>NC_060119.1:755871979-756179812 GCF_021461395.2 Schistocerca americana | reverse complement strand
TGTGACAAGCAAGATATGAATTTGACATCTGTAACATTAGGAAGATGGCAGCTAACAGAAATAAGAACAACTTCTATAATGTCTTAATGCAATAGTGCCATCATTATCTTAGGCGGGAAGGTTCTAAAAGTGGACAGAATTTTTTTAAATTTCAATATTATGTCACCTTTCCTAAATTTCAGAGCCATCAGCCTTTTTTTCTGTTTTAAGCTAGTCTTAAGGTATTGTCAGCTTAAAAATAAACTGTATTCAGTTTGAGGCATTACAGTTTATTTTGAGAACTTCTCTGTGTCCCCTTTCATCCCACTATATGACGTATTGGGGCAGTGAATAAAATATCATGGTAAGTTATATCATGTCCCTAATTCACCACATTTGTTGGGTAAAAAGGGACAAACACTACTCATAAAAATGTATGTGATGTTGCTTAAACTAAAAATTGTACAACTACATAAATAAGTACCTTATACTGATGAACATCATATGGATGAAACATTAAGTCACATTTTCTTCCAAATTTGTGACTATTATTTAAAGATCACAAAAAGTGTCCCCTTTCATCCCATTCTATCATATACATTTTTATTACTAATTTTTTTTTTTTTCAGAGTAAACTGCAGCAGAATTTAATTTCCAGTTACGTACACCGCAATCAAAAGAACCCACCAAATGCAGGTTAGAGTGTTGTTTCAAGAATGTCATGTATCTCATGCAATAATGCACCCCAACCATGGCTTGTCAGAAATTTGCAGATGCAGTTATGTAATTGATTCATTTTATGCTCCCCACTGACTGGGAAAATACTGGAGTCCCATTTGGAACTGAGGACTATTGCAAAACCTGTAGTACCTTACTTCTTTGTATCTACTGTGTAACAACCTGTACATGCCATGAGGCTCATTTCACTGATGAAAGGATGGTTGTTCTATATGTAAGACTAATATGTAGGACCACACACATCATATTAAATTAATATTTTGTTTCAGTGGGAATAACCTACAAAGATAGAACAGTTTTTTCATCACTGGTGCTGAAGAAAAAAATTACTTTCATTAACCAACTGTGAAACAACATTTACTCCATTCCATGATGTCCTTCACACAGGAGTTCATGAAACTTTGAAACAGGAAAATTTAAGCAGTAGTGTTGTATAAAGAATTGCCTGAACATCACAACATGGTACAAACAACATATTTTGAGCAGTTAAAAATCAGGCCTTACTTTCTGTTATATGTAAATGGAAATTAAACCTGGATGTATGGAAATATCCAACATTGCCAACTAGAGAAAATGGGAAAAATTAGTGATGACACTTTGTCAACAGCAGAAAAGGTAGTTAATTTTCTAACAGAGAATGGAGAAAACAACCAGTAGACTCTGAAACAATCACTCTGGGTAGTTTACAAAACTGTGAAAAAAATCTAAATTACAATTACTGGCCTACAATTTGGTCACTCTCAAATATTAGCCCTTTTCAACAGGAATACAGTATCACACTCAATGAACAGAAGAGGACTGTGAAAGTAAGGGTTTGAGAGAGAACTGCATTCCTTATGTCAAAATATGAAGAAAAGTATACACCAACAAAGATCTGGAAATTCTTACTTTCTGACATAAACAGAATAGTCAATTATGATTACTGTCTCATTTGCATGTGCATCTCAACTACCGTTTCAAATTCATTACAGTGATCTATGAACAGGAAACATTATAATGCATCCACTGTCATCTAGGCAAACACAATGGTTTTGCCTCTCAAACATATGACAAACGGTGATCAAGAGGCACCAGTCTCAATGAAGAGAACATTATTACCAGTGTTGTGGATCAGTACACACAAGTTAGCACTAGGTGACTGGGCATACACATGAATGTTTCACACTTTACTGATAGGAGACTGTTTCAAGACTGCCTACTCCATTTAGAGCAGGTACAAGCTCGGTCATCTGATCTTCATGCAAAAACAACATCCTTCCAATCTCTCCTGTGGCAATGTGGAAGGAATCCTAAGTTTTCGACCTTGCTGCTAAGGTCAGAGAGGGAACTTCAAAAATAGATAAAACTAAACTCCTGCAGAACATTCCAAGAAGGTCCAACAGTACTAACTGGCCGTCATGTCATCCTCAGCCCACAGGCATCACTGGATGTGGACATGGAGGGACATGTGGTTAGCACACTGCTCTCCCAGTCATATGTCAGTTTATGAGACCAGAGTCGCTACTTCTCAATCAAGCAGCTCCTCAGTTTGCCTTGCAAGAGTTGAATGCACCCCGCTTGCCAACAGTGCTCAGCAGACAGCATGGTCACCCATCCTAGTGCTAGCCCAACCCGACATGATTAACTTCGGTGATCTGACAGGAACCAGTGTTAGCACTGCAGCAACACCATGGGCTCAAAAACAGAAGGGATACAAGATTATTATAATTAGCATTGTGGGCACAATTATATCCCTATTAATCAATGTGTGATGCTTCACACGATGGATTTTCTTCATTAACAACTGGGGGCTGCCACTATTTGTAGTGGCTAGTTGGGAGTCCCTGCAATAACAAACCGGCTAGCAGGAGCAAACAACAAACTTTTCTTGTTTAACACATTGCCTGATTACTTTAACAACATACTATTAGCAGGACACCAATGATACAATTCACACATTATTGTGTTCCTTTACATTTCAAAGAGGATACTAAAGTGCATCTTAATGCATTTATTCTGTGGGAAGAGGTGGCCCATTTCCTTTGTCTCTATACTCTCTTGGTAAATCAATTCAATCCCTTTTTTGTGAGGTATATCAAATGAAGATTTGCAAACCCTGTCAACTATGAAGTGTCTCTCCTTGCACCCCATGTTGCAGCTGGTGACACATTGTGTGTAGTGTATTCAATTATGTTCAGAACTCACTCGTAGTGCTATGCTGAAACTTGTGTTAAGAAGGTGGAAGGCAGACACTTTTAATGTTTTGTGCAAGACGATGTGGGCAGCCATTCAAAAAATGCAGAAATTGACAAGCGTGTTTATGAAACAAAGAATTTCCATATCCAAGTGGGTATGACCTTTTCTTCTTATTTTTATGCAAAGAAACCAATACATAAGTACTGCCCAGTCACAGATTTTGATACACATTGTATGTAACTCAGAACAGCAAACATCGCAACTGTCCCTCAAATCTTTGGCAAAGCTGTACAGATACAAGATATGACTTAATGATTTAATCTTGATCATGTTGAGCACCATAGCTGACACTAACACTTATGATTAATGAAAATCACCTCAGCTGTATTATTAAATGTTCACTGTGTTATGACCAGTTTCATTTTGTGATCTGGACATCACATGAATTGCATGGTTGTCATATGTAATGTTAAAAACCAAATCCAGAAACACTGATGATAAAGATTCTGTCAACTACCTGGCAGAAGTATAGTGAGCAGACACAGCACGTGTACAGTAAAATGCCTGACAATGTTGAACAAATCAAACCGGTCTTAGGTGATTTGTCACAAAAACAATGGTCACAATGGAATTATTTGCCAGTTGTATGAACTTTTAACTAAAATATTTTTCAAAATAAACATCGTATATTATGCTATAACAGCCTTTAATGTACATAACAAAGTAAAGCATACTTTCAAGATGATATGAGTAAATAAAGGTTTACATGGAAAACTATCTGGCAGTACCCGCATAAGCAATTTTTCACCTCTGGAAACTACTTTAAAAACAACATTGCAAGTTTACTTGCAGACTTTAATATGAAGCATATGAATATTCTAACATTATCCTGTCTTGTAAAGAAAGTTTGCTATCAAATTTTGACAAAGTAACAGTAGTTTGAATAATCAAACAATGGAAAACACAGGATGGAATGTAACAATATGACGAAAAGGATAGTTACTACTCACCATATAGCGGAGATACTAAGTTGCAGAAAGACACAACAAAAAAGCCTTTCTGCGACTCAGTATCTCCACTATATAGAGAGTAGTTTGAATGAAATGTTTACGTTTATGTTCTATAGTCTGTTTTATTTCCCACTCCCCCCCCCCCCCCCCTCTCTCTCTCTCTCTCTCTCTCTCTCTCTCTACATACATATCCAAGTATGACTGATGGTAGCCATATACCATATACACTCCTGGAAATGGAAAAAAGAACACATTGACACCGGTGTGTCAGACCCACCATACTTGCTCCGGACACTGCGAGAGGGCTGTACAAGCAATGATCACACGCACGGCACAGCGGACACACCAGGAACCACGGTGTTGGCCGTCGAATGGCGCTAGCTGTGCAGCATTTGTGCACCGCCACCATCAGTGTCAGCCAGTTTGCCGTGGCATATGGAGCTCCATCGCAGTCTTTAACACTGGTAGCATGCCGTGACAGCGTGGACGTGAACCGTATGTGCAGTTGACGGACTTTGAGCGAGGGCGTATAGTGGGCATGCGAGAGGCCGGGTGGATGTACCGCCGAATTGCTCAACACGTGGGGCGTGAGGTCTCCACAGTACATCGATGTTGTCGCCAGTGGTCGGTGGAAGGTGCACGTGCCCGTCGACCTGGGACAGGACCGCAGCGACGCACGGATGCACGCCAAGACCGTAGGATCCTACGCAGTGCCGTAGGGGACCGCACCGCCACTTCCCAGCAAATTAGAGACACTGTTGCTCCTGGGGTATCGGCGAGGACCATTCGCAACCGTCTCCATGAAGCTGGGCTACGGTACCGCACACCGTTAGGCCGTCTTCCGCTCACGCCCCAACATCGTGCAGCCCGCCTCCAGTGGTGTCGCGACAGGCGTGAATGGAGGGACGAATGGAGACGTGTCGTCTTCAGCGATGAGAGTCGCTTCTGCCTTGGTGCCAATGATGGTCGTATGCGTGTTTGGCGCCGTGCAGGTGAGCGCCACAATCAGGACTGCATACAACCGAGGCACACAGGGCCAACACCCGGCATCATGGTGTGGGGAGCGATCTCCTACACTGGCCGTACACCACTGGTGATCGTCGAGGGGACACTGAATAGTGCACGGTACATCCAAACCGTCATCGAACCCATCGTTCTACCATTCCTAGACCGGCAAGGGAACTTGCTGTTCCAACAGGACAATGCACGTCCGCATGTATCCCGTGCCACCCAACGTGCTCTAGAAGGTGTAAGTCAACTATCCTGGCCAGCAAGATCTCCGGATCTGTCCCCCATTGAGCATGTTTGGGACTGGATGAAGCGTCGTCTCACACAGTCTGCACGTCCAGCGCGAACGCTGGTCCAACTGAGGCGCCAGGTGGAAATGGCATGGCAAGCCGTTCCACAGGACTACATCCAGAATCTCTACGATCGTCTCCATGGGAGAATAGCAGCCTGCATTGCTGCGAAAGGTGGATATACACTGTACTAGTGCCGACATTGTGCATGCTCTGTTGCCTGTGTCTATGTGCCTGTGGTTCTGTCAGTGTGATCATGTGATGTATCTGACCCCCGGAATGTGTCAAAGTTTCCCCTTCCTGGGACAATGAATTCACGGTGTTCTTATTTCAATTTCCAGGAGTGTACTTTCACACAGTTTCATTGCTAGAGGCAGGATATGTAGGAGAGCAGAAGTTCATAATTAAATTTGGAGATTTTTCCCACCCTTTTCATTTATTTGAGTGTCTGTTATCTACATCCAGCATGTGTGTTCAAAATGAGAAGAAACTATAACTACTGTAAATTTATTCAGTTCCTTCCATTTTCTCTAAAACCACTTCTTATAGTTATAAAAAATATGGATTACCTACAACAACTGAAATCTTATCATTTTATATTCGCCATGGTACATAACAACAGTAAACATATATATCACCACATGAAATTTTTCCGTAAGTTAATGCTCCAAGAATGGCATGCATAAAATCAAATATCACAGCTGGGCAGACTGCAAGAGGTTACCTGAAATGCACCTGTTTCCAAGAAATCTTAAAAATAGTTTTTTGGTACTACACAATAAATGAGCTGTTACCAGAACCACATTTACAGAACTGTTACACATTTACCAAACGGGAAAATCTGCTCATGGTACAACACACTCAATAGAGAGGAAACAAAAT
Source organism: Schistocerca americana (assembly GCF_021461395.2). Classification (NCBI taxonomy): domain Eukaryota; kingdom Metazoa; phylum Arthropoda; class Insecta; order Orthoptera; family Acrididae; genus Schistocerca; species Schistocerca americana. Next base: position 756,173,730 of record NC_060119.1, on the reverse strand, counting down.
TTATGATACCTTTAGGTTCAGCCAAAAATATACATTTGTGCACTTATAAAATATAGATAAAAATAATTCCTTTGTTTTTTTACCACAGGTAATTTCAAGATGGACTAACTGTAGGAAACAATTTCTTACAAATATTGGATGACAGGTAACCAAGTTTTTACAACTGAAAGTGTATAAATTAATTAATTTCTAATATTTTGAAGACATCACACACAAACGGGCCTTTCATAAAATTCGTGGAAATTATTACAATACTACCATTCAACAAGTTATCACTTCACAACATTATTTTGTCAAGGTAATACAAGTATCAAATAAAATTTAAAATCTGACAAGAGAAATAAAATTTAGTTTGAAAGAGCGCCATTCACAACCTTTAACCTGCCACAAGATTGTTGTTACTGTCACAGTAGGGGGCCATGAGTGATGTGAAATGTTATAATTTCTAGTCAGCTCAGCTTCAAGAAAAACATGAAAAATTATGACTGAACAGCATTTGCTGCAGTATATTTCTAATTTGGAACTGATATTAATTCAAAATGTTACCTTGACAAGCACTTAGGAAAATGTTTCCATCTTGAGAGAAGGTACCGCAAAAAGCCTTGCTCTGATATGTTGCAACAGTTCTCATCCTGTTAGGAAGATATGAATTTGCAATCCTGCAGCGGTCTCCTCTTGTGAAGGCCTCTGAGCCAGGCATACCACGCTGCAGAGCATAGGACATTACTACATTAAATACAAATTCTAAAAATTTATTAAAAGCAAAAAGTCTCAGATTTCACAGTAATTCTTATGACACCTATTTTGCAGATCTAATCCAAATGTTTGCTCACTTTTATAACGATTTAACATACACACACAGTACCCAAACATCACCCGCAGAAGAAGGCTCACCGTCTGTTACAGATCATACATGAAATTTCTACATTTTAACGAATAATATGTAATGAAACAGTTGCCTGATGCTTTCATGGATATCTACATATGAAATGGGTGCATGAATGAAAAAACATCTACTGTCACTTCTGTTAAGAATCTGTTTATATCAAGTTGTTGTTATAGATGACTGAAAACTGTAGCAACATAGGTTAACAACACTTATCTCACTTTAGGTTTCGATGCAGATAAATTAAAGTTTACTGTAATGTGTATGCAGTTATGTGAAGCTTTATATCAACTGCAGCTAAATAAAGGCATTAATTATAATTAAATATTAAACAATCAGTTTATAAAAGAAACTTCTTTACCAGTTTCTGGAGAAGTGCCGTTCTCCAGAAGGTTACACCTATTGTATTTATTGTGAGTATCAACAGTAAGGCGCATACAGCAAAATGCCTTGGTCCTAAGAAAATAAACAATAAGTAAGCAATAAGTAACATAATATTGTATTACTTATTGCTCCTGTATTTTCTTAGAACCATGGCATTTTGCTGTATGCATCTTGTTGTTCATACTGTCAAATAATGTGACAGGCACAACCTTCCGAAGAAGGCCACTATGTGCCTGAAATGGTAAGAAAATTAAATTTCTTTTATGCAACTGTTTGTTTATTATTTTGTTATATGCAACTACAGCTGCTGAGACTGGATAAAATAATAAAGACATTATTTGTATACACAGTGACTCAATTTATTATAAACCAAAATAAATGAAACAATAACAATGCACAAGTCCACTACGCCAGCACTAGCTGGGCACACAGACCAATTTCTTTTTTGAAAGATTAGTCCTGTAGTGAAAAACAACTTCTCCAAGTGTTACCCTAGTCGCTATTAGATTTTTCCTTAACAACAAAAACAAATAACAATGACAGTTCTATCCAGTCAAAACATTGCACAACATTTTGCTTCAAGGGCCAGTGGAGAGGGTATAGGAGCAAGTTTGTGGTTCTGGAGTCTTCAGCAAGGGGCCTTCATGAGTGCAGTGGTGAAGAGTAAAACTGTGCTTGTTTCAAAGAACATCATACAACAGGGACCAATCCGAATGAATGTGAGCATATTCAAGAGGCTGTAGCTTGCTCTGTCCGACCAACCAGATTTAGGTTTTCCTAAGTAGTTTCAGGCAAATGCCAGTACATTTCCCTCATCAAGGCCACAGCTAACCACCTGTCCTATCTTCATAAAGCATAGTTACACACTGAAGTGACAAAGAAATTGGTATAGGCATGCGTATTCAAATATGGAGATATGCGAACGGGTAAACAACAGCACTGCAGTTGGCAATGCCTATATAAGACAACACGTATCTGGCACAGTCGTTAGATCGGTTACTGCTGCTACAATGACAGGTTATCAAGATGTAAGTGTGTTTGGACATGGTGTTATAGTTGGCGCACGAGTGCTGGGACACAGCATCTCCGAGGCAGTAATGAAGTGGGGATTTTTCCATATGACCTTTTCATGGCTGTACTGTGAATATCAGGAATCCAGTAAAATATCAAATCTCCAACATTGCTGCAGCAGGAAAAAGACCTGCAAGAATGGGACCAATGATGACTGGAGAGAATCGTTCCACATGACAGAAGCGCAACCCTTTCGCAAATTGCTGCTGATTTCAATGATGGGCCATCAACATGTGTCAGCATTCGAATCTTTCAAGGAAATATCATTGATATGGGCTTTTGGGGCACCCTTGATGACTGCATGACACAAAGCTTTATGCCTCACCTGGGTGTGTCAACACCAACATTGGAATGTTGATGCCCTGTCAGACGAGTCTCGTTTCAAAATTATACCGAGCAGATGGACATATACAGGTATGGAGACAACCTCATGAATCCACAGACCCTGCATGTCAGCAGGGGACTGTTCAAGCTGGTGGAGACTGTGATTGTGTGGGGCGTGTGCAGTTGGAGTGATATGGAACCCCTGACACGTCTAAACATGGCTGACAGGTGACAGGAACATAAGCATCCTGTCTGATCACCAGCATCCATTCATGTCCATTGTGCATTCTGACTGACTTGGGCAATTCCAGCAGGGCTATGCAACATCCAATGCATCCAGAATTTCTACAGAGTGGCTCCAGGAACATTCTTCAGAGTTTAAACACTTCCACTGTGCACCAATCTCTCCAGACAAGAACATTACTGAGCATATCTGGGGTGCCCAGCAATGTGCTGTTCAGAAGAAAGTCTTTCTTACAATCCTTTTCACTTTAGTTTTCACAATAAGAGCTAAAGGATTTTGAAGGATGAACATTATCTGATTTTTTTGCTTTCTTAGGTACTTTTACAGACAGGCTACCAATGGTTTGAGTAGGTAAAAAAATGTGCAGAAAATGGAGGCCATGCATGTTTTCTTCAATATCACAAGGTATTTGTTCCTCTGTCTTTACTTATTATATATTCTTCTTGTCAGGGAAACACATAAAACAAATTACTCAAGAGATAGTACACAAATAGTTGACAGGAGGGTTGACACTTGATTCACAGTCCAGCCTATGAGTAGTTCTGACATGTTGTTCAGATGTTGTCAGACTATTGCATGCTAGGGTGGTACAATCACTGTTGACATACGATACTTTCTTTTTCAAACAGATACAAGGTCTGCTCGAAAAGTTCCGTAACTTTGTCCACAAAATTTTTCTACGCTTATCTTTTACTTATTGTGCATGGTCTTCCCTGAAATACTCTCCTCCACAATTGATACATCACTCCCAACACCATTTCCACTTCCAGAAGCAGCCTCTTGCTGGACTGTGCAAAACGCTGTCTGCGATTTTTCTTTTATCTTGTCTATTATTGCAAATCTTCATCCTTTCAATGAGTTTTTCGACTTTGGAAATATAAAACAAAAGTCCAAAGGGGCCAGGTCTGGAGACTACAGATGATGAGGTAGCACAGTTGATTTCATTTTTTGCGCAATAATCCCACACCAACAGGGGTGAATGTGCAGGTGGGTTATGATGCAAGAGACATGAATTGCCTCGCCACATTTCAGGTCGCTCTCACATTTTCTCGCAGGTATCACAACATGTCCCGATAGTACCATTGATAACAGTTTGTCCTGAGGCACAAATTCATGATGAACTTATCTTTCAAAGACAAATAAAACTATCAGTGTGAGTTTGATATTTGACCTGATCTGACGAGCTTTTTTTGTTCTGGGGGAACCTTTGCCGACCCATTGTGAAGATTGAACCTCAGTCCTAACATCAATACCCACAACTCATCATCAGTTATGATTCTCTTAAGGAACATCTTGTTCACATTTGAACAATCCAAAAGCTCTTCACATACTGTGAGGTGAATGTGCTTCTGGTCTTCACTCATGAGCAGTGGGACAAACTTGGCAGCAACATGATACATTCCAATATGCTGTGTCAGGATTTCATGACATGATCCAACTGAAATGTTACATTCTTCTGCAACCTCTCGTACAATCAGTATTCAATTGGCAGGCACAATTTCATTGATGTTTCTCACATGAGCGTCATCTAGAAGTCGAAGGGTGTCCAGTACAGGGATCATCTTTAAAATCCATCTGGCCATTTTTAAACAATGTGAACCATTTGTAACACCGAGTGCGGCTTAAGCACTCGTCACCATAGGCTTCCTGCATCATATAATGTTTTCTTGAGTTTCACAGAAGATTTAATGTAGATGTGGTGCTCCTCTAACTCTGCCATCTTGAAATTTGCGAACAGTGTGACACAATGTTCTACTCAATACAACACTGAACAATAACTAACAGACATACAACAATGAAACTTCTGCCAGTTACACATTAAACAAGGATGCCAATCACACTTCACTCTAACACACCACTGGTACAAAATTATGAATGTTCTGGAATTTTCCGAACAGACCTTGTATACATTCTCTTACGACACACTGCAAGGACTGCAGAATCAAAATTTTAAATTACCAGCGCTTTTGTTCGGTAAGTCACCTCATCTTTGTTTTTTTATATATAATTTTTCCCAAGTATTATTTTTAATAGATTTTCCTCTTGTTTAATGTTTTCTGATGGATCATTCATGCTTCCATTTGGTTTCTACAACATTACCATTCATACTCATGATTTCCTGTAAGATATTGTGCTACTGTTAAAATTAAGGGATAATTCATAAGCAACTGAATGATTTCTAAGGGTTTTACTATTGAAGACACGTGACCCTTGACATTATGTGGAAATATCATTTGAAGGGTATTATTATGGAGCCTTTGTACAAACTTTACTGCAGGTAGAGTAAACTCCTGCTATTTGTTGAATGCAGGAATGAAGCCCAAGATTCCTTCTTCCCTCTTTATAACTGTAAAAACAGTTTGACAATTTTGCACACCACCATTAAACAAAAAATTAGTCTTTTTAAATGATTTACAGGAGACCTAGTCTGTTTAGATTATTTAGTAGGTTAGATATAAATGCGCACAAAAACTACGGCATATTTTGGTTGCGAGAAGGTGAGGGCTGATTCTGATACCATCTGTAGCAATGCAACCAGCAGTCAACTAAGACAGAGGTCAGAAGCCAACCAAGACAGAGTTTCATGCATCTGTGTACACTGGGGCATATATAGAAATTTTGGTACTGCAGGAATGATAGCTATTCACAGCATGAAAGCCTCATTTCCCAAACCAGCTGGCTGATTTCCCTTGACTGATATAGATGACGACACACTTCACATTATCTTGCACACTGAGTATGCAGTAGTTTACAGTATAAATAACATTTGAGTCTCTTACACCTACAATAAAACGTCAAAGCTTCATAAATAAGCTTCATCAATACAAAATATTTTCTATTTCAAGGCAGAGAAATTAGCAAGAGCACCCCAATATTTTTCCTAGGAACTCCACTTACATTTGTAGTCCCTATTATTAAGCAAAATCAGCACACTGTTCTGAAAATTATTCATAAACTCTCAAGAAATTTTCAGCCAGAAACAAATGTTAACAGAAACATAGTTTCCTGTTTTTAGAATTTCACATTGCCACAAATGACTGTTTACAGACATGCAAAAATCTTCATAATGTCATACACTTTTACTTAACCTGGTTCTAAAAAGATACACTTGCCATTGTTCCCCCAATAGGTATTTTGAACATTTGCAGAGATTCAATTATTGCAAACTTGTACAAACTTGTTCAAATGTCTGAGTGCTTCTTTTCCTTTTATTAAAACACTTAATTCAAGTCTCCCTCAGATCTCTCTCAAATACCAATTTAAGTCAACTTTTTAAGTCACATTTTCTGCCTACAAATAAAAGAGAATGTCTGAATAACCAAAGTTGTTTTTTCTAAACTATACACAAATCTCAACGCATGTGCACTGATTTACTGTGCAGTCACAACTAATTATGCTCAAGAAATTTTCCTCACTGTCCAAAAAAAGAAACCTGAACTATGGCAAATGCACATACTTATGGCCCCATTAAGTTTCACCACTGGCTCACAGTCTTCTTCCTTAAGGAAAACACTATAATGAAAGACTTTTATTCTACTGAGATTATTACTTGTTATATGCTGTTTATGAACCAAAAAATGGTCATAATTTGTTTTGCTAAATATACTGAACATGATCAGAACCACACACAGTTTTTGTATCAGGATGCTACACCTTACCATAACAACCCTTCCACCTTCTACTTGGAGCCAGAACATAGTCAAGAAAGTATCCACGATGCATGCAGTAATGACTTGAGAAAACAAAATGCAGTATCAAATATTCTCAATGCACTTGTTACACTAATTCTTTGGTAAAGTAACACAGAAATAAATAAGTAGTTTTTTTGACAGCGTGCGATTAAGTAAATTTTTGTAGGGCAAGACCTATGGGGAAAGTAGACACCTACCACTGCCAATACTATTCCACTCAATACTGTCTTTGGTTAAAAGTATATTGGACTAGTGTAACTCTAAAACACATAAAAGGTTACTTTTTAAATAATCAAATGTATTTGTAGTTGGTATATTAAAATAAATAATGAAAATACGAATGACTCTGTGCATGGCATTACACGCACTTAAAGCACATGTTGCTGTGTCATCCGAGCAAGATACAGCCAGGGCAAAAGCATCACAGGAACAAAGATGCAATCTGCTGCCAGTGCCATAGAGACTCATGACTTGTTTGAGTTCCAACAGCGCCACGGGAGGCGCTGAGGATGAGGATATCTACTTCTCCGTGGCCAACTGCCAGCCAAGTACAATACGCCAATGACCGGACGACAACGGACAGAAGCCTACTAGGAAGATAGAAGAGCCACTCCCGCGCCCTTGGCTACAGATCATCATCTAGGGCTAACTTAGACAGGGAACGTCGTTTATTGAACTCTTTTAGAAGTGAACAGATAGTTGTTGTAAATTGAATTTGCTATGTACTGTGAAGTTTACCTACGATTATTTGCACTTGGCCATTAGCCATTAAAGGCCTCTTTTGTGTTATATTACATACAGTTTGCAGACTTAATCATTCAACAGGTCAGAAAGATAAGTAAACCCTTTTAACTTGCTTGTGTGACTTTGTTACTGATTTGTTGGAATGTTGTAGAGCCTTTGTTCTCCTATCCTATTACCTGACGCTGAGTCATAGCTGTGTAATAGTGAGAGGGAGAAATTGTCTTAGCAGTGTACTGCACCAGAAGTCATTTCATAAACTCACCAACTCGACCTCTATAACAGTAGCGACAACGCCTTTTTACTTAAGTAAAATTATGGTACTTAACATAAAATACCAGGTGGTTATAATTAAACTGACTATGTTCCAAGTGTTGCAGTGGAGACTATATGTCACAGGATGCTGAAACATCATACATATGTTCTTTAATCGGGCGTTCATAGAGTACGCTGGGGGTAGGGGTGAGGGGGCGGGGAACATGGCTCCATTCCCTGCCACAGGTCAAAATATCACACTCACTGTAAGCAGTCAGAATGTGAAATGTTTCCTGTTTGGATGTCAGTATGCTGCCTGGCACTTTACAACATATGGTTATTTTTTTGTGGCGTGACTGTTGGAGTAAAGGGTTAAGGAGGCTGACGTTTTCTGTACAAAATGCAATTGCTATCGAAAAGAAAGACCATGTACTGCTGGTAAGTGAGAGTATTAAAATCCTGGTGGTTAACTGTCGAAGCATCTGCAACAAAGTTCCAGAGACTGAAGTACTCCTAAAAAAAGAATGAAGCTCACATAATACTAAATTGCCCACAACCAAGTACAAGATTCCCCAGATTACAACCAGAACACACGAATGAGACTTCACTACCACCATCTCAAGAAGAAATTTATAGTCACATTAGAAAACTCAAAAATAATAAATCATCGGGAGAAGATGGAATTGTAGCTGAACTACTGAAAAACCTTGGTCCAAATTCGTTAAAAGAGATCACTAGCATCATCAAAGAAATTTGGCAGACAGAAAATATCCCAGAGGAGTGGAAGTGTGCACTAATTCACCCATTGCACAAAAAGGGAGAAAGATCAGACGTAAACAACTACAGAGGCATTTCACTTTTACCAGTTACCTACAAAATTCTATCTGCATGTCTCCTAAAGAGGGCACAAGAACAACTAGAACATACAATTTCAGACTACCAAGCAGGCTTTCGTCCTAATAGATCATGCCCGGAACAGATATTCAACCTTAAAACTATTTTAAAGATTAAAGCAATCAGGTCAAAACCAATAATCTGCACATTCGTTGATTTCAAAAAGGCATACGATTCCATAGACAGACAGTCTCTATGTCACATTCTCGAAGAACGAGGCCTAGACACTAAAACCCGAAAACTAATTGAACAAACACTAACAGAAACCAAATCAAAAATTAAATTCAGAGGGGAAATTTCGGAACCATTCTCAATTAAAACAGGAGTAAGACAAGGAGATGGGATCTCACCACTATTATTCAATATAGTTTTGGACAAAGTTATGAAAGAGTGGGAAGTAACACTAAGGAAACAAAGCTTTTGGAAGCCAATTGAACTAGGAAGAGGTAAAGGAAAATTGAACATCCCTTATTTAGCGTTTGCAGATGACTTGGCAATTATAACTGACAGTGAAGAAACAGCAGTAAAACAAATTGAGACACTTAAAGAATGTGCTGAGAAGGTTGGCCTGCAAATCTCCTTTGAGAAGACAGAATTCATCTGCTCAAAATTAGATATTTCGAAACTAAAAACAAAGTATGGTGAAATAACTAGAGTCAAGCACTTTAAGTATCTCGGTGAAGTTATTGAACCAACAGGACTTGAGAAAATAGCACAAAAAAACCGATTACAGAAAATCAAGAAAGTATTCGGACTTATTCAAAATATATATAACAAGAAATGTCTATCAAAAGGCACTAAAATCAGACACTACAACACAGTCATCAAACCAACAGTCACATATGCAAGTGAAACACTCTCCCTGAATAGAAAATTAGATTTACACGAAATTAAGAAAGTAGAGAGAAAAATTATTAGAAAAATCCTAGGACCACGATACACACAAGATGGATACAGGCTGCAGACTACCGAGACAACCGAAAAAATATCAAACATCGAGGCAGATATCAGGAAGAGGCGGATGAAGTTTTATGGACATATAGACAGATTACCTGGAAACAGGTTAACTAAACGTCTATTGGACTATATGACATCACTTAAGGCAACAATACCCTGGGTAACTGAAGTTAAGAAGGATTTGAAAAAGGCAAAAATTGACATAACAAACACATCAGACCGGGATACATTCAGAAGAAAAATCGACAAGTGGAAGTTTACTCCAGAGACGGAATCTAAACCTTTCCGACCAAAGTGGACCGAAGAAAGGAAGAAGGCCTTTGGGGAGGCAATGAAGAAATACTGGGGAAATAAGAAGAACATTAAGAAATGTTAATCACCTGCTTATCGTTCTCCCATGGGGACATTCGCTAATAATAATAATAATACTATATACAGAAAGTTGTTTGAAACACGAAATTGATAGTGGTGAGATTTCTGGGGAACACTTAATTGTATATCAAAAGGAAAGGCTAATGGGAAATGCAGGTGGTGTATTTCTCACAGTAGACAGGAAACTGCATGTGAGATTGTTTGGGCAAGACTCAGTATCAGGGACGGGCATAAAACGAGCAACTGGGCCCTTCGACCGCCCACCAGATTCATCTCCTGATGTAACCAAAAACTTTACAGAAAACCTCAGTTCATGTGTACATAAGTCCCCAATCATACCATAATCATCAGTGGAGATTTTAATTATCCATCAATCAATTGGGAAAGTTACAGTTTTGTTACTGGTGGGCACGACAAGACATCCTGTGAAACATTACTGAATGACTTTCTAAAAACTGCCTAGAACAGATAATTAGGAACCCTCCATCATGATGGAAATATATTGGATCTAATGACAACAAATAGACACAGCTTCATTGTAGATGTCCACATCGAAACTATCATACCTTAACAAGGAACTTTAAACTTTCAGCATAGGTCAAGAGGATGTAGAGGAACTATGGATCAAGTTTTAAAAAATAATTGACCACACACTGAATAGATATGTACCCAGTAGAACAGTTCATAATGGAAGGGACCCTCCATGGTTTACAGTTACTGTAAAGAACCTTCTAAACAAACAGAGATTGCCGCATAATAACTGTAAACCAAAGTGTAGGGCTATACATAGAGATACTGGATGAAACGCGCATGGCTGTCAAGACAGCAATATGTGAAGTCTTCATCGTTACTGTAGCAGAACCCAAGAAAATCTGGTCATATGTAGAGGCTGTTGGTGGCACCAAAATTAATGTCCAGTCCCAATCAAATGAGACAGGAACTGAAATTGAGAGTAGGAAACCACAAGCTGAAATGCTTAGCTCTAATTTGAACCTCATACCACTGAAATGAGGAGTGAAATAAGTATTAGTGTCAATAGTGTTGAGTAACAGCTGAAATCATTAAAATTGAACAAAGCTCCAGTGCCCAACAGAATCCCTATCAGATTCTACAGCGATTTTGCAGCTGAGTTGGCCTCTCTTCTATCTATAATCTATGACAGATCCCTTTAACAGAAAACTGTGCCCAGTAGTTGGAAGAAAGCCCAGGTAACACCATTCTACAAGAAAATCTCATTCTGGAAACAGCCCCCAGGCTGTGGGGCTAAGCCATGTCTCTGCAATATCCTTTCTTTGAGGAGTGCTAGTTCTGCAAGGTTCGCAGGAGAGCTTCTGTAAAGTTTGGGAGGTAGGAGACTAGGTACTGGCAGAAGTAAAAGCTGTGAGGACGGGGCGTGAGTCGTGCTTGGATAGCTCAGTTGGTAGAGCACTTTCCCGCGGAAGGCAAACGTCCCGAGTTCAAGTCTCGATCTGGCACACAGTTGTAATCTGCCAGGAAGTTTCATATCAGCACACATTCTTCTGCAGAATGAAAATCTCATTCTGGAAACAGCCCCCAGGCTGTGGCTAAGCCATGTCTCTGCAATATCCTTTCTTTGAGGAGTGCTAGTTCTGCAAGGTTCGCAGGAAAGCTTCTGTAATGTTTGGGAGGTAGGAGACTAGGTACTGGCAGAAGTAAAAGCTGTGAGGACGGGGCGTGAGTCGTGCTTGGATAGCTCAGTTGGTAGAGCACTTTCCCGCGGAAGGCAAACGTCCCGAGTTCAAGTCTCGATCTGGCACACAGTTGTAATCTGCCAGGAAGTTTCATATCAGCACACACTCCGCTGCAGAGTGAAAACCTCATTCTGGCCACAGGTTTGTTTGACGCATGGGAGAGGGTCACTGAGACGTTGAAGGAACTGAACTGGCTCACTCATGAAGACTGATGTAAACTAGCCCGAGAAAGTCGACAAACAAAGTTTCAAGAATTGGCTTTAAATGATGATTCTACCTACAACATACACAGAAGCATTCTAACAATCATTCATCCCCCATTCCATATGTGAATGGACAGAGAGAAATCCTAGTACCTGGTACAATGGAATGTACCCCCTTCCATGCACTTCACAGTGGTTTGCAGAGTATTGATGGATGTAGATGTGAATTTGTTTTATCAGAACTGCAGCAAGAGTAGTGCTGCAAAGTGGGAGTATTGCCAACAGAAACAGCTGCAAAGAGGCCCCTTTACAATAAATGGGCTAAAGAATATGATCAAGAAATTTGAAGAAACAGGTGAATTAGGTTGCGCAACAGGGAGAGGGAGGTGGCTCATTCCTATGGCAGCTGATGAAGTTGCTGTACCTGTAGCTGACTGTGCAACAAATGCCTCAAATTCTGCAGCCAGTGCTCAAGCTGTGTCACAGGAACTGTCTCTCCTGGTAAACAGGTCAAATGCTTTTCCCTACCGAAACAGAACATTCACCAAATGAAGCCCCAAAATAGTCTATAATGTCATGACTTTGCTCTTCATTTTTTGGCATGCATGGAAATGAATGACATGTGGCCAGGGAATATTCTTTGGATGGACGAGGCACATTTTACTCTGTGTGATGCCTTAAATACACAGAACTGTCTCATATGAGGTTCTATTCTGCCACATGTGCAGGAACATCCTCTGCACTCAGCTTATGTGACTGTGTGGTGTGCTTCCACAAGCACCTTCATTACCAGTTCATTTTTATTCAATGAAATGACACCTCGTGAGTCTGTTAGGTGTACAGTGACATCTGCACATTATAAGGGCCTCCTTGTGCAACACACGATTCCAGCTATGCAAGAATGAAACTGTGACCACATCACTATTTTCATACAAGATGGGGTGACACCATATTTCGCTTGCCAGGTGAAAGATTTGTTCCACAAAACCTTCAGTAATCATCTCTAGGCAATTTGAAGATGTGTAGCCTTCAAGATCTCACAAGCTAATTAGATGCAGCTTTTGGTTGTAGGGATATCTGAAAGATCATATCTATAAGGGATGTATCCGGACTGTTCCTGATATCAAAGATAGCATAAGAGACACATTGCTCTGATTACAGCAAGTATGCTGTGAGCAACTGTCGACCAAGCCATGTAACATATGCAGCATGTTGCTGGCTCAGGAGACCAATTTGAACATGTGTTGTAACTTGTGACCATATCTCAATAAATGTACCGGAACCTCCATTATCATGTGTTCGATTGTTCCCCCCCCCCCCCCCCCCCCCCCCCCCCAACCTTTCCCTGCACCCACACCACATTCTAACTGCTTACAGTACCATTATTTTCACCAGGTGGAAGAAAGTGAAACTATTATTTTTTTTCAGTTTACTCCATGAGCCCACTGATTAATGAATGTACCTATGAAGTTTCAGCATCCTGTGATGTATACAGCTTGCACTGCAGCACTCATAACACCATCAGTTTTATTTTAACGACTCACAATTACTTTGTGAAATGAAGATATAGATGGAAGCACTAGATCTTTCCTCAGATACATTACTGCTTAAAATAGAGTGCATATCTCCAGCCTAACCATTTAAGGCCCTTGAGCCAGCATATAAACAACATTCAGTTAAAATATGGCACCACATGTGTTACGTTCTGAAGGGTTTTTTTTTTTTTTATGCTGGAGGAAAACACTAATCATGGAGCTGAGCTAAAATATTCTCTTTTCATAAGAGTGGATAGAATTATGTCAGGTTCAGAGTGTCAGTTACATCTTCCACAGTTTATTTGTACTTGTTTCCAGCTGTTCTCTTTTGCATACACTGCTCTTCTGTTGTGATTAACTGATCTTAGGGGGGCCTTACATGTCACTGAATTCTTATCACAAGCTTGATTGGTTGCTGCAACTGTAATTTCATTACTGCATATTCTGATGTGTCCTGGTACCCAACAGAACAATACCTCTTTACCTTGCTTCTGTAGAGAAAACTAGATACATTCTGGACAATGTTCTCTAGACACTTTGCTATGTGATCTGGGAGTCAGATCAAATGAAGGAAACCTTCATAAGGTCAAACCTCATCTATCTGAGAGCCATCAAGATAGCACGCAATTCTGCTTCAAAGAGACTGAATTCTGTTGGCAGGCGGACTCTTACTATGTTGCATGGAAAAAATATGAAACATTGAACTACGTACCCATGCTTGGTGATATCTGAGTAAACCAGTCACTACTGTGCTCATTTAAAATACAAAGAAGTGTATCCTGAGAGGCACAATTTGCTACATTCAACTTTTTGTATGCAATAATTTAAAATTTATCCTCTGTCTCTCTCTATTAATCAAGGTGGCTGCTTGTTCCTAAAGTCTGGGGGGGGGTGGGGGAGGGGGGGGGGAGGGGGGGGGGGAGGGGGGGGGGAACCTAGATATCTCCTATGATGTACTCAAAAACAGATTATCTGCAAAAAATCTAACAGATTGATTGGTCATGGACAGTTCAGGAACAGTTGCTCAGCTGGAGGGCAAGCAATGATGGTGGATGTTGAAGTTCTTTGGCTAACTGAGCTTTGGAGGCATGCTGCACTGTGTGTGAAATCTTATGGGACTTAACTGCTAAGGTCATCAGTCCCTAAGCTTGCACACTACTTTACCTAAATTATCCTAAGCATAAACACACACACCCATGCCCGAGGGAGGACTCGAACCTCCGCCGGGACCAGCCGCATAGTCCATGACTGCAGCGCCTAGACCGCTCGGCGAATCCCGCGCGGCCATGCTGCACTGCTAGGAGCCACTGTTGGATAGTAAATGGAAGAGCACTAGCTTCAATACAGATCCTAGATGTACGGTTGGTGCTGTAAGACCCTATTGCCAGTCTGATGCCCAAATAGTGTGTTTATTACATCCAATGTCTTTTGGTAGAAAGAGTCAGTTAAACTGTAACTGCATTTCTTAAGTCTAGAAGAGATTTGATAAATGCTTCATAAAATTGTTGTATACTGGATCTGCCTAAACCCCAGATTTCTTCACAGACACACTTACACATGTAAGTGCTCTTTAAGGCTGTGTGTGTTAGGTAGTCATGTGACCCTTTGATCAATTGTGAAACCCAAGAACCTTACTGAAAATGGTGAATGGAGCCATTAAAGTGTAGTTCTAGCTCATTAGGAAGGCAACAATACAAGTAACATGAAAACATACTGGTTTATCTGTTGAAAACATAAAACTTGTCTTTTGTGCCTAATCCTCCAGTCTCTGAGTCACTAATAGTAATTGAGAAATTGTTTGACCCAAGACATAAACCATAAAATCACTGACAAACAAGGAAGTCTTCAACAAACACTTCATTGTGACAGTTGTCCTATTTATGGCAATGCTGAAGATGGCCACAATTAAAACACTTTCTTGAAGGACACTACTTTCCTGTATAGAACTGCTTGAAAGCATGTCTCCCATACTGTAACTGAATGACCACTCAGCAAGAGAGGATGTCAATAAATTAGGTAACCTTCCACGTAAGTGTACTCAAGTTGTTATACATAATAGCATCTGGTCCTGGGACTGTATCCATTATCAACAGGCCAGGAATTTTTGATTTCTCACATAAAGAACAGACAGTTGCATTCTTTCTGGTTGTCTGAGCTGAAGTCCAACTCACTCTCTCAGTAGCTTCATCTGGTGTAGGAATTTGGGCTCTTGTTGTCATTAGACGTTACATTATCGGTAGCAATTAGCCGTTGCCTTTACTGTCTTAGCTGGAGAAATTAAAATAATCCCAGCATTCATTATGGCAGTACTGGTGTTGATCTTCCTTTACCAGAGACCCTCCTGATTGGCTCTCATATTCTTGTCAGTGATACAGAATAGCTCATCATGGCGATTTCCTACTATCTTTCACTGTACTTGCTTTGAAGCTTCACTGTGCCATTTACCTGCCCCTGACTGATGTGTGATACTTGTCTTTTGACTATAGGACATGCTGCATCTTAGAGTTTTTTTAGGTCTTTCACATGGATTTCTCAGTGGCAAGATGGATCATACATGCAATATGATCCACCCATTTCAGGATGCTGTCTGTCTGTTCAAATGTTGCTATTTGGTTGTATACTGTCAAGTTCACTCTGCTTAGCACCCATTTCGACAGCTTCCTTTCAAGTTCTTTTCTATCTGGAAAGTGTATCAAGATAGGGTAGTGGCTGCTTTAGTGGAGATTAGTGTCCACCTCCCACTACAAAATCCATAAGGACAGGCACCTGGATGGGAAAGTCAATGACCAAGATAAAACCCATGATAGAGCTGAAATGCATTACTTGACCTCTGTTCAAGTAACAAATGTCTTCTGATATAACGAAGCTATTGAGAACTCTACCCTTGCAGTAGGTGTTGTTAGAACCTCAAGGCACATGCTGAACACTGAAATCTCCAACAAGTATTGATTGCCTGGAGAGATGTCTAATCAAGGTTTATGAGAGCCTCTTTATGCAGTGGGGCATTATATGAAAATTACACTTAGCAGATGGCGTTTTTCAGTGACACATGATGATAACAGCTACTGCCTGCAAGCTGGCAGACAGGGTAAAGGGCAAGGTGTAGCAAAAGTCACTACAAAGGGGGAATTACCTCTGTAAACTAACAGGTCTTGCAAACAAAAATGTGCACCATAAAGAAGCTGAAAATGTCAACATATTTATCTATACGAACACCATAACCTCCAAGCGAAAAACCAACCATAGCCTAAGAAAATTGTATTGAAATCATCAGATCGCTGAACACTGTCACTTTCTGCTGACAAATGATATCCCAATGAAGTAACCAAAAAGTTCATCTGTCCTTTCTCCTAATATCTACACATCACCACAGTAGAGAGGGAGGACAAAAGAAAACCATAACTGAAAGGTGGTTGCCGTAATTCAGAGAAAGATGAATGTATTCAAAATACATGTGAATGAGCTTAACCACCTAGCACAAAAAAAGTTTGTGTCTGCATCAGAGACACTTAAAGAAGAAGGAAAAAAGAAGAAACTGATGCCCCTGTACTACCAATGTACTTTCTCTACAAGATACACTATGTGATCAAAAGTATCCAGACACCACCAAAACATGTTTTTCATATTAGGTGCATTGTGCTGCCACCTACTGCCAGGTACTTCATATCAGCAACCTCAGCAGTCATTAGACATCGTGAGAGAGCAGAATGGGGAGCTCTGCAGAACACATGGACTTCGAACAGGGTCATGTGATTCGGTGTCACTTATAAGTCTGAACGCAAGATTTCCACACTCCTAAACATCCCTAGGTCCACTATTTCCGATGAGATAGTGAAGTGGAAATGTGAAGGAACATGTACAGCACAAAAGCGTACAGGCCAATCTCGTCTGTTGACTGACTGAGACCATGGACGGTTGAAGATCGTTGTAATGTGTAATAAGCAGACATTTATCCACAGCACCACACAGGAATTCCAAACTGCTTCAGGATCCACTGTAAGTACTATGACAGTTAGGTGGGAGGTGAGAAAACTTGGATTTCATGGTCGAGCGGCTGCATATAAGCCACAAATCACTCTGGTAAATGCCAAACGACGCCTCGATTGGTATAAGGAGCCATAAACATTGGACGATTGAACAGTGGATAAATGTTGTGTGGAGTGATGAATCACAGTACATAATGTGGCGATCCGATTGCAGGGTGTGAGTATGGCAAATGCCCGGTGAACGTCATCTGCCAGTGTGTGTAGTACCAACAGTAAAATTCGGAGGCGGTGGTGTTATGGTGCGGTCATGTTTTTCATGGAGGCAGCTTGCACCTCTTGTTTTGCGTGGCACTATCACAGCACAGCCCTACATTGATGTTTTAAGCACTTTCTTGCTTCCTACAGTTGAAGAGCAATTCGGGGAAGGTGATTGCGTCTTTTAACATGATCGAGCACCTGTTCATAATGCACGGCCTGTGGCAGAGTGGTTACACAACAATAACATCCCTGTAATGGACTGATCTGCACAGGGTCCTGACCTGAATCCTATAGAATACCTTTGGGATGTTTTGGCCCCGACTTTGTGCCAGGCCTCACCAACGGACATCGATACCTTTTCCTCAGTGCAGCACTCCATGAAGAATGGGGTGCCATTCCCCAAGAAACCTTCCAGCACCAAATTAAACGTATGCCTGCGAGAGTGGAAGCTGTCATCAAGGTTAAGTGTGGGCCAACACCATACCAATGGAAGGTGCCATTAACTTTTAAGTCATTTTTAGCCAGGTGTCCATATACTTTTGATCACAGTGTAGATACCCTTAGTGGTAATAAAGCTGAGGGTGGGAGTGGGGGTGGAGGTGATGGTGGGGGTGGGGGTGAGGGTGGGGGTGGGTGTGGGGCGGGAGGGTATAGTATTGATACATCATGTATTTGTGGCAAACTCTGATGGTTGAGTTTGGGTTGAAGTGCTACTTTTCGTGACTTAAAAAAAGAGCTGATGAAAGGGAAGTGGAGAATGCTGAACACTTCATACCCTGCATGACTTTCTTAGTCTCCTCATATTTATTCTCTTTTTTACTTTCATTTCTTGTTGCTTTCTTTCCTTGACATAATCACATCATGCCATGCTCCCCTTGGGATGATTATCTGAACAATTTATACAATCTGCAGGATATGCACAGTGTTCTTTTGCTTCGTATTCCTTTGATCTGTATCTACCTCACATGGCTCCACCACCACAATCAACAGTTGTATGTTCAAATTTTTTAGATTTCAAATATCTCAGAGGGTATAGGATATAGGTTCTAACCAAGGATGATAACCCAGCTTTGATACATTCTGCTAGTCAGGGGGAGATAAACGTTATAGCAAAAGCCACATTTTTTCCCTAGTAACCTATTTACTTTCTTCTTAATGTTCTTTTGTTGTGACACAGCTGTTTAGACCAGTAGAGCATCATTTTGAAATCATTTTACTCCTTTTAGATCCCACAATTGCTTCTCAAAGTTAATAATAATAATAATAATAATAATAATGAGTGTATGGCATTGGTGGCCAGGAGGCCCCTCGCGGGGCGGTTCGGCCGCCGCTCCACAAGTTCTTAAACGCCACTACAGCGACTTGTGAGTGAATGAGGATGAAATGATGATGAAAGACACATAACACCCAGTCATTTCGAGGCAGAGAAAAATCCCTGACCCCGCCGGGAATCGAACCCGGGACCCCGTGCGCGGGAAGCGAGAATGCTACCTCAAGACCACGAGCCGTGGACTTCTCAAAGTTTATGAATTAGGAAAGGGGAGGTCTTTACAGAGGATCAGAGGATACTTCCTCTCCCTCATAACTACTATGAATAAATTCTGGCACACTTGTGAATAATTACTTTCTTTACCGTTGTTCCTATAGTGTGTTTTCTCAGGAAGTTCTTTTTAGGTGTTAGCAGTCCCTAATAGTCCACCGTTTGTGTCAGTAGTCTGAGTTTGAGCTGTATGAACCATTTTGTTTCCACATGGTGCTTGGGAAATAAATGCCCACTCAGGCAACTGCTCGCCTCAGTAAGTCTCACAGAACTTGGATATGACAGTTGGCCCAGGGGCTGTCCATTAGTGGCAATTTCACCTTAACATCTATCCACCCAGTTGGCATTGCATGCAGGTGGGCAGGCGAGCATGCGTGCTCTCACACATCACTCTCATGATACAAGCAGTTAAGCCAAGATCCCTGCTCTCCAAGATAAACAACATTCCACAGTCACAACTCACTTTGGCCATTTATGCATGCCCAATATTTACAGTAAGAGAGGGCTGGCAGCACTGACCAGCATCAATGCATAAAATATAGACCTTTGTATTAGCTTATTTGTTATTAATTTATTATCTAATTATTGCTTGCTTATCTATTTGTTGTTGTTTCTGCTCGTAGCAGGCTACAATTTGTGAGTAATTGAAGAGCAGTCTGCACTCCGGGACATGCACTGCCCTTGCATTGCCCTGTATAACCATCTGACAATCAAATTTCATTACAGTTAACACCCAACACCATACTCTATTCTCTACATTCATAAATTCCTTATTTGAAATGTAACATTCAAACACTTGCCACTGTGTAAGCATGATGGGTCAATTGATACCAAGTGGTCCAAGAAAAAAATAATTAGTGCTTGACCATCTCAGAAAATTTTTATATTTGCTGGGTGAATTCCCCAATGTTTAGCAGTTGCAAAATTTTTTTAAAAATATTTATTGTTTATTATTTTGAAATGGTGGCCATATTTGTTCCAGGCTGCACACTTTTTTTTGTATTTGCAAGCAACTACATTTTTTACAACTATTCTGTAGTGGATTGTCCTAAGCCTTTCAGATAAAATGCATTCACTTCAACACACTATGGGCTACAAATTAACATCATTATCACTTTGCAGAATGTATTCTTTAATGTATCTTTAATAGTTCAAAGTTATCAGCCACAAATTAAAAAACTAAATTTTTGAACAGTAGTTTTCCAAAGAAAGATTAATTTCTCAGGTTTAATATTTTTTCTGCTGTTACAATGTATAGTATTAGTTACATTTCATAGAGTATTAATGGTGAGCGTGCCTCAACGATACAGATAGCCGTACCGTGGGTGCAACCACAATGGAGGGGTATCTGTTGAGAGACCAGACAAACATGTGGTTCCTGAATAGGGGCAGCAGCCTTTTGAGTAGTTGCAGGGGCAACAGTCTGGATGATTGACTGATCTGATCTGGCCTTGTAACACTAACAAAATGGCCTTGCTGTTCTGGTACTGCGAACGGCTGAAAGCAAGGCGAAACTACAGCCGTAATTTTTTCCCAAGGGCATGCAGCTTTACTATATGATTAAATGATGATGGCGTCCTCTTGGGTACAATATTCCGGAGGTAAAATACCGTATTTACTCGAATCTAAGACGCACTTTTTTCCGGTTTTTGTAATCCAAAAAACCGCCTGCAGCTTAGAATCGAGTGCAAAGCGGAAGTTGTGAAAAATGTTGGTAGATGCAAAAAAAAAAAGGTGGAAGACAAGCTTTTTTTCTCTGACGAGTTTCAAACACTGCATTTTCATACATTATCCAACGAAGTAAATACAAATTCCGTATTGTTCATCTTCGAATGTAGCAGCATTTCAATACACTACGAAAATCCGACTGGCAAGACTGTTTGGGATGTTTGCCAATATGGCCAACTCTGCGTTCTGAATTTTTTCCTACCTGTGAGAAGAGACAGTTGCTAATAGGAACTTTTATGAATTGTGAATCACATGCAGTATTCTCTCCACCATAATAATAATAATAGTAATAATAATAATAATAATAATAATAATACGAGTATAAACATTTTGCCATGTATTCTTTCGTGTTTGCTGCTATCTCATTTAAATCCTGTTTGACTAATAAACTACAAAACTAGAGTGAGACAACAGCAAACGAGGAAGAATATACATATCATGTCATGTTTATATTCGTATTATTCTTATGCTGAATAGTGATGCATTCAGAAATGAGGCATGGCAACTGATTATATTTTTAAATCTAAGATGACTAATTTCTGTGCAGAATGTAATGTACTAAAGGTGTGTCTGCAAAGATTTTCAAATGGAGAAAAATTTTTGCTAAACTCTCATTCAGATCATCTTCAATCATACGCAGTCTATTATTTGGTTCTTGTTGATCATTATCAAAGAAAGCAGCAGTGTAAGTAACAACAAATAGCAGTCTCTTGCCATTGTTTCGCTAATGAGACATTTCCTCCTTTTTTTTTTTTTAATTGTAAGCGGCGGTAGCGCGCACAAAAGCAAGCCATGCCGCGAGCGGCAACAGGTTGTAAACACTCATTATCAGAATGCGACAAACAATGCATGACACAGTACAGTAATGCATTTTCAGCTTTGAGTGACGTAAACACCTATAACAAAGAGAACGGCACTTATCAGATCAAAGAAAAATAAGCAATCAATTCAAACCAGACGTAGCACATGAAAAAGAAAGGGTACCCGTATAAATATGAACTGAGTGCCTGACGCATAGCAACGGCTACCTGGTAAAGCTTAACTGCTAAGCTTACGACTCGAACCAAACTACTGTAGCTGTATTGTCATTCATTCGACCTAAATTGTGTCTCATATTACAATGGACCAACATTGTTTTGATTTGGAGGTGCGGCCTAAAACTTTTCTCTCACCTTGAATTTCGAGTCTCAGATTTCAGGTGCGGCTTAGATTCGGGAAAATTTTTTTCCTCAATTTCGAGTCTCATTTTTCAGGTGCGGCTTAGATTTGAGTGAGGCTTAAATTCGAGTAAATACGGTAGTCCCCCATTCGGATTTCTGGGCGGGGACTACTCAAGAGGACGTTATCAGGAGAAAGAAACTAATGTTCTACGGATCGGAGCGTGGAATGTCAGATCACTTATTCGGGCAGGTAGGTTAGAAAATTTAAAAAGGGAAATGGATAGGTTAAAGTTAGATATAGTGGGAATTGGTGAAGTTCAGTGGCAGGAGGAACTTTTGGTCAGGTGAATACAGGGTTATAAATACAAAATCAAATAGGGGTAATGCAGGAGTAGGTTTAATAATGTACAAGTTTATATGCCAACTAGCTATGCAGATGACGAAGAAACTGAAGAAATGTATGATGAAATAAAAGAAATTATTCAGATAGTGAAGGGAGACGAAAATTTAATAGTCATGGGTACTGGAATTCGACAGTAGGAAAAGGAAGAGAAGGAAATGTAGTAGGTGAATATGGATTGGGGCTAAGAAATGAAAGAGGAAGCCACCTGGTAGAATTTTGCGCAGAGCATAACTTGGTCATGGCTGACACTTGGTTTAAGACTCATGAAAGAAGGTTGTATACATGGAAGTATCCTGGAGATACTAAAAGATATCAGATAGATTATATAATAGTAAGACAGAGATTTAGGAACCAGGTTTTAAATTGTAAGACATTTCCAGGAGCAGATGTGGACTCTGACCACAATCTATTGGTTATGATTTGTAGATTAGTAAATTAAAACTGAAGAAACTGCAAAAAGGTGGGAAATTGAGGAGATGGGACCTGGATAAACTGACTAAACCAGAGGTTGTTCAGAGTTTCAGGAAGAGCATAAGGGAACAATTGACAGGAATGGGTGAAAGAAATACAGTAGAAGAAAAATGGGTAGCTTTGAGGTATGAAATAGTGGAGGCAGCAGAGGATCAAATACGGAAAAAGACGAGGGCTAGTAGAAATCCTTGGGTAACGGAAGAAATATTGAATTTAATTGATGAAAGGAGAAAATATAAAAATGCAATAAATGAAGCAGGCAAAAAGGAACACAACGTCTCAAAAATGAGATCGACAGGAAGTGCAAAATGGCTAAGCAGGGATGGCTAGAGGACAAATGTAAGGATGTAGAGGCACATCTCACTTGGGGTAAGATAGATACTGCTGACAGGAAAATTAAAGAGACCTTTGGAGAAAGGAGAACCAGTTGCATGAATATCAAAAGCTTTGATGGAAACCCAGTTCTAAGCAAAGAAGGGAAAGCAGAAAGGTGGAAGGAGTATATAGAGGGTCTATACAAGGGAAATGTACTTGAGGACAATGTTACGAAAATGGAAGAGGATGTAGATGAAGAAGAAATGGGAGATATGATACTGCGTGAAAAGTTTGACAGAGCACTGAAAGACCTGAGTCGAAACAAGGCCCCGGGAGTAGACAACATTCCATTAGGACTACTGACAGCCTTGGGAGACCCAGTCCTGACAAAACTCTACCATCTGGTGAGCAAGATATACCATCAGACTCCAAGAAGCATTTGTAGCCTTAGAGAAAGCTTTTGACAATGTTGACTGGAATACTCTTTCAAATTCTGAAGCTGGCAGGGGTAAAATACAGGGAGTGAAAGGCTATTTACAATTTGTACAGAAACCAGATGGCAGTTATGAGTCGAGGGGCATGAAAGGGAAGCAGTGGTTGGGAAGGGAGTGAGACAGGACTTTAGCCTCTCCCCGACGCTATTCAATCTGTATATTGAGCAAGCAATAAAGGAAACAAAAGAAAAGTTAAGAGTAGGTATTAAAATCCATGGAGAAGAAATAAAAACTTTGAGGTTCGCCGATGACATTGTAATTCTGTCAGAGACAGCAAAGAACTTGGAAGAGCAGTTTAATGGAATGGACAGTGTCTTGAAAGGAGGATAGAAGACGAACATCAACAAAAGCAAAACAAGGATAATGGAATGTAGTCGAATTAAGTCGGGTGATGCTGAGGGAATTTGATTAGGAAATGAGACACTTAAAGTAGTAAAGGAGTTTTGCTATTTGGGGAGCAAAATAACTGATGATGGTCGAAGTAGAGAGGATATAAAATGTAGACTGGCAATGGCAAGGAAAGCGTTTCTGAAGAAGAAAAATTTGTTAACATCGAGTATAGATTTAAGCGTCAGAAAGTCATTTATGAAAGTATTTGTATGGAGTGTAGCCATGTATGGAAGTGAAACATGGACGATAACTGGTTTGGACAGGAAGAGAATAGAAGCTTTCGAAATGTGGTGCTACAGAAGAATGCTGAAGATTAGATGGGTAGATCACATAACTAATGAGGTGGTATTGAATAGAATTGGGGAGAAGAGGAGCTTGTGGCACAACTTGACTAGAAGGAGGGATCGGTTGGTGGGACATGTTCTGAGACATCAAGGGATCACGAATTTACTATTGCAGGGCAGCGTGGAGGGTAAAAATCGTAGAGGGAGACCAAGAGACGAATACACTAAGCAGATTCAGAAGGATGTAGGCTGCAGTAGGTACTGGTAGATGAAGAAGCTTGCACAGGATAGAGTAGCATGGAGAGCTGCATCAAACCAGTCTCAGGACTGAAGACAACAACAACAACAGTGAGCAGCTTACAAAATATATATATATATATATATATATATATATATATATATATATATATATATATATATATATATATATATAAAATAGAGGGAAACATTCCACGTAGGAAAAATATATATCTAAAAACAAAGATTATGTGACTTACCAAATGAAAGTACTGGCAGGTCGACAGACACACAAACAAACACAAACATACACACAAAATTCTAGCTTTCGCAACCAACGGTTGCCTCGTCAGGGAAGAGGGAAGGAGAGGGAAAGACGAAAGGATTTGGGTTTTAAGGGAGAGGGTAAGGAGTCATTCCAATCCCGGGAGCGGAAAAAAATATATATATATATATATATATATATATATATATATATATATATATATATATTTTAAAATATGGATTTTTTTTATTTTTCCACTGTTTGGCCTGCAATATCTTTGTTGGGGGACCCGATAAAAATCTGAAAATTTTACAGTTAATAGACCTTTATGATATCAAACTTCAGTATAAATTTCAACTTTGAGATTCAACTGGAAGTTACAGAACAAAATTACAAACACAAGTCAAAAATACGTTTTTTAACATCTGTGATATCTAAACTTATGGGAAAAAAACATATTAGTTACAGTATATAATTACACTGTATTGTTCTCTTGTTATCTGTTTTTACTACATCGCACACTGAACATTTGAGAAATTTTTTCACTCAGTTTGGGTGCTAGGTTATAAGTTCACCCAGTCACAGCTGTAAATTTCATGGGAGACAGCTTCCTTAGTACATTTTTATATGGCATCCAAACTTGATCCTTCTCAATTTTTTAAAAAGATGCCCTTGGTCCTGGATGGTGATACAACACAACATGTACATCTTTGTTTTGACAGTCAATATTATCAACTTTGCCAGTCCATCACTGTTCATCATAAACACAAGTCACTATGTCTTTATTTTGAAGAACCAGTTGTACAAGTTTTCCACACTGATGAAGTTCACTATCAGTAAGTTGTGTGAATGGGGTACAAAACAATGAAAAGATCGAGTGCCTTTAATCTTCCGACAAGTGTTGTATGTTTCCTTCAAGACACTGTCATAGACTTCTTGTATTTCCGCACATTTTGTACAAAAACACAGGTAATTCCTTTGATATGTTTTTTACAGAATTCAAACACTTCTTGAGTTGTTATGATATGACTGTCATGGGTCCGCTGCAGACTTGCTTTTTTGACAGCTCGCTTTGTTGTACCCCCGACACCATCACAAGCATTCTTCCCACGGCATGAAGCAAAAAAGTTCCGTTCTACATCAAACCCAAAATCTTCTTTATGAAAGGAGATGTTATTTTTTTGTTTTTTTTTTGTTTTTATATTGACTTGCTGCCCAATCCAAAAAGTAAATCAATTTTTTTATGGAAGGGTGCTGCTGTTTAATGTTGTTTGTTAATTTTAGTTGAAAAATGTGCACTGCTGTAGTGTTGTGTTCAAGGTAGTCTCTTATGACACAAAATATGTGGCTCATTAGTTTATCTTCATCTTTACAATAGAATACAAATGGATGATATGTGGCCTGTTTGTTTACCCAGTGGTGCCCTTGTACTTCATCTTGAACAACAAAGGAATAATTTTCCAAAAAGTCAGCAAGAACTAAGCATTCATCAGCTGCCAAGGTTTGCTTTTTGTCTTTCAAAAATTTACTTTGAGCTTTTGCAATAAAATGATGCTTTTTCAGATTTTCAAGTTTAGCCACCAACACTTCAAAAACTCTTCTAGTGATTTTATGAGTGTCACCATTTCAGTTCTGTCTTGTGTCACCCACTGTTTGTATTTTATATTGTCAGGCATCAAATCGTCTTCTTCGGATTCTTCAAACATGTCAAATAAGGCTTTTCTGCCTGAACAATGTTCACATTTTCCCTTGATCATACAACTGTAACTGTCAATATTGCATACCATAACTTCCAAAAGGTCTTTATAGTCAACTCTTAAGATTGGCCCCATCTATCATCAACTTTATGTTCTAATGATACAAACAAACAAACACAAACATTACGGATGTCGCACGCCCCTGCAACAGTACACCATCTTGGTCTCAACTCGCAAAACTTTGATCTTCCAATTTTAATGTCAGGATTTTCTTTTTTAAATTCAGTGAATAGTTCATTTAAATTACACAATATTAACCTTTTTGCCTTTGAATTTTATAATCATTTTCTTTCACAGAAAAACAGTCTTTTTTGCCACACATCAAACAATTTTTATTGTCATCGTCGTAATACATACTAACTTTATTGACTGTGTTTTCATCTACCAAATTAGATGCACTTTTCTTTTGTAATGCTGGTAAAATTCCCAGTTCTTTCACTAATTGCCTTATTAACTTAACAAGACATTCTGACACATTAAATTTATCACTGACTTTTGCTCCACTCCAAGAATTCAGCAGTAAATTGATAATCTCAATTTTATCCTCTTTGTTTGACGTACTGCATTTAGTTTTTAGTTTTTCTATAAAATCATCATATTCAGTTGGTGATGTTTTAGAACTTCCATCTGTTTTAATACAAATTGTATTTTGAAATGAAACTTCCAAATTCTTTTTGACTGTAGCCATCACTTTCTCAATTTTTGTATTCAAGGCACTTGGTCTTTTATCTTGACTTAATTTTCTAATTTTACTACCAGGCAATATATCCAGGATTTCACAAGCTGTATCTATTTTTTTAATGGTTGCTCGTAAGTCACAAAGTTCTATATTTGAGGTTTCACTATCCTTTCTCTTGTGAATTACAAGTATCTTAGAATAACATGTTGGACACAATGATTTTCCTGGTATGAGATTGACAAAAGGGCTTTTATTTTTAGAATAATGATCAAATGTTATTTCTCGCAGACCTCTTGTTATAGGTTTCTTATGTTTCTCAAAAGTGTCCTTGCAAAACCGACCAAAAAGATGATGAAATTTTTTGAAGTATTTCTTTTCATGGTACCTGCATGTTGATTTGACCTCTGGGCCGACTCTTAAGTAAAACAATACTTTTTCTTTTTCACTGTAATCTTCGATTAAAGTAATGTCTTTAGGATACACTCCACACACACTTTTCTTACATGCTTCATTAATAACAACACAATCAGAACACTGAGACACCATTTTTCAACTGCACACTTCAAAAACTTCTAGCTAAATAAGTGTGAGTAGACAATTGTTGGTATAAGGGGGAAGACAACAATCAGACTTGTATAGGCTTGCAGATGCAATTGTTAGCCTGCTGAAACAATTATCACAGCATTGTTTTGACAAATAATCATTAGCTAGTGTAATGTGGTGTGTTACACTATGCAACTGGTATACTTCATTTGATTAGCCTACCCGATATCGCAGATGTTAAAAAACATATTTTTGACTCGTGTTTGTAATCTTTTTTCCATAA
Organism: Schistocerca americana; assembly: GCF_021461395.2. NCBI lineage: Eukaryota > Metazoa > Arthropoda > Insecta > Orthoptera > Acrididae > Schistocerca > Schistocerca americana. Next base: position 756,145,667 of record NC_060119.1, on the reverse strand, counting down.
CTTCCAATTGAATCTCAAAGTTGAAATTTATACTGAAGTTTGATATCATAAAGGTCTAATAAGTGTGAAATTTTAAGATTTTTATTTGGTCCCTCAACAAAGATATTGCAGGCTACAAAATGGAAAAGTTAAAAAAAAAAAAACATTTTTTAAAATAGTGTATTTTTTTAAGTGTAAGCTGCTCGCCACTGGATACTCTATAAAAAGTAACTATACTATACAGTGTAATAGCAGAAAAAGTATTAAAGCTGAGAAATTAGCCTTTCTTTGGGAAACTACTGTTCAAAAATTGAGGTTTTTTTTAAATTTGTGGCTGATAACTTTGAACTATTAAAAATATATTAAAGAATACATCCAGCTAAGTGATAATGATGTTAATTTGTAGCCCAGAGTGTGCTGAACTAAATGCATTTTATCTGAAAGGCTTACGACAATCCACTACTGAATAATTGTAAAAAATGTAGATGCTTGCAAATACAAAGAAACACATGCGGCCTGGAACAAATATGGCTGCCATTTCAAAATAATAAACAATAATTTTTTTTAAAAAATATTTTTGTGGCTACTAAACATTGGGGGATCCACTCACCAAATATAAAATTTTTCTGAGATGGTCAAGCAACCAGTGCTGGACCACTTGGTATGGACTGACCCCGATTTATTAGTACAAGCACATACATAACTGACGTGGTGAGCATACAGGCAGTGTACACGTGGTGATCACGTGTCACCCACCACCACCACCACCACCACCAGCTGCTGCTGCTGCTGCTGCTGCTGCTGCTGCTACTACTCCTACTACTAACACACTTATTTTTAACAATTATCTCCATTTACTATTAAATACAAAGAATTTCACCACAGAACATCGCATTCAGTCACAGCTAGTTATCTGTAAGAGGATAACAAAGAAAATTAAATAGATTTAGCAGGCTAAGACTCAACTAAAAAATGAGACAGCAAGAATAAAAATACTATAAAAATATAATGGATTAGATTAAAGAATTAAGATTTTCATCAACTAATAGAAAAATTGTTTATAAAGTCTTTTATATCTGAGTTAATAACTTTCGCAGAGTATCTATTCTCCTTACCTCTCTTGCATTTATCATGGCAGCAACAGAAATCGGCCGCTTCCTCCCAATGGAATGTAATAGGCCACATGACTGTCTTGTAGTCAGACTAAACTCGCTTTTCTGAAATGAAATCAAGGTTCAGTAAAACATCCAGGTAGAAAAAGTGAACATAATATCCAAATGAGTCGATATACTTACATCTAAATTTTTTGTGTTGGGATCTGGATCTATCCTTGGAGGAGTCGCAGCAGCAACAAATTCATCATCACTGTCGTCCTGTTCAGAAGAGATGATGTGCACTTGGCCGCTGTGGAACACACGGACTCTAAGAATTAAATAGTATGCATGACTTGATCTTAAACATTTTCATTGTACAACGAAATCTAACCTTAAGAAGCAACATAACTACATGTACGACTATGTGTGTATATCTACTGTTAATGGATCACTTTCCTCTTTTTTTTTTTTTAATCAACATGAAACTGAAACACTGAACAATATAGCTTAATGCCTAAGAAACTAAGAAATGTAGAGAAGTAAAGGATTATAAGTTGCACAAAATTATGAAATATAAAATTTAATCCAAACCACCACAACAGTTGTTTGTTTATAGAACTCACTTCCTTTCTTTAAGGTTATCTCATTTTTAAACAGAATTTAAACTTAATTTTTATTGACAATATTGGCACTATTTCATGAACAGAAAATAATAAAGTACATAGCCCTGTACAGAACAAAGTATAACATAATTATGTCCTACCACAAACTGATTTATTATGAAATGAACATGAGAAAGTTTGAATGAGAAGGACATGCTTTATTTACAAAGTAAACCAGTTTCCTAAACATTCACTACCTCAATGTGATTGTCATAATAATGTAATGACTTGTTCAAGCCCACAGCAAACAGGAAAATAGGTATTCAGTGTCTGCTGAGAACGACATCATTTGAGATGAAGCACAAGCTCAGATTCAATGAGAATGGAAAAGTAGATCAGAGTACCCTTTCCAAAAGAACCATCAATGCATTTGTATTAAGTAACTAGTTGTACCCAGCTACGCACTGCTGTGGCTCAGTCTTCTTAAATGGAAAAGAGAATGCACACTTTGTAACACACAAGTATGCAGGTAAGTCCTAACCTCCTCCTCCCCCTGTCTCTGTCAATCTCCTCCTTTCTGTTCTGTACTTCCATTTCTCCTCACATGTCTGTCCAGCTCCTCCCTCCCTTTGACCTTGAGCCTTGTTTTATTGCTGTTGCAAATTCATATTCTGTAGCAGTTCTCTAACCGCATGCCCATAAGCCAGAAATATATCTTTCCTGTTTTCTGTGAAGACCATCTGGAAGGAAGAAAACAAAGCAACATATTGTGTGTGTGTGTGTGTGTGTGTGTGTGTGTGTGTGTGTGTGTGTACGATTTGTGGTAACCATGTTTTCCATTTATATATACCATATATATTTAGATATTATATATATTTAAAAGTATATACAACCTAATGTCAGTCTGAATGTTATAGTGTAAAAATTTGAAGTAAATAGGCCAAGACCTTTTCAAGATCTTTGGTAAAATGCTTCCCCTTTATATAATACATATTTATTTATAAGTAATAATATATTTTATAAAAAATAGGCACATAAAACACAGGCCTTGTTGCACAGAAAGTTGTATCAAAATTTAAAAGCAATTGCTGAAGAATTTCCAGAGATGTAAGATTTTTAACAAAAAACATTTACATTTTTCTTTATATAGATCACGAAAACCATGGAAACCCTATCTCCGGATTGCCCAATATTCATTAAAGCATGTTCACTAGATGAGCAGTTACTTTATCCATATTACTTACAACATGTGCAATTTCTTTCAGGCCACAAAGCCATGCCACATTACAAGTTTTGCCAATGGACTGTAAGACAGAATGTTGAAAATACCCAGTTCCCAGGTTGTGTTTTATTTACAGATTAGTTACGTGATTCTTGGAGGTTGGGTGAATGATGTTTAAGAATGAATGATAAGCACATTAAGCATCTCCAGTAGCGTGATTAGAAAGAGGGCCATCATAGGATAGAATTGCACCAAACTCAACAAATATTTGTTTCCAGACATATGTTTACAGGTCACCCTTTTCACTAATTTTGACCAGCATTATTCTCCTGTAAAAATATGCACCCTGTACATGGAGTATCTATTGTTATCAGAAAATGGAAAGCTGACATAAATCTAAAGTTTCTTTAAAAATCACATTGCTTTACTATGCATAATCCAGGGATTATTTCACAGTGATTTAAGATCTGTTACTATAATACAATGAAAATAAATAGTGCCAAAATACATACACACAGAATACTTAAGAACGTTTATGAGGATAACACAGGTGGCCATCCGTTGCTTTGCTGAAGGAACAATCCTGTCTACCTGAAATTATGAAGAAAAACCACAAATACCCTAAATCCAGATAGCTGGGCAGGTCAAACTCCATCCTCCCGAATATGAAGTTGTGCACTGCAAACACTATGGACACCGGGAATTCCACGACTAAGAACATGGATGTCTCTATGTCCTTCCTGTAATCTATCTGGGAAAATGAGACTGTATCCCCCTTGATGACTGAGATGTTTAGTTCAGGAGACTGACAAGATGTTCCTATCATGCACTATAGCTCTTGGTGCATTTGCTTGTGACAGCTTCACTTTGTGATTATGAACAGAAATGCAACAGATGTTTTAATGCTCCCCTTTGGTTATGAACCCTACTCTGAGTCCTAATCTTTAACCGTGTAGTATGTGTTATTTATGAAGTGCATTTTTAGCTGCCTTTTTAACTACAGCAGAACCTCCATTATTCAACCTTTGATTAACCCACCCCTTGGATTATCTGACCATGTGTCCAACCAATTGATTGCACTCCATGTCGAACAGCATGCTTGGGTGATGCTGTGTGGGTTTGGGTTTGTCTGGAAAGACGTACGGGGAGGAGGGGAGAGGGGGGGGGCACTTTCAGGCCCTATCATAAAAGAAAAAGCTATTCAGTTGCATCACAAGCTGAGGGTTAAGGAAGACTAATTCCAAGCAAGGTTGGCGTCGTCAGTGGAAAAAATCATCAGGTGTAAGGCAATTTGCTATTTCAGGTGGAGAACCTTCTGTTGATGATGATGCATGTAGGGAGTTCGTTGAAAAATTTGAAAAAATAGTCAGAAAACAAACTGGTAACTGATCAATTATACAACATTGACAGGACTGGGCTAAATGACAAAATGCTCCCTCAAAAGACCCTTGCCTCAAAGAATGAAACAGTTGCCAGCATGAAACTAACAAAGAACAGGCTGAGCAAGCAACATGCAGCAATGCAAGTAGTGACTATAAACTGCAATTGTTTGTAAGTGGCAAATCTGAGAAACCAAGAGCCTTCAAAAACAAACATGTCAGTAGGCCTACTTCCTGTTTATTATAAAGCTAAGAGAAAATAATAATGCTCGGATGAATGGTAACTTGTTTAAAGAATGGTTTTTGATGCATTTGTTCTGGCTGTTAAAAAATACTTTAAATGAAAACCCTACCACACCACACCATTTTATTGCTAGACAAAACTCCAAGCCACCCTTCTGAGTCCGAACTTCAACAAGATAACATAAAAGTTATGTTTTTGTCCCTCCACATGACTTCAGTAATCCAGCCAACAGGCTAGGGAGTTACTGATTGGTAAAAATGACATTACAGGAGGAAATACGTACAACAGTGCTTTGTTACAGAAAACGGAAGAGGGTTGTGATCATCTTTTTTAAAAAAAAAAAAGCTCCAATATAAAAGATGCAATTTATACCGTTGCTCAATCTAGGGAAGAACTTACGAAAATCACTCATCAAAAAAATCGTGGAAGCAAGCTTTGCCTAGCCTAACCCAAGAGCAAGAACTTCCAGAAACTAAAGAGATAGCCACTCCTGATTTAGTGACTGATTTGCAGACTCTTCCGAATTATATCCAGCATGCTAATGTAAAGGAATGCTTAACAGAAGGTGATGTCACTGCTGTTACCAATGAAGAAATTTCGAGATAAACAGATCATTGATCTTGTTTTGCAACAGTATAGTGTGAGCAAGAGAAATCAGATGGTGAAGAAAAGGAAGAGGACCAAAAGATCAGTCACTCTACAGCAAAGGAGACTGCACTGGAGACTGCCCTCAACCCTCAAATATTTGAAACAAGAGTCAACCACTACAGCTGTGCACATATTGTGGGCAAAGAAGTGGCATGACGCAGCCACAAAGTCAAGGTTGGGGGGAAAAAAGGCATTCGACACTTTTAAATAGATTTTCAGTGTGTAAAATTTCAGTTTTCCTTTCTCGTTATTAGAAATGTACTTTCAAAACATAATTTTGATTTAGTACATAGTTTGGAGATCTGTAAATGATGTGTTTAATTCTCCTGTGATTATCAAACACTTTCAGTGTTCCATCTGCATCCTTGTCTCAAAAGTGATGGTTAATCAAGGTTCTACTATACATGTCTGTAAGTAACATTTTCATCTCATTGGGCAAATTGTTATACAATATTATTCCCTGGTAGAAAATGATGTTTTGAGTTTTTTATTTGTTTATCCTTTGGTAAATGCAAGTCCAAACTTGTTCTTGTTCCATTATTAGTATACAACTATTGGTGAAATACTTTTTAATGTATTCACTCATATGTACAACAGACTGATAGGTGTACTCACTTGGTGCAGTATGGATACTACTCCTTTAAAATAGTTCTTTATAATGAGCCCAACTACTACTTTCAGTTATTACTCTTATAAAATCTGCGTCCATGACAGTGTAATTATTCACGCCAACATTCCCCATACGGTATGATGTGGTGTGGGATGATCTATGTGACTGGAAATGACCACACTTCGTATGCCACAGTTGCAGTGTAAAAGCTTTTATTGTTCTGAGATGACTAGTTTCAACAGCCCTATGCTGCCATGATTTGATCTAAGATAAAAACATGAAGATAATGAAGGGAAGAGGGAGGGCCCTGCAATTAGTTTCACTAATCACATGAAATACAAAATTTCACATACCTAATGGAACTCATTATAAAATTGCCATGTTACATTACATGAAGCCAAAGTATAAAAGGCAGTCCACACGTATGCATGTTGTCCAAACTCCTCTTCTCCCCAATTCTATTCAATACTTCATCATTGGTTATGTGATCTACCCATCTAATCTTCAGCATTCTTCTGTAGCACCACATTTCGAAAGCTTCTATTCTCTTCTTGTCTAAACTATTTATCATCCATGTTTCATTTCCATACATGGCTACACTCCATACAAATACTTTCAGAAACGACTTCCTGACACTTAAATCTATACTCAATGTTAACAAATTTCTCTTCTTCAGAAACGCTTTCCTTGCCATTGCTAGTCTACATTTTATATCTTCTCTACTTCGACCATCATCAGTTATTTTGCTCCCCAAATAGCAAAACTCCTTTACTACTTTAAGTGTTTAATTTCTTAATCTAATACCCTCAGCATCACCCGACTTAATTCGACTACATTCCATTATCCACATATTGCTTTTGTTGATGTTCATCTTATATCCTCCTTTCAAGACACCGTCCATTCCGTTCAACTGCTCTTCCAAGTCCTTTGCTGTCTCTGATAGAATTACAATGTCATCGGCGAATCTCAAAGATTATATTTATTCTCCATGGAAATTTAATACCTACTCTGAATTTTTCTTTTGTTTCCTTTACTGCTTGCTCAATATACAGATTGAATAACATCGGGGAGAGGCTAAAGTCCTGTCTCACTCCCTTCCCAACCACTGCTTCCCTTTCATGCCCCTTTACTCTTATAACTGCCACCTGGTTTCTGTACAAATTGTAAATGGCCTTTCGCTCCCTGTATTTTACCCCTGCCACCTTCAGAATTTGAAAGAGAGTATTCCAGTCAACGTAGTCAAAAGCTTTCTCTAAGTCTACAAATGCTAGAAACGTAGGTTTGCCTTTCCTTAATCTTTCTTCTAAGATAAGTCGTAAGGTCAGTATTGCCTCACATGTTCCAATATTTCTACGGAATCCAAACTGATCTTCCCCGAAGTCGGTTTCTATCAGTTTTTCAATTCGTCTGTAAAGAATTCAAGTTAGTATTTTGCAGCTGTGACTTATTAAACTGATAGTTCGGTAATTTTCACATCTGTCAACAACACCTTTCTTTGGGATTGGAATTACTATATTCTTCTTGAAGTCTGAGGGTATTTCGCCTGTTTCATACATCTTGCTCACCAGATGGTAGAGTTTTGTTAGGACTGGCTCTCTCAAGGCAGTCAGTAGTTCCAATGGAATGTTGTCTACTCCCGGGGCCTTGTTTGGACTCAGGTCTTTCAGTGCTCTGTCAAACTCTTCACGGAGTATCGTATCTCCCATTTCATCTTCATCTACATCCTCTTCCATTTCCATAATATTGTTCTCAAGTACATCGCTCTTGTATAGACCCTCTATATACTCCTTCCACCTTTCTGCTTTCCCTTCTTTGCTTAAAACTGGGTTTCCATCTGAGCTCTTGATATTCATACAAGTGGTTCTCTTTTTTCCAAGGGTCTCTCTAATTTTCCTGTAGGCAGTATCTATCTTACCCGTAGTGAGATGTGCCTCTACATCCTTACATTTGTCCTCTAGCCATCCCTGCTTAGCCATTTTGCACTTCCTGTCTTCTTCTGTACTTCTTTCCCCCATTCCTGTTAATTGTTCCCTTATGCTCTACCTGAAACTCTGTACAACCTCTGGTTCTTTCAGTTTATCCAGGTCCCATCTCCTTAAATTCCTACCTTTTTGCAGTTTCTTCAGTTTTAATCTACAGTTCATAACCGATAGATTGTGGTCAGAGTCCACATCTGCCCCTGGAAATGTCTTACATTTTAAAACCTGGTTCCTAAATCTCTGTCTTACCATTACATAATCTATCTGATACCTTCTAGTATCTCCAGGATTGTTCCATGTATACAACCTTCTTTCATGATTCTTGAACCAAGTGTTAGCTATGATTAAGTTATGATCTGTGTAAAATTCACCAGGTGGCTTCCTCTTTCATTTCTTAGCCCCAATCCATATTCACCTACTATGTTTCCTTCTCTCCCTTTTCCTACTCTCGAATTCCAGTCACCCATGACTATTAAATTTTCGTCTCCCTTCACTACCTGAATAATTTCTTTTATCTCATTATACATCTCATCAATTTCTTCATCATCTGCAGAGCTACTTGGCATATAAACTTGTACTACTGTAGTAGGCAAGACGTATACATGTCTTGATGAAAACCCGTTTAGTAAAATGCACACAGTTGACACAATCCTTGTACCATCCATGCATATCAGCAGTGAACGGGACTCTCCTATCCTCACTGCACAGCAATACGCTGCCAGAATCTGGTAGAAAGTTACATATCTCGGCAGTGGATGGTGTATGTAGTGCAAGCTAAATGATCGCATGCTGTGGTTACAACCAATGAAAAGCAGTGCACCAGAAATTAACTTGGATTTGCCATAGTGCCCAGTATATCAATTAGGACCATACATATAAAATTATCATGGGGTTACGCTCCATATAAAATCTGTTGTATTTAAGTACTGTGTGCCTACTGGCAGTGAGAAGACAACAGTAATGAATCAAGAAAACATTAAAAAATAACCTAGATCTTGTATTAACAAAGCAACATGATGTAAAAAGAAAACTGCATTGATACAAGTGTGAATGCTATATCAGCCAGTCCTAGTGGGGGTCTTGCAAAGGATGACTCGTGTAAAGGAGGGCTACACAAAAACCACATGGGGCTGAGGTCACTTCAAAATCACCTAATTCATATACAAGCCTTATTGGGTGTGAGGTGTCTATTACAGAGAAAATCAAAATGATCCATACTATAAAAAGCAATGTAGAGATCTACATGGATAACAATAGTGTATATGTGAATCGGTCACACAGTGCGTACAGAATGTCTGTAATCTGTGCTGTGTGTCATGATGTAGTGTAAATTGGAGCTTTTATGCAAATAGCAACGATGAAAACTGAGTAGCTGGGCTGAGTCCAAGTTCCATATTTAGTATTATGGCTAAGGGATGAGGCAGGAAATTTTATCATCATCTACCTTCAGGGATTGCAGATGAAACTTCACGGGATCCTATCAGGACTGGCCGGTCTAACATTCCCAGTTGCACCAGTGCTGTTTGCTTTTTACATCATGTTGTTTTCTTAATTAAATATCTAGGTTATTTTTTAAATTTTTTTATTATTATTGTCATTTTCTCACTGTCAACAAGCACACATTTAATAAGAGCATAAGCCCATGGTAATTTTATATGTATGGTCAGGTGACAGTCCTAATTATTACACTTTGGAAAATCCACCTTTAGTTTTGGTGCACCGCTATTCATGGGATGTACCCACAGTATGTGATCATTTAGCTTGTACTACATATTCCATCCATTGGTGAGATAGGTAACTTTACACCAGATCTGCCGCCTCTATGCTAACACTTCACGGCAGTGTAGGCCTGTGTGCCAAGCTTGAGAGAGTCATATTCAGATATGCATGGATGGTACAAGGATTTTATCAATTGTGTGCATTTTAAGAACTATGTGCATTTTATCAACTGAGTTTTTTTTATCAAGATGTGCATACATGTGGCGTCCCTTTTATGCTTTAACTTCAGTAATGTAACACAGCAGTTTTATAGTGAGTTTCATAAGGTACACGACATTTTGTATTTTTATATTGCCAGTGAAATTGTGTGTGTTGTTCATTTCTTCCCATTCTTAAATAAGTGCTTCACAGAGTTCTTGTCACAACACATATGTGTTTAATCTTTGACAACATCCCCCATTGTCAATGTCATATAATTACAAAGGGCTGCATGATACTTTATTTAGTTTGTTGGATTATGTCATGGAGACATCGCAAAATAATGGAACTTTCATATGCTACCAGAGATTATGAAGATGTCTACGACTCAAGAACTTTGGCAGTGAGGCTGATTTCATTAGACAGTGGATGACTCAGCTGATTTCTGTGTTGCTTTTCAACATCAAGTGTCAGATTCGGTATACCACTAATAAAGCAGCCACTGTCCCAGTTAACTATGTTGTTACATGATCTCAATGGCTTCTTTGATGACAGAATCCTAGCAGGAAGATGCGTGGGATAATATTGCAATTTCATCAAACATAATCTTATGTTTGTTTATGAGGCTGTGTTCACAACAACGGATTTGTCAAAAGTGTGATATTTAGTGTGGCATCAGTGCTCTGTGCAGTGTTCTGAAACTGTCCATATTGACCATAACGACTACAGGCAACGGATATTTCATAAATTACACAAACTGTTTTGAAAATGGATTGAATATCACGTCTGCCCAGTACTCTGCCTATATTACTTGTTGCACTTCTGAAGAGGGGAAAGAGAGGTATAGGCTGATGTCTTCTGGTGATTGAGTAACTCTGGGTTTTTTTGTTTCTTAGAGACAGGCAACTCAAATATATTGGTCTCTACAGGCCTCCTTCCAGAATGCATTTCTAAGTTATCGACCTCGTAATTCAGGTGTTTGTTACTAAAAACAGTTTTACCTTTATGTATCAGTATATTTAAAAATAATTTCTTTTGGGCTAGGTGACGAAAGCTTTGTGCATTAGGATATAGCTCAGTCAGCATTGGCTTCCAGTAAACGGAGTGCCCTAGTCATCCATCTGATGTTCATGTAGACCATCTAAAAATGATAAGCTTCCTTCTCTCTCCATCTCAACAGTGAATTTGATATTTGGGTGCATACTATTCATGTGATCACATAACAGATTAAAGGATTATATTCCATATGGCCAGATCATAGAGGCGTCGTCATTGTAGCGAAAGAAGCAAAATAGACTTAAGAGTTGAATTTATCACATTTCTTGAAATGCTCCACTGAAAAATTAGCCACTCCTGGAGGCAATGGAGAACTCATGGCTATTCTGGCAGTCATTCCATAAAATTTACCACTATACAAAAAGTATGGGGTCACCACAGCATGGCCAAATAGTTTGATAGCCTTGGGAGGAAAATGGTCTGCTAATACTGTAATATACGAGGGTGAGTCAAATGAAAACTTTAACTATTTTTTTAAAATATTATTTATTGTGCAGAAGTGGTACAAAGGTGTATCACTTTTCAAAATAATCTCCTCCACGCTCAATAGTCCTCCAGTGCTTACAAAGTGCATAAATTCCTTTAGAAAAAAATTATTTTGGTAGTCCACACAACCACTTACGCAGCGCGTGGCAAACCTCTTCATCAAAACAGAGCTTCTTTCCTCCCATTGCGTCTTTGAGTGGGCCAAACATATGGAAATCACTTGGGGCAAGATCTGGTGAGTATGGTGGATGAGGAAGACACTGAAAATGCATGTCTGTGGATTGTTGCAACTGTTGTACGGGCAGTGTGGGGCCTTGCATCTTGCAAAAGGACACCTGCTGACAGCAATCCATGTTGCTTTGATTTGATTTCAGGCCGCAGATGATTTTTTAGGAGATCTGTGTATGATGCACTGGTGACAGTGGTCCCTCTAGGCATGTAATGCACCAAAATGATGCCTTTTTCGTCCCAAAATAGAGTCAGTATAACCTTCCCAGCTGATGGTTCTGTTCAAAACTTCTTTGGTTTTGGTGATGAGGACTGCTGCCATTCCATGCTCGCTCTCTTCTTCCGGTTGGTGCAAGTGAACCCAGGTTTCATCTCTTGTAACGATTCTTGCACAAGGGAGCCATCCGTTCTCGTTCAAAGTGCCGAAGTAGTTCTTCACAAGCATCAACACATCGTTCTCTCATTTCCGGAGTCAGCTGCCATGGCACCCATCTTGCAGACACTTCGTGAAACTGGAGCACATCATACACAGTGTGGTGTGCTGACCCATGACTAATCTGTAAACATGCTGCAGTGTCATTCAGTGTCACTCAGCAGTTTTCCTTCACTATGGCTTCAACTGCTGCAATGTTCTGTGGAGTCACAACTCATTGTGCCTGACCTGGACGAGGAGCATCTTCCACTGAAGTCACACCATTTGCAAATTTCCTACTCCATTCGCAGACTTGCTGCTGTGATAAACATGCATTACCGTACTGAACCTACATTCGTCGATGAATTTCAATAGGTTTCACATCAACACTACGCAAAAACTGAACAACACAACGCTGTTCTTCCCTGGTGCAAGTCCCAAGTGGGGCGGCCATCTTTATACTGAAACTGCGACAGTATGTGTGCGTCTGCACTATGCTGCCACCTACAGGCCATTCTGCACGCTGTTTGTAACACACTTACCAACTTACAAGATAACGGCGTGAAGTTTTGATTTGTTATTGGAAATTTAAGGATTTCATTTGACTCGCCCTCTTATTTGCACAGGGAATTTTGCGAACAGAGACACCATATCCAAATTGGTCATAATTTTGTCTGGATTCATTCTGATTAGCTTAATTATATTCACAAACATTTGATAGTTTTTCATATGATGTTCACAGGGACCAACATATGGCTCTTGTTAGGCCTTCACTAGCTTGTAAGTTGGAGAACCTATAGCATTAACAATAGATCACAATGGACCATAATTCGTGGATTTTAAGCAAACCATAAAGCCCTCAGAGCCTAGAGACTGTGTTCACAGATTCTTTATCACATTGTCTGGTAGGCCTGAATTCTTCAGTAGCTGGGATGGAGTGATACATAAAATTTCCATTTTTAGACGTTCTACTTGAACAAAAATCAGAGCGCAATTAGGGCACTCTGTTTACCAGTAGCTAACACATACTGACCTAGATCCCAGAGCACAAAGCATTCATTATCCAGCCCAAATGAAAGCAGTTTTAAATATGCTGATACAAAATGCTACAATTGCTTGTGACAAGGAACATGTTGATTACGAGATCAGATATATAAGAAACTTGTACCGGAAAGAGGACTGTAGCAGCTGAGATATTAAGTTGGCCATCTCTAAGAAACAAAAATGCAGAGATACTCAATCATCAGAAGATGATCAGCCTATGGCATTCCTTCCTTTTTTGGGAATGCCAACACATAAAAATAGGCAGAGTCCTGGGTAGACATGGTATTCAATACTTTTTGGGCCACCCACAAAAAGTAAACAGATGCTGCGCCCTGTAAAAAAGTGCTGGCCTTGGTATTTCTGGAATGATTATGTCTGACGAAATGCAAGATTATCTCATGCATCTACCCACTGAAATTCTGTCGTCAAAGAAACCACCGAGATCAGAATGTGTATGAACAACTTTAACCAAGACAGTGGCTGTACAGTTAGGGGCACACACAAACAGGCATTTGATACTGAAAGGCAACAGAGAAATCAGATGAGTTATCCACCACCTATCAAAACCAGCATTTCTACCAATGTTCTACTGTCACATACACCAACATAAGCTCTGCCAGCATACAGAAGTTCTCCAACTCTGTGATGCCTCCCTGAAATACTTTGACCAACTAAATAAAGCACCCAATAGCCTACTGAAATCTACTGACGATGACAATGGAGGAAGTTGTCGTAAGCTTGAGAGTATATGTCTGCTACTGCAAGAACTTTGTAGTATTTACTGAAATGTGTTATGTTTCGTGCCTTGGACCACCAGAAAAGAACCCCATACATAAGAACTAAGCATGTGTAGGAACAGTATGTCGCCACAACACATTCGTCGTTAAACTGCTGCTAGAAACAAAAGCATAACTTGTTGACAATATTCTTTTCATGGCATCATTGTGTGTTCTTTCCATTTTACTTGACAATCGCTGTTCATCCCTCGAAACTTCGTGTCTGCTCACAATCTATAGGTTTAAGATATCTAAGATATCTATGCTCAAAGCAAGAGCTGTTTTCCTTCTTTGTGCCAAAGTACATGCCGATTCCCCCCCGCCCCCCCCCCCCCCCGATGTTAATTTATTACACACTGTTCACTTGTTTCATTAGCCTTCTCTTATTAGGACTTCAGGTGTTTTATCAGTAACTGTGATGTTGCTGTCATCAGCAAAGACAACTTTTCTCCATGTCTTACACTCCCTGGAAAATTACGGTTACACATGAAGAACAGAATTGGGCTCAATACACTAGTGTGAGTCACACTTATTTCTATATGTTTCTTACAATGATGTAGGAAAAGATAGATTGCTACTTTTGGTAAAGGTGACAAGTTTAGTTGAAGACAGGCGCAATTAAAAGATACTTACACTTAAGTTTTCAGCCACAGCCTTTGTCAGAAAAAGAAAGAGAAACACACCAATCATTCACACAAGCAGTCATGTGTGCGTGAGATGTACTTGTGTGAATGAATGGTGTGTGTTTCTCTTTTCTTTTTCTGGCACAGGCTATGGCCAAAAGCTTATGTGTAAGTGTCTTTTAATTATGCCTGTCTGCAACTATATGTGTCATTTTTACAGTGAGTAGCAATCTATCTTCTCCTATGCTGTTGATGTTCCAACCCAGAGTTTCCATTGTTTTACATGTTTCCTGACTGGCAACTGTTTCACTAACAATTTATCACTGGCAGATGTGTGAACTCTATCCTTTGCACCCATTTTTCAGGAAGGACTGAAACCACTCATTTGCTGTTCTCCTATAGCCAATGTTTCTAGTTTGTTTAATAGTATTTTATGATTAACATGGTCAAAAACATTGGAGAAGTCTAAGAAAATGCCTGTAACAAAGCCATCCTTGTTGCGAGCTTCAAGTAGCACTTTTGTAAACTCTTATGGCCAGTACTGTCCCTTTTCAGAAGAGAAAATGTGCTTCTTTAAGGTGCTTATTTTTATTCATGTAACACATTCCATGACTGTTTTAATTATTTTGAAAAGGCTGACCGCAATGAAACCAGCTTGCTTTCTATACTCTCTGCATTACCTTTCTTCAGTATGGGCGCAACTCATGCCTGCTTTAAGTATTCTGGAAAAATACCCGAACTAAAGAACGCTTTTATTATGTCTGTTAAGGGAGTCTGTATGCTGTATCTGCACTTCTTCAGAATAGAGACTGGAACCTCATTATGCTTGCTGGCTTGTTTTCTAATTTCTGCATTGTCTTCTTGACTTCAAGCTCTGTTATGAGAAACATCACCGTTGGTTGGATGGTTGGGTGATTTAAAAGCGTGTGTGTGGAGGGGGGTGGGGCAAACAGCTAGGTCATTGGTCCCTTGTTCCGAATAAAACGATGCCACAAGGGTGAGAATGGAACAAGCAAGACTGAAAATGGAGAGAAAGGAAAAACCACAAGAATGACGGAAGTGCAACAAATACTTAAATGGGAAAAAAGGGGAGAAGAAAACCACAGAAACACAAAAAACAGGTAGAAGAAATTAAAACAACAAAACAGATTACCATGACTGGCTGACCATGAGAATAAAAAGGAGAAGCCAGCCACTCTGTAACACATTAAAACCTCCACCCTAAAAGCTCTAGGGTGGAGGACATAGAGGGACAAAGGACATGTGCTAAAATTTAGATCAAATGATAAAACGCACTCTCACGAATAAAACGAAAACTAAATCAGCCGATGAGGCGGTGTCAGATAAAATTAGCGGCACCAAGTCCAGTAACCAAAGATTTCGTCACAGGGCAGTCAAAGTGGGACAGCGCACCAGAATATGGGCCACTCTCAACCGGGCACCGCATCGACACTGAGGTGCAGGAGGTAGCCAACGGTCACCCAAAAGTGGCCAATGCGGAGCCGACAGAGAACCACAAAGCTCCTGTGAGAGGCCCGCATGGAGGACTGCCACACATTCGTAGTCTGCTTAATGGCACGAAGTTTGTTATGCATACTGAGACTATGCCATTCCGTTTCCCAATGCCAAAAAACCTGGCAATGTAAAAACGAATGTGGGTCAGTTACTGGAATTTCAGTCTCCATAAGCGGTTTCCGTGCAGCCTGTTTGGCCAGCCTGTCAGCAAGTTCGTTGCCTGGGATTCCAACGTGTCCTGGGGTCCACACAAACACCACTGAACGACCGGACCATTCCAGGGCATATATGGACTCCTGGATGGTCGCTACCAAAGGATTATGAGGGTAGGCTGCTCCAGAAGTCAGTACACAGGAGAAACGACTCCCCAGAGCATGAACGGATGTGCTCAAGAGCACGAGATACAACCACCAGCTCTGCAGTGAAAACATTGCAGCCACTGGGCAAGGAATGCTATTCAATATGTCCTCCATGGACGTACGCAAAGCTGACGTGACCATCAGCCATCAAGCCGTCAGTGTAAATCACTTCATGGCCTTAGTACATGTCAAGAATCGAGATGAAGTGACAGCGGAGAGCTGCAGGGTGACCTGAGTCCTTTGAGCCATGTGAAAGGTCCAGGCGAAGCCGCAACATAGGTGTACACCATGGAAGTGTACGCAATTGGACCTTGAGTACAGGTGGTGAAGGCAAGGACTCAAGTTCAGATAGAAGGGATTGGACACAAACTGCAATTGTAAGCCCTGAACTGGGCCTCTGATGTGGGAGATAAACCGCCATGGGTGGGAAAAGGAGACGGTAATTTGGATGTGCAGGAGAACTACGAACGTGTGAAACGAAACTGACAAGCAGTTGTGCACGACTGACGTGCAATGGAGGAACTCCAGCCTCTGCAAGGACGCTTATTATCGGACTCGTCCTAAAAGCTCCTGTTACTAGTCGAACACCACAGTGGCGCACTCGGTTGAGTAAATGCAACACTGAGGGTGCCGCCAAACCATAAACCAGACTCCCATAGCCAAGGCGGGTCTGAACAAGGGTTCCGTATAGCTGCAGCAGTGTAGAGTAATCTGCACCGCAGTCAGTGTTGCTCAGGCAGCAGAGGGCATTGAGGTGCTGCCAGCACTTCTGCTTAAGCTAACTAAGGTGAAGTAGCCAAGTCAATCGGGCGTCGAAAACCAGTTCTAAAAATCAATATGTCACCACTACTGTGAGGGGATCGTCAGTAAGGTAAAGTTCTGGTTCCGCACGAACAATACGATGCCGACAGAAGTGCATAACACATGACTTTGCAGCCAAAAACTGGAAACTGTGGGCTAGAGCCCATTACTGCACCTCGTGGATGGCTCCCTGTAGGCGTCACTCAGCAACACCACTACTGGTGGAGCAGTACAAAATGCACGAGTCTTCTGCATACAGAGAGGAAGAGATGGACGGCCCTACAGCTGCTGCTAGATCGTTAATGGCCACTATAAATAGAGACATACTCAATACAGGGACCTGTGGGACCCCCTTCTCCTGGATATGGGGGGAACGATGGGAGGCACCAACTTGGACATGGAAAGTAGGAAGCAACAGGAAATTCTGGATAAAAATCTGAAGCAGGCCTCGGGTACCCCACTCGTATAATGTGCCAAGGATATGATGTTGCCAAGTGGTGTCATACACTTTTCGTAAATCAAAAAAGACAGCAACAGGGTGTTGGCATCTGTAAAAGGCTGTTCGGATGGCAGACTCGAGGGACACAAGATTATCAGCGGTAGAGCGACCCAGGCGGAAGTCACCCTAGCACGGAGCCAGTAGGCCACATGACTCCAGGATCCAACCCAACCACCAACATATCATACATTCCAGCAGCTTACAAAGAATGTTAGCGATGCTGATGAGCTGATAGCTATGCACATCAAGTGGGTTTTTGCCAGGTTTGAGCACTGGTATGATGTGGCTCTCCTGCCAGTGCGATGGAAAGACGCCATCACACCAGATCTGGTTGAAGATCACGAGGAGATGTTACTTGTAGTCAGATGAGTGATATTTAATCATCTGACTGTGGATCCGATTGGGCCCAGGAGCTGTGTCGGGGCAATGTGCAAGGGCGCTGAGGAGCTCCCACTCTGTAAATGGGTGTTATAGGGTTCACTGTGGTGTCTTCCATCCGCTGTTTGAGAGTGCGAAAGACTGTGGGCTAATTCTCTAACACAGAGGTGTGAGAATAGTGCTCAGCAAAGTGCTTTGCAATCGCATTTGCATCAGTAGATAACATCCCATTTATGTTAATACCAGGAACACCTGTTGGGGTCTGGTACCCAAAAACTCGTTTGATCTTTGCCCAGACTTAGGAAGTTGACGTATGGCACCTAATGGTCGACACGTACCTCTCCCAACAATCCTGTTTCCGCGTTTTGATATGCTGGCGAATGCGAGCATGGAGCCGTTTAAAGGCTATGAGGTGCTCCAAGGGAAGGGTGCCACTTATGCCGCTGAAGAGCTTGCCAACGCTCCTTAATTGCCTCAGTGACTTCCGGCGACCACCAGGGGACAGCCTTTCACTGGGGGCACCCTAAATAACGAGGAATTGTGTTTTCCACCACAGAAAAAATCTTTATAGTTAACTGCTCAACCACCACATCCATGTTACCGTGTGGGGGAGATTCAATGGTGACAGTAGAGGTGCAAGTTTCCCAGTCCATCTTGTTTAAAGCCCATATGGGCAGGCGTCCATGGGCCTGACGCCAGGCAGTGACAGGAAGATGGCGAAGTGGTCACTACCACAGGTCCTCATGTGCTCTCCAGTAGATAGATGGGAGAAGGCCAGGACTGCAAACCGAGAGATCAATGGCCGAATATGTGCCATGTCCCACACTGAAATGTGTGGCGGCCCCAGTATTTTAGAGGCAGAGGTCGAGTTGTGACAGTAAATTTTCGACATCTCTGCCTCTGCCAGTAAGAACTGTGCCACCCCACATGGGGCTATGAGCATTTAAATCTCCCAAAAGTAGGAAAGGTTTAGAGAGTAGTTCAATCAGTGCAGCCAATGGGTTCAGGGGTACTTCACCATCTGGAGGAAGATATACATTGCAGACAGTTATTTCCTGCCTTGTTCTTAGCCTGACAGCCACAGCTTCCTAAGGGGTTTGAAGGGGCACAGGTTCACTGCATACTGAGTCCAGGACACAGACGCAAACTCCACCTGACACACTATTATAATTGCTACAGCTCCATTGCCGGGAACCAGGTTTCCTTGAGCGCAATGCAGAAAGCAGGTTTAAAGCTTTACAGTTGCCATAGCTCAGCAAGTTGGTGGAAAAAACCGCTGCAATTCCACTGGAGGATGGCGTTATCATGAGGCTGGGAAGGCATGAAGTGCACAAGGAGGCAGATTATGCCTCAGGGTCACCTGCTGCCGCCAATCGAGTATTTGTAGCCATTTCTATGGTGGATGAGGTGTTAGTGAGATACAGGTCCGCAGGGGACACTAAGATCTCCACTGCGTCCTCAGAGGCAGAACTGATAGGGAGTGGTGGTGTTGGGGCCTGTTTCTTAGCAGACTTCTTCTTAGTTCACTTGCTCTCTCAGTTCTCTTTAGGGGATTGCTGGGAAGATTTCTCTGAAGCAGCTTCAGGCACGGAGGAAGACCGTGAAGCTCTTTGTCCAGCAGCTTTTGGCTCCATGAGCCACTGGCAAGTGTCCACCGTGGCATTAGTGAAGACCTTGGAAAAGAGGGCCCCAAGGGATCCCCTCTGCATGAGAAGAGCCGGAGGAAGCTGTTGCTTCTCCGGCAGGAAGGAGGGGACCGATGTCCACTGCGTTTGGGGATGGGGAGGGGGGGGGGGGGGCTTGCTCCCGAAGTAGGTGCTTTGAGAGCAATGGAGGAAGATTTTCCCCTTACCACGAAGGGAATGCATAACTGTTTTTCAAATCCAATTTTACAAGCGAAAACCTACAAGTATTGCTCCAATTTAATCCTCGTACCACTGAATAGATGAGTGAAATAAGTATTAGTGTCAATGCTGTTGAGAAACAGCTGAAATCATTCAAATTGAACAAAGCTCCACGGCAAGATGGAATCCCTATCAGATTCCATACTGAATTTGGGATTGAACCCTCTTAACTATGCTCAATCATTGGTCTTTCACACAAAAAACCATGCCCAGTATGTGGAAGAAAGCACAGGTCACACCCAGTTACAAGACGGGTAGTAGAAGTGATCCACAAAATTACCATCTAATACCCTTGACATAGATTTGTTGTAGACTTTTAGAACGTATTCTGAGCTCAAACATAATGAAGTATCTTGAACAGAATGACCTCCTCAGTGCCAACCAGCAAGGACTCCAAAAACACTGGTCATGTGAAACCCAAATCTCACTTTTCTCACAGGACACACTAAAAGCTTTGGATCAAGACAGTCAGGTAGATGTCATATTTCTTGATTTATGGAAGGCATTTGATTCATTACCACATCTACATCTATTGTCAAAAGTTCTATCAAATGGGGTAGCAAGTGAAATTTTGACTGGACTGAGAACTTTCTGGTATGGAGGATGCAGAATGTTATCCTCGATGGAGAATCACCATCAGATGCAAAGTAACTTTGGGTGTGCCCCAAGGAAGTGTGTTTGGGCACTTGGTGTTCGTGTTGCATATTAATGGCCTAGCAGACAATATTAACAATAACCTCAGACTTTTTGCAGAAGATGCAGTTGTCTATAATGAAGTATTGTCTGAAAGAAGCTGCATAAATATTCAGTCACATCTTGTAAAATTTCAAAGTGGTGCAAAGATTGGTAACTTGCCTTAAATGTAAAAAAAAATTTAAACTGTACACTTTACAAAATGAAAATGACTATAACATCAATGAATCACTGTTGAAATTGGTCAACTCATACAAATACCTCGGTGTAGCACTCTGCAGGGATATGAAACGGAAAGATCACGTAAGTTCAGTCATGGGTAATGTGGATGGCATACTTCGGTCTATTGGCAGAATACTGGGGAAGTGCATCTAGTCTACAAGGGAGATTGCTTACAAATGACTTGTGTGACCAGCTCCAGACCATTTCTCCAAGTGTGTGGAACCTATACCAAATAGGACTAATAGGGATATTGAAGATATACAGAGAAGGGCAGGACGAATGGTCATGGGCTTGTTTGACCCGTGGGAGTGTGTCACTGAGATGTTGAAGGAAGTGAACTGGCAGACTCTTGAAGACAGACTTAACTATCCCAAGAAAGTCCACTAACAAAGCTTCAAGAATTGGCTTTAAATGATGACTCTAGGAACATAATAAAAGCCCCTGCATAGAGATTGGGAGGACAAGATTAGAATAATTACAGCATGCGCAGAGGCACTCAAACAACAATTTATCCCATGCTTCATACAAGAATGGAATGGGAAGAAACCCTAATAATTGGTACAATGGGACATACCCTCTGCCATGCAGAGTATAGATGTAGATGTACATGCACATATAGATTTATGCTGATCTTTCATGTTGCGAGCTACCTTCCTATGCTATGATTATTGCAATGAGATTGAGTTTACTGCAGTAATGCCTCGTCTGCATAGTTGTAAAGCGTTCACTTTCTAAAAGGATAGCTGCTTTCGAAATCAGTTCTAATTTTGCTGCAAAAGCTGTATCCTGTCACACATGTCACTGCTACTTTAATTGAGCTGTTAAATAACTGATGAATCTTGGCCCCCTATGTCATATGTCTCCTGGCAATCTCACAGGAGCAACCAGTCAACTACTTCGTGAATACAATGTTAGATCACCAACAAAACAAGAGAATGTTTTTGAACAGATTCGAAGCAGCTTTCAGTGATACAAACCCGCATTTTATTACTCCATATCATTGATGTATTAATCTATGACCCATAATACAATGTATTAGTCTAGTATCCATAATATCTCTAAGTTTTGGTGGTATTAATGATATTCTAGTTTTGTATGACAAGACTGGATGTAGATACAGTCCGCCTGCGTAATATCTTACTGTTTCTTGGCATTTTGGACACAGTCGTTCTGCACCCATTTTTAGTTTTGTTAAAACAAGCTTTTGTTGCAAGTCGAACACGGTAAGTGTGTAGCCCATTTGTGTTTTTTCCAACGATGTAATTTGCTGATAGTTTGAAGCCATCCCTTAGATCAGTATCTGGAAGCGCAGCTACGCTGAGAGCTGGCTGGAGTAAGCTGTAGGTAGCAGAGAGGACATTGTGAACTTTCTATGAAGCACTGCTAGTGCAATTCACATTTGGGAATATTGCTGATGTTTGGCATCTTGTGACTGTTCACTCACTTTTAGGATTGGTGCTAAGTGATCCTGCTAAATTCTTGTAATATTCTCCTTCCAATCAGATGGAAGTAATTTGAATAGTCCTTGTGCTTATATGACTTCAAGATCGTTCCATGCTTAAATTCAACTGGTTTTGTATTTCATGTTGTGAACTATCTGCATTAACTACTACCAGAGCAATGGCAGATACTTATACAAAGAAGTATCATGTTTGATCTGTGGTGCCTTGCTCATCTTGTGATCTAACTGGACTACCGATTTGTATCACTTCAGTTTTTCCCCCCCTCTTTTTCCTCTCTCTCTTTTGCAAATTGCCAGAATGATATTCAGTAACAAAATGCTTAGAAAATATTTGTACTTCATCAACTGAATGATTTCCCTATTTCTACTATTAATCATCAACCTTTTTCTGTAATGCATTCACTGTTAATGTTGTTGTTGTTTTGTCTTCATTCCAGAGACTGGTTTAATGCAGCTCTCCATGCTACTCTATCCTGTGCAAGCATCTTTATCTCCAAATAACCACTTCAACTTACATCCTTCTGAATCTGCTTAGTGTATTCATCTCTTGGTCTCCCTCTATAATTTTTACCTTCCAATACTAAATTGGTAATCCCTTGTTGCCTCAGAACATGTCCTACCAACCGATCCCTTTTTCTGGTCAAGTTGTGCCACAAATTCCTCTTCTCCCCAATTCTATTCAGTACCTCCTCATTAGTTACATGATCTACCCATCTAATATTCAGCATTCTTCTGTAGCACCGCATTTCGAAAGCTTCTATTCTCTTCTTGTTTAAACTAGTTATTGTCTATGATTCACTTCTATACATGGCTACACTCCATGCGAATACTTTCAGAAAAGACATCCTGACACTTAATTCTATACTCGATGTTAACAAATTTTTCTTCTTCAGAAACGCTTTCCTTGCCATTGCCAGCCTACATTTTATATCCTCTCTACTTCGACCATCATCAGTTAAGCCATGTCTCCACAATATCCTTTCTTTCAGGAGTGCTACGTCTGCAAGGTTCGCAGGAGAGCTTCTGTAAAGTTTGAAACGAAGGAGACGAGGTACTGGCAGAAGTAAATCTGTGAGGACGGGGCGTGAGTCGTGCTTGTGTAGCTCAGTTGGTAGAGCACTTGCCTGCGAAAGGCAAAGGTCCCGAGTTCGAGTCTCGGTCCGGCACACAGTTTTAATCTGCCAGGAAGTTTCGTTTAATGAAAGTACAGATTAAAAGGCTGTGAGAATCGTCAAGTGTTTAGGGGGAAAGAATATACACAGAGAAATTGCACTTATGGTTGATTATTGTGGCAGTTCTACATCGCCTAGTTACTTGGAAAAACTATAATGTAGATATTTATTAATATGTATGTAGAGGAAATACATCGCCTAGTTACTTGGAAAAACTATAATGTAGCTATTTATTAATATGTATATGTATAAGAACAATGAAGATTCTATATCACATAGGTATGTAAGGACATAAAAACTATGAAAATTTTACATCTAGTATATCTAAGTAGGAAGTGTGAATAAGGAAAGAGAACATAAGCCAGAGAGGTCAGTCTAACAAATATTCTAATGACTTGTAGGATAGTGGGACTCTTACAACCCAAGTAAGAGTATCATATATTGAATACTGTACGTGGGCATGGAGTAGATACTGAAAACGTAGGAGTGGATGAGTAATGGAGGACTCTAGGGTATAAAAGAGAAGTATGAAAAAGCGAGTGTAAAGTGTGAAGTAGATTGTAATTTTACCACATAATATTTAATTATAGGTGTGTACTAGGGCAATGAACCGTGACGCCTACTCAATAAGGATAAGGAGAAGCGCATTCAGCATGTATTGGATGAAAAGAGCAGATAGGCAGACCTAAGAAAGGCTGACCTATACTGTGCAGCAGGGGCACCAAGAAGTGGATTGACCTGAACGATAGGAAAATAGGAATTAAAAATGGGGCGTACCTACCAAAACGGAAGGAGAAAGGGTACTCATAGGATCAACCAATATGTGAGGTATAGGTACTGTTTCTAGAGGGGAAAGAGCAGTATTGTGACAAAAGTCACAAAATTTTGTAGAAATTATTCTGGCAAGTTTGAATTCTATACTTCACTAGCATTATTATGTTTTATGAGTGTCAATAGGAACACTTTTATTTTACCCAGAGTTCCACCAGACAACAAAAAGTTTATAAATAATACGACCACTGCATACTAAAGGAACAGAACAAAGAATTATAACAAAGAATAAAGTACTCAAGTGTCGTGAACACCTGGAGTTTGCGATTGGAAATTGAGACAGAGTCCTAACAAATCCTAAATATTAGGAAAGCTTACCAGGTCACCATTGAATATTCGAGTTTGATGTCCAAATAGAGTGAGAGTAGAATAAATGAAATATTATCTATAGTTTATTCTAAATGAGTATAAAGATCTATGTTGGTATGTATACTGTTAGATCAGTATGGGATATAAATTTACATAATGATTGTATAAAATATTGTGTTCGATTTAAGGGGGGGAACACGTACTGCTTCGAGAATTTCGGAGTAAATTCTAGAACCACTCGGCCTTCCACTGTTTTGAACACCCGATATTTTAGAGGTGAGTGGGAGAAAGGAGTACGCCCTACTGCACATCGCCTATTTTTATGTGCAGGTCAAAAAACAGTTAGGGGGAAAAGATGGACCCGGCGGCAGACAAGTACCTGCTTTACGGTCCACAGAGTTTCCATGTACAGGTAGAGAAGAACAAGAAAAGTTTATGTAGTATTCTGTACTCTTTGGTGTCTGTGTTGATTGTAAATTTAATATAAATTTCTATGTACATTCATATATTGGACTCGCTTGAGACTAGAGACTTTTGAATTACTTCATGTCTTGGCTGTGAACGATATTTGAATATGTGTAAATGAGTCTAATGTTTAAGGACTAAGTTAGCTTACAGAAATTGTTGTCTGTGGAACTTGAAAATATAAAGTGATTGAATTGAAAAGTATTCTACAAGTACCCAAATTGTTTCAAGGATAGAGAGTAGTTTAATAAATTCCTTTAACCAGCTATAGTCTTTGGAGAAGAAGCTTTTGGGGAGATCGACGTAGCTGATTACCCAGAGAACAGGATCGGCTACACACAACGTGCAAGTTAACTGAATTGAGCAACGTGTGAGCCTTGCAACTCAATACCACACTGTCTCGTGTCGTCCAACAGACATTAGAAGCCAGTGTACACTTTATATCCTCTCTATTTCGACAGTCGTCTGTTATTTTATTTCCCAAATAGCAAAACTCATTTACTACTTTAAGTGTCTCATTTCTTAATCTAATTCCCTCAGCATCACCCAATTTAATTTGACTACATTCCATTATCCTTGTTTTGCTTTTGTTGATGTTCATCCTATATCCTTCTTTAAAGACACTCTCCATTCCGTTCAGCTGCTCTACCAGGTCCTTTGCTGTTCGTTCAATATTAGTTTGTTACTGTTAAAATTATTATTGTCAATTATTCACTCGTAAGAGCTTCATGTCCATATTTAGTACCGATGGATATGACCAGTGACTCTGGAAGAACAGAATGTTGGGTGTTTCACAACACAGAATATCCACTTTGACCTCGGCATTTAATTTCCAGGCCAGTAGGCAAAGCTCAGTAGTTAAGACGACAATGGGAGGCCAGTGACGCAGGTCAAACTCAGCAACAATTTCTGTTGATTTAACACTGCAAAGATAGATAAATTCGGGTCGCAGTACAGGGTGTCCATAGAGTATCCATTTTGTGGAAAATGTAAATGTGGATTATTTCTGTTACAGGTACCTTGAAGAGACATCACAATGTTAACAATTGCCGAAAGAATCACAATTCTGGAACATTGTTTACATGGCGAAACCAATGCTGAGGTTCAGAGGTTGTTTGATAGAAAGTATCAGAAGGATGCCCCTACAAGACTTACCATTCGGAAGTTCGTCAACAAATTCCGGAGTACAGAACCTGTAGCCGATGAGAGACACGGTAGGCGACCACCGGTCAGCCCAAAATCTGTACAGCATATGAGGAAAGCTATCGAAAGAAGTCCAACAGCATCTACCCACTGTCTGAGTCGTGAACTATCCATACCAAAATCCACAGTGTGGAAAGTGCTTCAGTACACCCTTAAAAAGAAGGCATATCATACCCAGGTGCTTCACCAGCTACAGGATGAAGACCATGCGGCATGAGCAGCCATGTGTCATGATCTGTTGGAGGTTGTGGCTGAGGAGGACCTGATGAATCAGGTAATGCTCAGCGACGAGGCGACATCTCATGTCTGCAGCGGTGTCAACAAACACAATTGCCAAATCTGGGCAGAAGAGCAACCCCTTGAATTCATCGAGTGGGAAAGGGACTCTACAAAAGTCTCTACAGTCTACCATGGCCTCACAAAAGATAGGATCTATGGGCCATTTATGTTTGCTGAAAAGACAATTACCGGAACAACCTACCTGGACATGCTGTAGTTGTTCTTGGATCCACACTTGCAACAGGATGGTTATCTTTGCCTCCGACATGTATCAAAAAGATGGGGCACCACCCATCTATGCAAAAATTGTCCGGGAGTACCTAAACAACGCCTTTCCTAAGAGATGGATAGAAAGAGCTGCAGGTCAATTGTGGACTGCTCGCTTCCCTGCGTGGGGTTTCATCAAGTGCCGAATTTATGCTTCCAGGGTGCCACATTTGAATGAACTGAAAAGGGTGAATATGAGAGGCATGCTTGCTATTAACCCCTCAAATGTTACTGCGAGCGTTCCATGCAACCACAAGGTGATGGGAACAGTGTGTTGGCAATGAAGGTGGACATGTTGAACAGTATTAGCTACACATGTTGAACAGTATTAGCTACTCTCTTTAAATATGTTTATTTTGTTGTAGCACATCTGGAAAATGAAAATGGATACTTACTTTATGGGCACCATGTGTATTAATCAGCAATCAAATATGTAGTATGGACTCTGCCACTGCTATAGGTAGCTACAAATTTGTTACCATGACAATGGTTTGCCACTGGCTCAGCTGCTGGTTATAGAGTTAACAACTGTAAATGGAAGACAGTCTGAGACTTCTGTTCTTCTGCTGCTGGTGTTTGAGTTATGCCAATGCACAAATCAGAGTTTATTTTTCCTTTTATTGATACAGGCCCACAAACTCACATGGAAATTATGGGTAATCATATGCTTGTTTCACTTGTGACTTTTGATTTCGACTACAATTCATAAGTCTTCTGGTAACCTTGATCCAATACCTCATGTCTGCAAGCACAGTGGCCTGCTTTGCGAATGCCAAGCAAAAAACAAAAAAACCACTGAAAGATTCACAGGAACCACTAGTGACATGGATTTGGTTTCTTTTCATCATTTAGGGACCAAAAAAGAGGAGAAAATGATGATAACAATGAGCATGCTAGTTAGTATGCATTACATGTGTAGAGCTCAATGATGCACAGAATTGCAAATTTCGAACATTTACAGGTGTGTGTGTGTGTGTGTGTGTGTGTGTGTGTGTGTGCGCGCGTGTGTGTGTTAATGAACACAATTTTCAGTTTCTTCTCTTCTGAATATTCCAATGAATTGGTAACTGTGTGACATTAAGTAATTAACTGCATTTCTTCCTGCTTCTACCCCCACCAACATACTTCTGTATTCTCATGGTAGTCATGAAATTCTATTTGTATATGGCCCAAGACTGCACGCAAACCAGTGAATTATTTTATTTGTTTGCATGTTGGGGAAATCATAATAGTGATGGAAAATCATATACCTCAATATCTCACAAGCCATATGCTGCATGGAAACTAATATCACTAGTTTTTCTGTTCATGCACTGAAATTATGTAACAATGGCATCATAGAATAGATTCAAATATGAGGAATTCTAGATTCAATATAACTGAATTGTCTGAAAGGTGACAATACAATGTATCTGAAGATAACGTTCCATAAAAACCAAACGAGTTCGTGTCTCTCCCTCTGAGAGCCCTCATAAGGCAAGCACGAGAAACATTTGACTAAATAGCCATTCCTAGCACAGCTAAGAACTGGCGACATTGTTCCAAATACTTGACAAACCTGTGATAGTTCATTTATTTCTGCATGTGGTCTTGAATCGTCCTGCTAAATTCATTTGGCTATATCTTGCGACTTTGATGACCTAAGCAACATAATCCTCATGTAAGATGAGATACTGAAACAGAAAATTTAATTTTTGGACTGCATGAATGCTGTTCTTATCTTTAACATTTGGTTATGAAGCTCAACGACCAATTTTGTAATGTGAGTGACTTGCTCCCAGAAGCATCTCGTTAGCTCAGTGGTTCTGCACATGTCTTGGCATGTAAGGATAGTGTGGGTTGTCAGGTCTAATCACAGTGCAGTGACTCTAGGTCCATGTTTTCTGTTCTATTTGATGGTGTTGCAAATTGCCAGAAGAAATTCTGTAATAAAATCTTAGCACATTAAGTCTTCTCACAAGCTCAACTTGTAAGCTGTGTTATTGGTCATCGATGTCTGCTTTGTGGAAACCAAGCTTCTTCACTACACACATCTCTCAAGAGCTTCAACTCTACAGTCAACAATATGAATTAAAGTTTTGTTCGTCATGTAGACCCCATATGCCAGGGGAATAGTTTTGAAGTGCATACAGTTCCTCTGTGCTAAATCTGTGTAATAGCAATTAGGCTCCCCTGTAGACACTAGCCAACACTAGCATTAGCAACTTCCTTCCACTCTGGGTAGCTTCAAAAATGGGCAATTTTGCTGCTTTAAATGTAATTGAATATCTTAAATCAGTATTAATTTCTCCATGAATGCATATGTGGACCTCAGAATGTGCACTGTGCCTTTGTTGCTACAGACTTCACACTCAAGGTATTCACACAGTTTATCAAATACATTTGCCATAAGAAAACAAATAATGATAGAGAAACAAGCTACACCACAGTTAATCACTGTCGCATGACAAAAACATATGAATCCATGATGAAAAAACTGCATTAAAGAACTGCTTTTGAAAGCAAAAGAAATGAAATATAGCATTAATAACAACATTAAACAATTTAATGAGGTATTCTTATTGGATACAAACTATAATAATTTTAAGCCATACTGATGTCTTGCATATCTAGTTTCATACAATAATCTTCATTCTAAAATGAGTCATTTGCCTCTGTTGCTGTCAAGCATGAAATGCGAATCTTAGACTAATTGTGAAACTCACTCAATAACAATAAAGCATTTTATACTCTCCAACGCAATAATCAGTAGCTGAAGTTGCGACAAAGAGTGAGGGAGCACAGTGCCCCCACTGCAGCCACTGCCGATAGCCAGCAAATGGGACCCGCTGAGCTGTGGCATATGCGACATTCGAAGGCAGACGATTTGCCAAGAAGTTGGGCAGAACTGTTATTATCAGAGTGTCAGAGTGTGAAACACATTGTGGGTGTGTTATCATTAAACTCAAGACTTTTATTCTGATGAAAGGCTCCATAAAAATTTAAGCTATGTGGGGTTTCGACTGCGAGACACTGTCTTCAGATAACGCGCAGTTTATCATTAGACCACAGGCCTAGACAAAGCATAACAGCTGGGACAGAAGAAAATTTCCTTCAGGAACTGCCACAGTCAACAGTGTTGCCAGCTTGTGTACACAACTGGACTTTGAGTATTATCAGTGTGGTCATGTTACTTGTCCCATCTCGTGAGCTGCCTGGATTTAGACTCTGCAGCAACCAGGTTTTATGCCAGAAGGTGTACCTAGCAGAACAGAGGACCATCCATGATACACGGTCACTAAAGAATCTTAGAAAGAAACAATAATTCAAAAACAGTCTTAATTGCATTTATTATTATTATTATTATTATTATACCGCCAACTGATTTCAACCCGACGTAGGAGTCATCTTCTGAATGTTTACACCATTGGGCAACTGCTGGTGGTGTCACTCCTGTCTACATAACGGCAGAAGATGACTCCTATGTCGGGTTGAAACCGGTTGGCGGTATAATAATAATAATAATAATAAATGCAATTAAGACTGTTTTTGAATTATTGATTAATCATACTAATCGCTGCTTCTCTCCACAACCACGTTGTCCAAAAATCTTAGAAAGAAACAGACTGCTGCGTTACAGGTGTAAAACACAACATACGACTAGAGACAGGGAGTTACTGATTGAGAAACATATGGCTGTCAACAGCGCAATGCGAGAACCCTTCAACAATTGCCACAGCAGATTATCATCAAAGGATCTCTGCCACAATCCAAAGAAATTTTGGTGACATGTAAAGGCCATTAGTGGTTCCAAAGTTAGTTAATGGACAGAGACTGAAACTGATGGTAGCAAAGCAAAAGTAGAAATGCTGAACTCCTTTTTGATATGTTTCAACAAAATTTTGAAAATCCAGGGGTGTTGCCCCAATCTAATTCTCCCATCACCGCAAAGATGAGTGCTATAGATATTATTGTTAGTGGTGCTGAAACCGCTGAAATTGTTAAAATTTAACAATGCTCCAGGACACAAAAGAATTCCTATCAGATTCTATGCCAAATCTGCGGCAGATACCACAGGGAAAAAGTAGTGCTCAGTATAAACACTAAAAAAATGGTTCAAATGGCTCTGAGCACTATGGGACTTAACATCTGAGGTCATCAGTCCCCTAGAACTTGGAACTACTTAAACCTAACTAACCTAAGGACACCACACACATCCATGCCCGAGGCAGGATTCGAACCTGCGACCATCGCGGTCGCGCGGTTCCAGACTGGAGCGCCCAGAACTGCTCAGCCACACTGGCCAGCTATAAACACTCTTAACATGTTCTGGCTGTAGTATCAATCACATCTGGATATCATCTGTAACCATCATGCACATTATGGTTATTTTTTATTAGCAGTGATCTGCAGATCAGGAATAATACCTAGACTGAGACTTACAGCTAGCAATGTCGGAGTGGGGAAGGCCATGGTGGGATGCGAGGAGAAGAAAGAGAGAATGAAGAACTGATTTTGCTGTGATTTTGGAGTATGTCATTTGTTTACACTTTAAATGGAACAAGCTCTCTTAAATTTACTTTCTCAAAAGCCGAATGATCATTACTGCTGCCCCCCCCCCCCCCCCCCAGCACCACCACCAGGTTGAGGGAAACCTTGGTGCTGAAAAAAAAAAAGTGATCCTCTGGTTTGTAGTTTTAGTTGTTTCATTGAGTTTTTTTTATTGACAGTTATGTAAATCAATTTAAATTTCTTTGAGTAGCTTACTCAAAACACTAACCTATTCTTCAACTACTTTATTACTGTTCATTTATTGCCGTGCCAGCACTATATCCCTTGAGAGAATCTCCTCCACCTAAAGGTCATTTGTTCAAAATTAAGAAAGATTTTAGGATAGAAAGGACATGAGAAATTAATGGAGATACACAAGATGTTTGAAAAAGAACTCCCTAGTTTTAAGTAAAAATTTAATGGGAAATTAACAACAAATTATATCAATGAGTACATATCATGAAAGAGAATTCCTTCAAATTTTTTTTTTTTTTTTTTTTTTTTTTTTTTTTTTTTTTTTTTTTTTTTTTTTTTTTTTAAGCAGATGTCAACATGGGATCCATTTGTTGCCCTGCACACATCAAGACAATATTCCACTTCTCGCCACATATTCACCAACATTTTACTTGTAACTATCCCAACAGCCACGACAATTCTTTCCCATAAATGATTGATGTCTCTGATCTTTTCACTGTACACAACATTTTTTATGTGGCCCCAAAGGAAAAAAAAAATCCCGTGGGGTTAAGTCTGTGCTTCATGGTGGCCAACGTATTGGGCCAGCCCTGCCTATCCTCCTTCCTGGAAAGCGAGTGTCATGAGTCACACACACATGGTTAACCATGTAACTACTATAATGAGGTGGGGCGCCATCTTGTTGGAAAAACACAAGCCCCTTTTCCGCCTCAATATCATCCATTTGGGGAAAAACGTACTATGTCAACATGTCACAGTAAAAGGCCTCGTTTATTGTTCATTTCTACAAAAATAAAAGGACCAATAACACGATCTTCCATCAAACTGCACCAGACATTAACTTTGGGAGAGTCATGTTGATGCTTAATAACTATATGTGGATACTCTGCCCCCCAAATTCTGCAGTTATGGCGATAAACTGTTCCACTGACATGAAATGTAGCCTCATCAGAAAAGAGAATCTTTTTTTAAAAAAACTGACATCATCATTAATTCTGTGCAGAAAGTCAACAGCAAACTCATACCTTTCAATTTTATCAGTAGGTTCCATTTCATGTAACAGTTGCAATTTGTAGGCATCCAACTTAAGTCTTTATTGCACATCGTACAAAGTACCTTTAGGCACTCCTAATTGTAGACTACATCTGGCCAATGACTAGTTCAGGATTCGAACACGTGAAATGCAGATCTGTTCAACAACATCTTCAATAGTTCTCGGTCTACCTGGTGATTTTGCTTTTAAAACACTACTGGTTTCCACAAAAGATTTTAGCCAGTGACGGGTAGTTTTTGCTGTAGGTTGTTCACCACCATGCTGACATCTAAAATTACTTTGCACTGTTATAACTGAGTCAGTTTTCACGAGTCAAATAACACACTGTGCTTCCTGTTGCAGAGTACACGTTTTTGCCGAGTTGCTCTGCACTGCACGCCTGGAGAGAACTGAGGGAACAGGGGGGGGGGGGGGGGGGGGGGGGGGGGGGGAACAGCACTGGTGTCATCTCAAGGTCAAACAGACTCGCCAAGCACAGGGGAGCCAAATTTGAATAGCGTATGTCATTTTGCACAGATTCTAGGACACATGAAATCTAAGAAGACCTTTTTCAAACACACTGTACAAATTTCTGTCTTTACAGTAAACTGTAGTTTACAGTCATTAAGATTCCACATAAAGTTGAAGTTTTTTTTTAGAACTGTAAATGTTATTTAATGATGTTTCTTATATTGCATGGAAAGTTAAAACAAAATATCAACAAAACAAAATACTCTGGCAGTGAACAGTTGCCTTCACTAAATATGATGGCCCTTTTTAATTTGTGTAATACTAATTACCTAACATATTAATTAAGTATAGTTGGGTTTACTGGTTTATTAAAATATTTTTTAGCAAAAAAAGCATGTTTTTGGGGGTAGGGTTAAGTTATGATGACCCTGCCTCCCACCCCCTACCTCTGAAAGTCTGCTGGCAAGTCTCCTGCTAGAAACATTTCAGTTAGTATACTTCTTATTGAATTTATTTAATTTTGTTTGTGTCAACCTGAAGCATCCTGACTTGTTTGCCCAAGGTATTTTCTGCCAGTTGTTTATCCTTATTAGGGATTGATCTAAATTATTACCCATACGTGGATACACTTTGATACTACCATACACTTCTACAGAGATTTAGTCTTTCTTTCTCGCCAGCCCCACAGTCACTCTTAATTTGTCTTTCTTTTCCGCCCCTACTGAAGTTCTGTAATCTCCAATGATTATCAGACTTCGTACTTTGTATGTAAACACAACACAGTAAAACTGTTCACCTTCATGTATGATTCTAATATTAGATCTACACAATATTATTCATATTATAATGGGATGCATTCATTTTAAGAATTTTTATGGAAATACTCTTCAGGCAAGCAGGAGAAGTGGCCCAATGGAAATTTCTTCAGTTCAATCAAACTCTACTACACAATCCACACAACATTGAATTAGCTCTGTATGTTGTTCAATTCATCAGACCACCTTTCTGTAGTAAAGCTGAATCTTTTAACGTAACTGTGTGAATAAATTTTACATCTTTTGCTCAGTATTTTGCAATTATTATACTATAATTGCTACACCAGTAGTCTATCATGTTCCCTTTTCTGCTCATCATTATCTTTTCTATGAAGCCAACCATCACCCTCTACAGATTTCCCAACAAAATTCAAACTTCTAACATTTCACATTCATAGTCTTAGAACACTGATCTTATTCACCTGGCTTTCAAGCAATCTCCAAACTCAGATAAGATGGGTGACAGTGCTTTACCTTCAGAACAGTTTGCAAGGGAAGAAGTTAACATCTATTTTCTATGAAGCACATCCTGTGGATCAATAGTTACTTTCAGTGGAATGGTTTCCACTGCCCTATTAACTCCATGCTACTAACAATGGCTCATTTATCTAAAGAGTCATTCCATGTGAACTGGACCAGAGATCACAGCTCAGCCACTTCCCAATCTAAACAAATTTTACAGGAAGTTTTCACAATGTCTTGGATGGATATTTACAAAGTTTCAGCTCGATATCTGCTTTGGTTCCATTTCTATAGCCTCTCTTAGTCCCAAGTTTGCATCACACGCACACATTTTTAAGTGCCAACTATGGAAAACTTTTATGAAAGGTACTCTTACCTGCTTTTGTAGATCCAAACAACTTTTTGTGCTGAATAAGAATATATAGTTGAGTAGATTTTTAAATACTTCTGATGACAGGTGTACTACTTCAAAAATGGGTTTGAGAGCCCACCTTTAAATCAGCCATAATCTTTCCCTATCAAAATATTTGCAACTGAGAAACTGATGAAAACATTTTGGGTAACAAGTTTTGGTACTTTTTTATCTTGGTATATCTATAAATAGTACTCTTTAAGCTTCAAAAATTGCTGCTGTTGCCTGCAGTTTGAAAACTGGTTGATGCAGCTCTCCACACTACTGTATCACGTGCAAGCCTCTTTATCTCCAAATAACTAACTACTGTAACCCACATCCATTTGAATATGTATCTGCATATCGTACTCATCCCTCTGCATTTTAACCCCCCCCCCCCCCCCCCCCCAAAAAAAAACTTTAAACACTTCCCTCCAGCACTCAGTTGATGATTCCTTGATGTCTTGAAATGTGTTTTATCAATCAAGCATTTCTTTTACTGTGGTTATGCACAAATTTCACTTCTTCCCAATTCTACTCAGTGCCACCTCATTTATGTGATCCACTCATCAAATCTTCAGAATTCTTCTGTAGCATCACATTTCAAAATCTTCTATTTATTCTCATCTTGTATGAGCTGCTTACTGACCACGTTTCACTTCCACACAAGGCAACACTCCAGACAATTGCCTTCAAAATAGACTTCCTAACACTTAAATATATATTCAATGTTGATAAATTTCTCTTCTTCAGAAATGCTTTATTGCCATTCCCATTTAACGATTTATATCCTCCGTACTTTGTCCAAATAGCAAAGCTCATCTAGTACTTTTTTTGTCTCATTTCCTAACCTGATTCCCTCAGGATTACTTGAATTAATTCAACTACATTTCATTACCCTTGTTTTGCTTTTGTTAATGTTCGCCTTATGTACTCTTTAAAGACACTGGCTATTCTGTTCAACTACACTTCCAAATCCTTTGTGTCTCTGACAGAATTACAATGCCACTGACAAACTGTAAACTTGAATTTTTTTCTCCCTGAACTTTCCTTCCCTTTCCAAATGTCTTCTTGCTTTCCTTCACAGCTTGCTCAGCCCTTTGACTCTATTAACTGCTGTCTGGTTTCTGCACAAGTTGTAAATAATCTTTTGCACCGTGTATTTTACCACTGCTACCTTCAGAAATTTAAAGAGCATAGTATAATCAACATTGTCAAAAGCTGTCACCGAATCTGTAAATGCTATATGTATAATGTTTCCTAGGTTTCCTTTTCTTAACCTATGTTCTAGGATAAGTCATACAGTCAATATTGCTTTGTATATTCCCACATTTCTCTGGAACACAAACTGATATTACCTGAAGTTGGCTTCTACAAGTTTTTTTTTTTCCATTTCCCTTGTACAACCCATCTATATATTCCTTTCACCCTTCCCTTCTTTGGTTAGTACTGGTTTCCCATCTGAGCTACTGATATTCATACAGCTGCTTCTCTTTCCTGCAAAGGTCTCTTATTTTCCTGCAGGCAATATCTATCTCAACCCTTAGTTGTACACAGTTCTATAGACTTGCACTTGTCCTCTAGGTACTCCTGCTCTGTCATTTTGTGTTTCCCATAAATCTCATTTCTTAGAGAGTTGTACCCTCTATCTTCTGCCTCTGTGAGCTCCCATCTCCTTAATTTTCTACCTTTTTGTCAGTTCCTAAGTTTTAATGTACAGTTCTCAAGCAATAAATTACGGTCAGAGTCCACATCTGCCACAGGAAATGTCCTACAGTTTAAAATTTGGTTCTGGAATCTCTGCCGTACCATTACGTAACCAAGTGTCTCCAGGTCCCTTCCACGTAAACGACCTCCTTTCATGGTTCTTAAATCAATCATTGGCAATGATTAAGTTAAGTTCTATGTTGAATTCTAACAGGTGGCTGTATCCTTCATTCCTTTTCCTCCAGTCCATATTCTCCTACTATTTTTAGGGTTCCATACCTCTTGTCAGTAAAAACAGAATCCTTATAGGATCACTCTGTTGTCTGTCCATCTGTTAAAAACCCTTTTTCTCAGGAACGGAGAGAGGCGTCAATTTGAAATTTATGCCACATTCTAATCTCTATGGTCATTTAGCACTGGTGTTTCTAAGTCAATGCACTCAAAAGATACTGTCATTTATGTTACATATTTTGATGCTTGCAAACTCAATCATTAAAACTTATAGGGTACTTTCCGTTGGCCTAGAATCATGAAATTTGGCAAGGAGGAAAAAAAGTCTTAATTTGTGATTATATCATAAAAAAATTTTTACTGTCCAACTTGAAACTTAAAATTAAATCACACTCTAAAGTCTCTAAATTCTGTCCACTGATATCTTGCCAGCATCAATATCAACAATAGGCAAAAATTATCAAGAGTCTCCGTTCTTGGGATGGATGAACCGTTTTTATGGAACCCGTAGAGTGTGAGTCCTACTCATACTTGGTCAATTTTTCCTTCTCTTCCTGCTACTGAATCTCAGTCACCCATCACGATTAAGTTTTTCCTCCCTTAACTAGCTCAGTAATTTCTCTTATCATATATTCTTTCAATTTCATCATCATCATCTGTGGAACTACACAGCATATAAACTTTTACTACTGTGGTGGGTAATGGCTTTGTTTTTACCTTGGCTAAGATTACGCGTTCATTAGGCCGCCCATAGTAGTTTATCTGCATTCCTATTTTTTTAATTCATTATTTTCCCTGCATTTCCACTATTTGATTTTGTATTCATAACACACTATTCACCCGACCAGAGATCCTGTTCATCTTACCACCGAACTTCACCTATCACCACTACATGAACTTCAACACAACTATTTGTATATTTTCTAACCTACATACCCAATTACGGGGTCTAACATTCCACACTCCGCTCTGTCAAATGCCAGTTTCGTTTTTCCTAATAATGACATCCTCCTGAGTAGTCCTCACCTGGAGATCTGAATGCGGGGCTATTTTACCTTCAAAATATTTCACCAAAGAGGATGCCATCGTTATTTGATCATACAGTGAAGCTTTATGCCCTCGGGGAAATTAACGGCTGCAGTGTCACCTTGCCTTCAGCAGCTCACAGTACCAGTACAGCATGACCATGCTGACTGAGGTTATAAAGCCAGATCAGTCAAACATCCCGACTGTTGCCCCTGCAACTAGCAAAAAGACTGCTGTCCCTCTTCAGGAACCACATGTTTGGCCTCTCCACAGGTAACCCTCACTGTGGTGTCACCCAAGGTATAGTTACTCAAATTGTTGAGGCATACAAGCCACCCCACCTTAGCAATGTCTGTAGTTCATGAGGCAGCTTCAAAAGTATCTTAGTTTAATTTAATTAATGCTTATGGATGAAAAAATCACTCAAAGCTATTACTTTTCATACACCGACTGCATGGTCAAATGTAACATAAATGAGTAAACACAAGTAAAATCAACGAAAACTGAAGTTGTGTCATTACACATGATAATCCATGCAATTACTCCGAAAAGTTTTCATAAATTCATCCCTGAAAATATTTTTTTACAACTTTATTTAAGACATTATTGGAAACTCTGTTCAGTATGTTGCCATGATGTTGTTTTAATCTTTGTACGTCTAGGAAGAGTATCCTTTCAGCTTTAAAACTATACAGTTAAATTTTAGACTCATGCCTATTCATGCATGAAATGAACCCCCAAAAGTTTTGTATTTTTGTTACTGATCTTTTTTTTTTTGCAACATTATTTAATACATTTTTGGAAATAGTGCCAATACATTTTTACACCGCTGTTAATTAAATATATATACTTTCTGTGAACTGTCATTTCCTATCTGGTTTTGATCTTGTGATTAGCTTGTTTGTAGAAAGCTTTGTGACTGAATAAATTTGTGTTTTATATATTTTGTGAATTAAACCAAGAGGTGTAAGAATACAGAGTCTCACAGCGGAAACATCCAATAAAAAGTTCTCAGGTTTCCAACCGCGTCAATTGCTTAAAACTACACGAGCTTTCGGCCAAGCACGCCTTGGGCATTGTCAAATGGTACGACTGCCAGTGGGCTGTTGGTGCACCCTTATGTACACACTAGCTGCCGGCTGTGACGTCATTGGTGCCCGTGACAGTGCCAAATATTGTCATGTTTTGAGTCGGCGTTCGATGTGCCCTCTTCAACCGCGCAATCGCTGGATCCCACGCAGTGCTGAGCTGCAAGCCACTGTCTCTATTCAGGGTGTTTGTGGTAATTTTTATTTCAATAGCTTCCTTTATTAAACTGTCCCAGAAGTCAAGAGGTGGCTGATTCTAATTTTTTCACAGTTGAGATGGCATTAACAGTCATATGCCTTCATTTTATTATGGTAAAAGTCAGCTTAAGCCTGTGAAATAAAGATCATTGGACAAAGAACTTTTAAAACTTAGATTTGGAATTGACCGTATGCAAGATGACCAAATTCGTTAATACCACAATGTCGCACTGGTGACAAAATTTCAATTCCACCAAAATACCTGCTGTAATCCAGTAGGGGGAAAAGAAATTTTGAGAAAGGTTTACAGCCAATTGACATTTCTCACACTGGCAAGTTGACACAGTTCCTTAATAAAGTTTAGATGCTTTGTCCCAGAAGTAGACAAGAATTAGTTCATAAGCAACTACAGCCTCAAAATGAGCAAAAATCAATGACTACTTATTATATGGATGCAGTGAACACTTCGAGTGAAATCTGGTACTGGACTCCCCTAGCCGCCGCCCCCCCCCCCTCCACCACCACCACCACCACCACCACCACCACCACCACCACTTCTCTGTTGCACAGCCTGAGATCTAGGTTAGGTTGTGAGTTGGCAAAGCCAACAAATGTGAAAACAGAAATGCTGGTTGTGGTAACAAACTGACTAGCAGCCAAGCCTAATGTTTAAATTTATGTCACACTGAAAGGAGTAAAAGGGTGGGAGACGGGGGAGAGGGAAAGAATGAATGGTGAAACAGTTCATAAGCAGAAACACTTCCCACTTTGCAATTTGAAAGGAATGTTCACATCATATTGTAAGCAATATGATAATGAATTGGGCTTCTCAAAATTTTGTGAACTCTGGTCGGGCTTATGTCTTATTTATTGTTGGTGCTGCTGGTACACCCTCAATTTGTGTATGCTTAATACATCCAAATGCCATGCCGCTGTTAGCTGCAACATGTATCAAGGATGATGACAACAAAGAACTAAAAGAAAACAGTGTGGCGTTTGGAATCAAAAGACTGCAAGATGAGGTGCTGTGAACAATGTCCTGAAAAACCTGAGTTGGAAGTTTATTCAGTAGATGTTTTCAAAGTAGGCTATATGATCTACAAGGAATGGTAGAATACAAATAGTGGGTTCACACTCAAAGATACACACTAGACATGTGTCAAGCAACTATAGAAGGAACTACAGCAGAACTGGCTTTAAAAATTAATGGTCTGACAAGCCATCATATCATTTCAAAATACCAAAGTTCACATCTCAGGCTCCTAAATGAAACTGCTGCAGATGGCAAAAAGATCATTTTGGATTTTGCTGACAACTATTAATTTGGTTTCAAGTTGTCATTCAAGGGTTTCATTGAGCGAACAGCCATGCTACATCGCATCCCTTTGTGCCAAAAAACTACAGAATAGCAGTTTCTGTATTGATAGTGAGTCTTTGTCATGACAGCATTGCAGTTTGTGCATTCATAATGAGACTGATCAAATATCTGACGATAGTGATACGTTAAATTGTAAGCACTTTCATTAGTTTAGTGATGGATCTGTTGTCCAACAGAAGAAATTTATCAATTTATGTCTGCATGAAATTTGGTAGCTCTGTTGAGTGAAATTTCTCTGGAACCAGCCATGTGAAATCACCTTGTGCTGAATCTGAAAGACTGGCACCCTATTACAGTTTGCAGAGGCCATTACATAACCAAACAGTGACACATTTTAATCTGCTTGACTTTTGAAACTTTTTTTTTTTTTTTTACACAGAAACCAACAGAACAAATTCAATTTGAACAGAAACGATGGTTCGCCAAAGGCCACCAATCCCACTGGTTTACATAGTGTCCGCTGCACAAACTAAGCTGACATTTGGTGCGGTGCCTGGTAGGAGCAACTGTTGAGGCACTTCCCATTTATGGTGACTCCCATCAGCCACTGCATCATGTGTCAAGGTAGTTTGTGTGCACAGTATGTTGCTTGTGTGTACGACAATGCTTTGTGGGAGGGAAATTGATGTGATGTTTCATTAGAACGAAAAGATCCTTAGTCAGCCCATGGCCCTGTCTGTCCCTTCCACAGCACATCCATCAAAAATACTTGCTGGAGTCCATAGCAACACATAGTTAAAATCACACAACCACAACCAGCACCATCATATAGAAAGCAATATACTGGCACATGAACTGAACAAGACAGTATTGGCATTTTATTTAGTGAAAAACAATTATTCCAGTTACAGTACATTTTAAATTCAAACTTTCTGAATTTTCGTTTGTTTTACTCCTGCTTATTGTTTGAAAGTTGATTTATACGTAACTAGACCCATTTTCTTCTGCTTACTCAATACTGTCACACTACACCATATACACTATTTATGAAAAATAACAACTTTGAGTGATGTTTTTCATCCATAAGCACAGGCATGGTTCTAAAATTAAACAGTATGGCTTCTTTCTAGATACAGAATGACAAAAAAGATTGAAGAACATCCAATTGAGATATGGACCCCCAAAAATACTAAAAATTTTGCATGTGCATATATTTTGATGGAGAAGTCCATAGGCTATTGTATAAAAAAACACATGAGGACAGCATGGCCGAGTACCACATTAGAAATTCTTGGTTGAACCTGGCCATAAAATTATGATTTATGGCTGGTTAAAGACGAGCTCTCCAAAGGGGAAGGAAGGAAGATTAATTCTTACAAAGTCCCACCGACAACAAGGTCATTTGAGACCGACCACAAGTTCAGAGTAAGAAAGAATGGATTAGGAATTCAGCCATGCCCTTTCAAAGGAACCACTGCAGCATCCATCTCAACCGATTTAGGTAAGTTGCGGACAAACTAAATCAGGGTGGCTGATTGGGGATTTGAACAGTTGTTCTCTCGAATGTGAGTCCAATTCGTGCTAACCACTGCACTGCCTTGCTCTGTGGGCAAGGCACACAACAAATTTCCCACCATCTTTGAGGAAATACAACCGTCACCACATGTATTTAATAAATCTAATCACTGATATATTCTTATTCAGCACAAAATGTTGTATAGGTATGAAAAAGCATGGGCTTGCGACTTTCAGAAAAGTTATCTGAAGTTGGCTTTTTCGCATGTGTGGAAGTGGTGCAAACTTGGGAACCCTATTCATGAGAAGCTGCACATAACCACCCACGACACTGTTGATGCCACTTAAAAATTTCATTAGATTTGGAACTGGTCAAGCTGGGGCCATCTCTAAAACTGATCCACTGATATGGAATGCCCCTACATAATCCATTTTTGATAAATGGAAAGGTAGAACTGCTGGGCACATGTTTCTCATGGCTTCATAGCTCCGTGTCTCTCTGTAGGAGACAGCACAGAATGACAAACAGTGATTTTGTGACAGCTTGTACAACTTCAGTCAGGTGAAGCAGTTTTCCTTTTCCCCCCCACGTTTTGCAGCAGTACAATAGAAGAGAAGTTGCCTAAAGGTTAAACTACAGGCCCACACAGCTGCAGATACAATTATGAACATCATCCTCACAAATCAGTTTTTTTAAGGAAGGACCGAACAGTACAATTTGGAATACAGTAGCTTCTTAATGACAACTATGAGACGATAAGTCTTCCTGGTTCTCTTGGTGGAAAACTCATGAACCAACACATCAAACTTTTTAAGGCATACAAAATACATCTGCTTAATCAATAATGAATGAATGAATGAAACTTCTTATCCCAAAATAAGAATTCAATATTAAATTAATGTGCCTACGAAGCATACCATACTGTTATTCTACAGACAATAAATGAATGTATAATCATTAAACTGCCCAAGACATACATAAATAAGGAGGATGTCTCTACCTCTGCATTCCACCTCGCCAGAAAAACAGTACTACAGCCCCGCTGGCGGATGCCATCATCAGAAAGATTTAGTCTTAGGCTTTCCAGGGATTACCATGTAGGAAAGCTTCAGTTCTTCAAAACATTTGAAGCTCTATTGAGTAATGGCTGCAAACATCATCGGCAACATGTTAGAATGTGTATTTCAAGACACATTTCTGGACATTTGTGTGGTTCTCACCAAATCAGAAAACTGATACTATTTTTCTAAACAAATTTCATGGTTTCCACAGAACTGCCCCATTAAGTTTTAAAGTGATAACGTCCGACTGAGAAAGGTTGTCGATCACTTAACAGCCCGTTTTTCACTAGTATTAGATTCATAAACAGCAAGCAGTGTAATCAACATTTTACTGCAACCATAACTTTATATCATATGTTACGCCCTATACATATTACAGTAATTTGACCAGTACGTTTCCCTCCCATCTACATTATGTCAAACACTACAACTTACACGACCAAAAGAACATGTGAAATCTTGACTCGAATATCTACTAAACACGTTTGAGTCCAACTCAAATCTAGAAAGAGTTACGATCAGCTGTGCATTCCTACCTTTTACAACTGTAAATGCGTTTCTGTACTTTACACGAATAATTTGAAAAGAATTCACAACCACACTGGATAGGCTTTTGCTAAAAACTTTTTTTCTTACACTCCCAAAGCAAAGATTGTTTTCACCAAACATGTCACCACCATACTGCGCATTCATGAAATAATTACACATGCCCATCTAACGAACAATATCATGAACGCACCACTGATTTCTGCACCACATTCATTACCTAATATTTATCTACTAGACAATACACACCTCCTAATCAGATATTGCAAGATGGTTGCTAAGTCTGAGTCTTGATCTGAACTATCGTCGGATCTCGATCGCGAATCACTATCGTCCATTCTCCTAGACGTAGACGTTCCCATAAATGCGCACTGCACTCCACTTTTTCAACTATTTCTTTCCTTTATTAGCGATTCACAGATTGCCTGATAATGTGAAATCAACTTATAACGTAACATCTGAACAAAATACAATCTAACTTATCACAAACAAATAATTCCATAGACTTTCGTGCAATCAGATGAACAAAGGAGTTCTGAGCAACCCACAGACTCAACAGAAAACACAGGCAACGTTTCGATAGTCGATTTATGCACACAGCACGGTAGATACTATTTGCATGAGAAATTGCTTCATTCCATGCGCTATTATGAATAGCCCAACGCACTGCTTCAACACGACTCTAGGTCCACTAATTTGCCACAAGACACGGTGCCACTAGGTAGACAACAGTAGACGAGATGTTGCAAGCAGGCAACATCCGTTCCTCGGACAGTGCTTGGTCATCACCCATAAAATTAATAGCCAAGAAAAAAAGGTTCTGTAAGACTATGCGGGCACTACAGGTTCCTTAATCCCTGCATGATTCATGACATCTACCAGTGTC
This sequence comes from Schistocerca americana, assembly GCF_021461395.2. Lineage (NCBI taxonomy): Eukaryota > Metazoa > Arthropoda > Insecta > Orthoptera > Acrididae > Schistocerca > Schistocerca americana. The sequence continues at coordinate 756,101,535 of NC_060119.1, read as the reverse complement.
AAATATTCAAGATTTTACACATTCTCTCTTGGGAGCAAGGATTTTTTGTCTCATTGACTGCCGCAAACTACCAAATCCCAATGTCTCCAGACAACATCCGTAAAACAGCCATTATTACACCTTTCAGCTTATTCGAGTTGTTAATAATGTCATGACTGGAAAACGCGGTGTGTACCCAGCAGCAATTAAGTGATGGAGTACTTTTCAAAGTCGGTTGGTGGCAGTTTAATTTTCTCCACTGACTTCTACAGTCACGAAAAACACTTCAGACTCGTTCTCACTGCCCTACATGTCTCAGGGGTAATAATCAATGAAGACAAGTCGCAGTTCTAGAAGCATGCAGTTACATTCGTTGGACACACTCTGAATGCAGAGGAAATCAAACCAACTCCTGACCATGCTGAATTCGTTCGTCAGCTACTGCAACCGTGAACTTACCATGACCTTCGCCGGTTCCTGGGTCTCTTCAGCATTTATCGTCGAATCTTACCTCAGCAGTGGCAGTTCAGGCACTGCTTATTGAGCTTCATGCATGAGGGAAATGGGAATTAGTATGCCCCATAGACTTGCAAACGCCATGCGCCTGCTCTAAGGAATCACTTGCGATGGCAATCTCACTGGCACGCCCTATACCATACCCTGAACTCTTTATCGCAAGGGACACCGGCAACTCAGCTCCTGGGACGGTACTCTAGAAAGAGATGCTACACAGCCCCTCCAATTCTTCTTCTGTGACACATCCCACCATGGTACCATAGCATAAGATCTACAGGGTAATGGCCTAGTGGAACAAGGGCACAGAATGATGAAGACAGCACTCATGTTTCATGGGGGTGGATGGTCTGAGACCCTTCTGCAGGTGCATCTTGCCATCTGCATGGTCTTGAAGGACGACCTACATTCCTTGCTCACAGAGATCATTTACGGTGAGATACCCACACTGCCAGCAGAATTTATGTTACCAGTTTCTACACCAGACCCACTGGATCTCTCCAGAATGGTGCAATGGGTCAAAACCCACATTCACAATTCATTCTTGCCTCCTCCTTCCACACATTCAGCCCCAGACTTGTGGACTGCAAATACATGCTGCTCCAAAACAATGCTGTATGGGCGGCCTTACAGTGTCCCTACAACAAACTATTCCAAGTGATGAACTGCGGCAGTCACACTTTCAATATTGATGTCATTGGCAACCCTATTATGGACTGTGTTGACAGACCAAAATTGATGTGGACCCTAATCACCAAAGAAGATACGAACAACCTACAGGACGACAACAATCCATACATTTTTCATAAGATTGGATGGCAATCCCCTGAACCAGTAATGCTCATGGTTGACGTAGGAGACATTCAACCAGATGATGTCTTGGTCAATCTAGTCAGCCGCAAGTTCCAAGTGGAAGCAACACATGCATCCTCATGTGTCACAACCAAAATGATCGACACAAGCCTTGTCAAGACTTTCCACCTACTGCAAACACTGGATTTTGCAGCAGTGTCTTCACAACTCTTCCTGGCTGGTGACCTAATAAGTGCTCTGCCAGTTACTACTCTGAGCAGCTCACTGGCCTCGGCTATACATCTCAACCAGCTACTAACCACAGGTGATTCAACGCTGTTACCAGCAATGGAAGAACCAACTTTGGCCTCCGCCACCTCCTGCTACGATCAGTCACATTGCCCTCCACCTCAGTTTCCACAATATTGCACGCAATATCTGTGCAACAGACAGTGACTTCGATTGACAACCCTAGCGCCTTTCAGATGCAAACTACATACCAAACCCTCCAGTGTTCCCAAGGAGGTAAAAATAAGAGGAGTTGTCATAACGTCACAAACTGGAAGCTGACCCAAGTGAAGATCCGCCATGTTAGCTACCCCAGAACATTCGTTTCTGGTGGTTTGATTCGGTGTAGTCATGAAGTGTTTTGATAACAAATGCCGGCTTATATTTCTTACGGGTGTACTAATCACTCTGATTGTAGTCTAAAGTTTAAACAATCACACTTCATTCTTAAGTGGACTTATTTAAGCGCTATTTTCTTATATAGACTTGAAATTCTGATGCACTGTAAAGTTTTACAGTATGGTTATATTTCTGTCATTTGACTTTAGAGTTCCTATCACACCAACGCAAAGAGCTCTCTGGAGGTGAGCAATACACTTGGTTTTCATTGTTTGGTTATTCTCAAGTAACTGAAAAGTCCTGGCAAGGAATATCCTGGAAATGGGGACTAATGTTTTAAAATGCAATAATTTGATATAAAAGTAATGTAACTACATGTCGTTAATTAAATCTTCAGTAAAATGTGTGGAACACCTGTTACAGTGGTTAAATTATAAGTTCTGAAAGGGTTACATATTTGTTAAAACAAAGTTCCCTATCTAAGTCCAGGCTATTTAGATCATTACATTAATCACTGTGTTGTCGTGTTACTCTGTAAATTGCTATTATTTGCCACACTGAATGTCACTTGTTAGGTACAATTTTAAAAACAAAGGAGATGTGTAAACTACAATGGGTCTGACAATCTTAAATTCAGTTCTTTTCATTCGTAATTTAACGAATCTTTCACTTTGTTGACATGACAGCTGGCTTGTTTATATCATCCCTGCTTACATCTGTGGGATACCACAGGAAAAAAGGTAAGTTACTTGAAAACTTGAACATTTAAAACTTGCATTTGACTTGAAAATGCAATGAATACAAATCAGTGCCTCTAAACTATCAATCATTGCTTTTGGAGTTCTGGCTTTATCAGTTACCGACACAAACACAATGAAAGTGAATAGAAATTGATTACGAAAGCACGCTTTTCATAGCACATACTTCTCTTCTCTGTTATTCTAAGTGTATAAACAAAATGGAATTACAGTACCGAGGCCAGAAGCGTCATGTTTTCGTGTCGTATTACTGTATCGAGTACGCATTTAAGACAAGAAAACCGTTTGAAGTTGCATTCCTTATGCTGTGTTGTTCACTAAAACAGTGTAACATTTACTATATAAAACAAATATCGCGTGCACACGACAGAAAGAACGAACAAGAAGCAATTGTAATCACTCGTCCTGCTAATATTTTGGGGTATCCAAGATGGCGGCAGGCCTCGCCCACTGGCTTCCAAACAACGTACAGCGTAAGTCCGTAGCGCCATCTCCCCTTATTCTACTTCCATGAGTGTTCCTCACTCCATGGAGGTAATAATAGAGGGAGACGCCGTGACGTCACAGCTGCGAAGCTATGTGAAGCCGAGGGTAGCCATCTCAATCCGACCAAAACATTGCTGCTGTAACCTTGTGTGCATAGGCTTGTCGCTCGCTTTTGGAAGGATTTTGCGCTATTATGGTGACTTGTGTGGTGTTGGGATGTACGAATCGTTCTGATTGTGATGCGAAATCGAAGGGAATAATATTTCATCTGTAAGTTGTCTCGTTAAGTGTGATTTTACAACTTCCTTGTGAATGAACGTGTGTTTCATCGGTACTTGTACTATAGCGTGTTTTTCTCCTGTATGATTTTAGAATTCCTAAAAATGAAAGTCGGAAAGCTCTGTGGGAGAATGCCGTGAGGAGGAAGAATTGGCGTGCGTCTAAATGGCGCACTATGTGTTTTCAGCATTTCCGAGAAGAGGACATAGACCGAACTTCCCTTTAAACAGTAAACGTGACATTTCGATGACCACTTTGCACTATATACGTTCACTAATATCCTTTGCATTTAAAATACACTCCTGGAAATTGAAATAAGAACACCGTGAATTCATTGTCCCAGGAAGGGGAAACTTTATTGATACATTCCTGGGGTCAGATACATCACATGATCACACTGACAGAACCACAGGCACATAGACACAGGCAACAGAGCATGCACAATGTCGGCACTAGTACAGTGTATATCCACCTTTTGCAGCAATGCAGGCTGCTATTCTCCCATGGAGACGATCGTAGAGATGCTGGATGTAGTCCTGTGGAATGGCTTGCCATGCCATTTCCACCTGGCGCCTCAGTTGGACCAGCGTTCGTGCTGGACGTGCAGACCGCGTGAGACGACGCTTCATCCAGTCCCAAACATGCTCAATGGGGGACAGATCCGGAGATCTTGCTGGCCAGGGTAGTTGACGTACACCTTCTAGAGCACGTTGGGTGGCACGGGATACATGTGGACGTGCATTGTCCTGTTGGAACAGCAAGTTCCCTTCCCGGTCTAGGAATGGTAGAACGATGGGTTCGATGACGGTTTGGATGTACCGTGCACTATTCAGTGTCCCCTCGACGATCACCAGTGGTGTACGGCCAGTGTAGGAGATCGCTCCCTACACCATGATGCTGGGTGTTGGCCCTGTGTGCCTCGGTCGTATGCAGTCCTGATTGTGGCGCTCACCTGCACGGCGCCAAACACGCATACGACCATCATTGGCACCAAGGCAGAAGCGACTCTCATCGCTGAAGACGACACGTCTCCATTCGTCCCTCCATTCACGCCTGTCGCGACACCACTGGAGGTGGGCTGCACGATGTTGGGGCGTGAGCGGAAGACGGCCTAACGGTGTGCGGGACCGTAGCCCAGCTTCATGGAGACGGTTGCGAATGGTCCTTGCCGATACCCCAGGAGCAACAGTGTCTCTAATTTGCTGGGAAGTGGCGGTGCGGTCCCCTACGGCACTGCGTAGGATCCTACGGTCTTGGCGTGCATCCGTTCGTCGCTGCGGTCCGGTCCCAGATCGACGGGCACGTGCACCTTCCGCCGACCACTGGCGACAACATCGATGTACTGTGGAGACCTCACCCCCCACGTGTTGAGCAATTCGGCGGTACGTCCACCCGGCCTCCCGCATGCCCACTATACGCCCTCATTCAAAGTCCGTCAACTGCACATACGGTTCACATCCACGCTGTCGCGGCATGCTACCAGTGTTAAAGACTGCGATGGAGCTCCGTATGCCACGGCAAACTGGCTGACACTGACGGCGGCGGTTTACAAATGCTGCGCAGCTAGCGCCATTCGACGGCCAACACCGCGGTTCCTGGTGTGTCCACTGTGCCGCGCATGTGATCATTGCTTGTACAGCCCTCTCGCAGTGTCCAGAGCAAGTATGGTGGGTCTGACACACCGGTGTCAATGTGTTCTTTTTTCCATTTCCAGGAGTGTAGTTATTCTTTCCAAAAAAAAGTGTAAAATGTGGACAGAACGCTAGGGTAAAAATCAACCTTTCCAAAGACTTCAAGTGGTTAACATTAGTACCGAAAGGAGTTAAATACACAGGTACATATCTATTCAACATTAAATATCATGTAGATAATGTGGTGGTTTTTAAGACTGAATTAAAAATCTTTCTCTTGGGCAATGCTTTCTACACTACTGAAGAGTGTCTTCAAAGAGACATTTAAATATATGTTTCAGAATTTTTACAATTGAAACTGGCTTGTTTGTAAAGTTAAGTCATTTCATTCTACATCACTTAAATTAAATGATCATCATCGATTTCCTTCTAAATCCTAGAGATCACTCTCTGCTTGATCCATGGAATATAACAAAAGTAATTTATGACATGGAATATGTCAGTATAACGAAGTAACAGTGGGTGATTTTTGACAGAAGGGCTGAGGACTTTAGTTTTTGTGGGCATGAAATATTTCATAAAGTAGATTACTGATCCATATTAACCTAAACAGAGAGAGAGAATATAATACAAAAGTGTTATCACATTTCTGCCATTAGTTTCCAGAAGATATTCCCAAAGAAAGAAATCTGGAAATACAAGGCCTTAAACTATTAAATGAAAATATAGCTATAACTTATTTGTACAGGACCAAAGATAGTTAGATGAACACATTTACAAAATTTAGAATGTTTCCTTTATCAGTTATCAGAAAAACATCAGATGTTTGACTATTTGTGATGATTTTAATGTTGATTTTTCTGTGTAAATTATACATCAAACTGACATCCTGAACCTTCTCCTGATCTTTAACCAGAAACATACAATAGAAACAGCAACATGTGTAACAAATACTTTACCCATGAGAGTAGACCAAATATTTACTATACTAGAGCACTATAAATTATACCCAAAAGGTTTCACCACAGATTTTGGAGATCACATTGCACAAATAATATCAGTAAAAACAGCTTAACCTCTACATTCTAATAAATCATGAATAACTACTGCCAGGAATTTCAGTGTGCAAAACATATATTTCTTTATTATTCAACTAAAGAGATATAGGAGGAAGTAAAGAGCTGTAGGAACATGAATAAAAAAATTGATAAATTCTTTAGCATCTTCCAGTATGATTTTGAGATGTGCTTCGCTCAGAAAAATGGAAAACCTTGAAAAATAATAAAAAATGTAGTTAGATGACTCCAGCCATATAAGCTCTATTGAGCAAAAAGATTTTTCCATTACATAACCATACAAACCAAAACAGCTCCAGAATTTAATGCTTATTTCAAAAGATACAAACTGAGCTTAAATAACATTGTGAGAAGGTAAAAAAAAATGACAACTACATGGAAAAAGCTACAAATAAAATGAAAGCGTTGTGGTTCATTGTGACAAGAGTAACTGGCAAAACACAGGAAAACACTGTCACTGTGTTGTGGTGTGCGTGAGAAATTGTGAAAAACTAAAAATGGTGAGGGTAAGGCATATATTCAAGAAGGGATACAAGACAAATAGAAAAAATTATGTACCAATATCTCTGCTGTCTGATGTTTTCAAAATATTGGAAAAATATTCTACAGAGGACTTATTTCATTAATTGAGGAAAATAATTTTGTATTAAGTACTGAACTTCGTTCCGGAAAACACCAGTTGATACAAAAACAGCCGTTTTCGATTTTGTTAATGAATCCTTGACTGCAATAGATAAGAAGGGACACATATCAGCAATATTTCTGAGCTCACAAAAGCTTTTGATGCGATAGATTACAAATTATTGCTTCAAAGACTGGGTTACATAGGAATTAGGGGGTTGGGACATCATACATGTTATGCAGAGAGAAAATAGTAGAAATTGCACATCAGGATGAAACCATTTTGTACACTTAGCAATTGATCAATGACCTAGAGTCATCCAGTAGTTTGCAAAACTATATTAAATTTGCAGATAACACAAATTATTGAAAAAAGGCAAAGCTGCTACAGAACTACAATATGAAGTACAACATTAGACTTCACAAATTGCAGAATGGTTCACCACTAACAGTTTTGAACACAGAGAAAACCTTCATATCGTAGTAAAGACATCAACTAACTCCAAATCTAAATCTATTTAATTACCAATTAGAAACTGTAAAGTCAACAGAAGTTCCTAGGAAAATGGATTTGGGAAAACTTTAAGAGGGACACGCATATCAGTTATATCATCAAGAATCTAAGCATGATATGCAATGTCATAAAGGTACTTGCTAGGTGTACAACAAATAAACATTAAAAATGCATATTATGCCCGAGCAAAATCACTACTTCAATATTATATAATTTGCTCACCAATAAGCAAAAGCTGTTCCATAGCAAAAAAGAAGATCATAATACTAACTGAAAACACTTGAACCAGAAACTCTTGGGACCATGTTTTTGAAGCACTCCAGATACTAACATTGCCATACCCATATATTCCGTATTTACCAAAAGAAAGGAAATTTCAGAGACTGAAAAAACTGTAGTATGTACGAATCAAGCAATCCATACTGTGACGACTTCGTCCCTCGCCTCCATCTATAGCAGCAGACGACAGGCTGCGTATACTGGAAACCAGCCCTGCAACATCCTGGTTGGTCACTTCTGCCGGGGCAGAACGTAGACGGTCACGCTTTCCGGCCGCTAGGCACGCCCAACCGTCACTCGAGCATGCTCTTGTTCCATTTTGAAGAGGCGACATCACCGGCCGTGCTCCCACATGGCCTGGGTTGTCGTCCGCCGCATTTTAACAGGGTATGCGCGAACTGGAGAGCTCTTATCCCGCGCTCGTCGCCGTTGTCCTGTCGCAGTCCGTTTAATGAGAGGAGTGCTACGCGTTTTTTCCAAGTTACCTTCCAGTGCTGTGTCATCTCGAGGCGGTTCTACTGACTACAGTAGTACAAAGCCTGATGGCAGACACCCAGTTCGTCCCCACAGTACAGCAATTGAAGTACTGTGTGCAGTGTAGTGCAGATAGTGCAGTGAAGTGCAGTGCAAGCCAGGACGGCCAGGTCGTTTTATTGCTGTGATATCCACGGCCGTTTTGGCGCTCCTTTGCTGCCAAGTGCGCCATTGAAGCGGTTTTTCCCACGCAGTTGTTCAACACCGAAGAAAGGTTGCAAGCCACCCATAGTCCATCTGGCCCAGACCCTCCTTGATTAAGAGTATTAGCCCATTTCGAATGTTACTGTAGTCATTAGGTTTTGGATTCGTATGTTAGAACCAGCTCAGTGGCTCTTCCAGTGCACCCCTTCATGTAGCGCCATTTTCTTAACTAGCACATGGCTTAGGCAGGTGCGCCACTAGGTGTATAGAAGGGAACATAATTAGTTCCTGCAAAACATATGACACCATGCAAAAAATAGGCCTTCACAGTGAGTATGCAAACACAATTCTCAAAGAAAATTGACCCCTGCAAACGGGCAAAAAACTTAACAATAAACTTTCCTAACTCATCATGACAATGGAAGAAATACAAAAATTCTAAGTTGATCTAAAAACACATTTGCAAAATAGATGAATTACACTGTAAGTGAATATTTGTTGACATTAATTTAATTTAGTTCCTCTTTCTATCATATATCTAAAATTGCTTTTGTAACTATTGCACTATATATTAGAGTGCACTATTATTTTAATGTACTTAATTACAGTGCTTCACTGTATTGTATTGCGAGCTTAAAATTATGTTTGGTACTGAATCAATTTTATTGTAATGTAACATGCATTTAAAACTGTGAATTAATGCACGAAATAAGCATTATCCTGTACCAAAGATTTAATCAGTGAGTGATTCATAAATAAATTACATCTAGATCTACCAGAATTTAAGTACATTTAGTTGAATGTCTGGTTTATTAAGTAACATGGCAATTAGTTCCATGTGGGATTAGTTATGTAGATAAATATGAACAATCATATTACAACAAACATTACAGAAAACAAAAATATCGCATTCCTGTGGAATATTTCAGAAATAATCTAATAACAAAGTAAGAAAGTAAATAAAAAATTTCAATTAAAATTCTAGATATTTATTAATTGAATAAAAATAGTGATACATTGATGAATTTTGAAATAGGACTTCAGTGTTGTGTCTCGTTTCCTTCAGTTTGTTTCAGTGGGAAATTGTTACATATTATGATGTCTTAACCACAATCAAGTCAAAATCTGAAGGCAAAGTCATCAGTTATGCACAACATTCAGCTCTGAAAGTGTGTTTATCATGGACACCAGTGTAGAGACATAATATACCTGTGTCCTGGAGAGCAGATGCTGCTGTTTATACAAACATCGAATATTCCAGAGTATACAAACATTACAAGGTAAGATATTTTGAGACCTTTCACAGATGAAAAGTACTAAATAACAAATAATGACCAGTGGTCAGATTTGAACTGGCGACCTGCAGCACACAGCAGTAACCACTATGTCAAACTTCATGCTCCACAACTCGTGTCATTACAGCAGCTTACTGTTTCAGAAGATCTCATTAGAACTGACTACAATGCCATTGATCTAGACTTTGTCAATGGGCCTCTGTATGGCAGTGCTGGCGATCCTTGTGTTCTAGTCGTGTTGTCACAGCCTCTTCATTATTAGGAGCATCTAATGTGTCTCCTCATATCAAGGCTTTGCCATCGAGTGTCGATCTTCGGTCAGTTTCCTTGAAAAGGAAATTCTAATCAATGATGTGTGTCTCAGGATTGCAGGAGGGCTGCGTACAGAGAACATGGACAACATCCCTGGGCTTTTGTCTCTCTGATAAAGGGACAAAATCCTCAGCTTCACATGTGACATCCAACAAGCTATGACAGATGTGGTACAAAACAAAGCAACACTTTTGTAATTTTTCCAATAGGCTGCATAGCCAAAAAATCCGTACCAAGTCTCCCAGCCTCTGTGTCATTGGCTGGTGCTTGACATTAAAGCTCTCTCATTGTCAGTCTTTTTTCCAGATGTCTGTCGTCTATGTGTGACCCAGCTGCCTTGTTTATTCTGTCTTTGTGCTGAGATGTTTCACATAGCATTCCTAAGATTGTACAGTTGAAACAGGATAGTGTATCTATTGTCGTTGAAGCCCTGCGACCATAGAGCACAAAGAATGGTGCAAATCCCACACTGTATTGCTTTGCTGTGTTGTTTGCGAATGTTACAATGGGCAGTATTGTAGCTGAATGTCTTTGTTTCACATCAATATACATAGAAAGTGTATCTACCAGTGTCTTATTAAAGTGTTCTGTGATGCCATACGTATGTGAATTGTAAGCAATTGTCATCCTCTTGGTGAAGCTGCATTGGGAAATTACCTGTGGTATTAGTCCCGACCAGAAAACCTTTCCACGATCCGAGATCTAAATCTATATCACATTCCGCAAGCCATCTAATGATGTGTGGCGGAGAGTACTTTCGGTACAACTATCTGATCCCTCCTACCCTGTTTCACTAGCGAATAGTGCTAGGGAAGAATGATTGTCGGTAAGCCTCTGTATTGGCTTTAATTTCTCGAATTTTCTCCTCATGGTGAACATGCGAGATGTATGTGGAGGGAAGTAATACGTTGTCAGACTCCTCCGTAAAAGTGCTGCCCAGAAATTTCAATAGTAAATCTCTCTGTGGTGCACAACGCCTCTCTTGTAACGTCTGCCAGTGTACTTTGTTTAGCATCTCCGTAACGCTCTCTCGCCAGCTAAACCATCCCGTGACGAAACGCGCCGCTCTTCGTTGGATCTTCTCCATCTCTTCTATCAGTCCTACCTCATAAGGATCCCAGATAGATGAGAAATACTCAAGAATCGGGCAAACAAGCGCCTTGTAAGCCACTTCTTTCGTGGATGAGTTACATTTCCTTAAGATTCTTCCTGTGAATCTGAGTCTGGTATCTGCTTTTCCCACTATGTGTTTTATGTGATATTCCACTTAAGGTCGCTCTGGTTAATTACGCCTAGATATTTTACGACATACGCTGTCTCCAGCTGTTTGTCATCAATAGTCTAGCTCAACAGTAGTGGATTTCTTTTTCTATGTATGCGCAATATGTTACATTTATTTACGTTCAGGTTCAACTGCCAAAGCCTGCACCATTCACCAATTCTCTGTAGGTCGTTCTGCTAATTCTTTCTATCTTCTGGCATTGCTCCTTTGGTATAAACAACTGCATCATCTCCGAATAGCCTTAAAGCGCATCCGAAGCTTTCTACCAGGTCATTTATATATGATGTAAACAGCAACAGTCCTATCACACTTCCCTGTGGTACCCTGGATATTACCCGTACATCTGTCGATTTTGTTCCCTTAAGAGCGACGTGTTGATTTCTGTCTGCAAGAAAGTCTTGAATCAAATCGAAAGTCTGCTCCGATACTCCGTAAGCTGGCATTTATTTCAATAAACAGCAATGCGGGACGATGTCAAATGCCTTACTGAAACCAAGGAGCGCCGTTGTCGACTGCACTGTAGATCTCATGGAGGAACAAAGCGAGCTGAGTTTCGCAGGATCTCTGTTTGCGAAATACATGTTGATTTTTATAGAAGAGATGTTAATTTTCCAAAACGTCATAATTCTTGAGCATAAAACATGTTCCATAATTCTAAAACAGATTGACGTCAACGAGATAACTGTATGGATCTGTCTTCGGCCTTTCTTAAAATCGGGAATGACCTGCGCTTTTTCCAGTCGTTGCTACCTTACGCTGCCCAAGCGATCTATGATAAATTACTGCTAGAACGGAGAAAGTTCTTTCGCATAATCTTGTAGGTATCTCATCTGGTCCTGAAACCCTTCCACTACTAAGCAATTGTAGCTGCTTTTCAGTTACGCGATCAGTTATCTCAGTATCTGCCATTTCGACGTTCGTACGACGATTGATAGGAGGGATAGTGTTACCTTCCACGGTGAAACAACTTCGTAAGACCGAATTCAATATTTCGGCATTCTCTCTATTATCTTCCATTTCGGTGCTGGTGTGTGCACTGAGAGAATGAATAGATGATCTTGACCCACTTACTGATTTTACATACTACCAAAATCTCTTGGGGTTTTTACTCGCCTCGGTTGATAACGTCTCACTTTCAAAATCATTGAACGCTTCTCTCATTGCTCTCCTTACGTTCGTTTTCGCGGCGTTCAGCTTTTGTTTGTCAGGTAGGTTTTTACTTCTCTTGAATCTGGGATGTTTACGTAGCGCTTTTTTAACGTGGCTGTTAAACCATTGTGGATCTTTCCCATCCCTTAAAACCTTACTCGGAACATATTTGTCTAGGCATATTGAAAGATGCCTTTGAATTTTTTCCATTTGTCCTCCACATTTTCGTCTTCATCACCGAATATTTGATGCTGACTGCTGAGATATCTGAAATTTGTATCCTGTCACCCTTGCTGACCAAACATATCTTCCTACCTTTCTTAACATTCCTTGTAGGACCCACTGTCATAGATGCTATCACAGCCTTATGACCACTGATACCTTCCTCTACGTTAACTGATTCGATAAGTTCGGATACGTTTATTGCCAGGAGTTCTAAGACGTTACCCTCACAAGTTGGTTCTCCCTCTGCTTAAGGTAATTTTCGGATAAGACATCCAGAACAATGCCACACGAATCCCTGACTCTGGCACCAGTTTTGATGGCCTAACACTCCCAGTCTATACATGGCAAATTGAAGCCACTCCCTATTACAGCGGCATGATCGGGGAAATTACTAATGATATTCTGCAAGTTCTGTCTAAAGCGCTCTACAACTACAGATCCTGACCCAGGTGGTCCATAAAAGCAACCGATCACCATTTTTGACCGTTCTTGGATACTCAGTTTCACCCGGATTAATTCACATTCGGAATCCGTGATAACCTCGCTAGATTTTATCAATTTTTTTACTACAATAAACATGCGACCACAATTGGCGACTAACCTATCCTTTTGATAAACATCCCAATCTGGAATTAGGATTTCATTGTCACTGAATCTGGTTTCAACCAGCTTTCTGTGCATTATAGCGTTCAAAATTGGTTCAAATGGCTCTGAGCACTATGGGACTTAACACAAAATGGCTCTGAGCACAATGGGACTTAACATCTGAGATCATTAGTCCCCTAGAACTTAGAACTACTTAAACCGAACTAACCTAAGGACATCACACACATCTATGCCCGAGGCAGGATTCAAACCTGCGACTGTAGCGGCTGCGTGGTTCCAGACTGAAGCACCTAGAACCGCTTGGCCACACTGGCCGGCTATAACGTTCAGCAGAGCGATACTAATTCTGGGACCTTTCCTTGGATGCTCCTGCAATCTGCACTCCTTCAGGCCACAAATGCCCCATCGGGACCATCCAACCGCAGTGTTATCCTCAGCTGAGGATGCCGATAGGAAGGGCGTGTGGTCAGCACACTTCTTCCGGTAGTTATGATGGTTTTCTTTGACTGAAGCCGCTACTATTCGGTTGAATAACTCCTCAATTGGCATCATGAGCCTGAGTGCACCCCGAAAAATGGCAACAGCGCATGGCAGCCTGGATGGTCACCCATCCAAGTGGCCACGCCCGACAGTGCTTAACTTCGGTGCTCTGACGGGAACCGGTGTATCCATTGCGGCAAGGCCGTTGCCTCCTGCAATTTACTAAAATCACATTAATCTTTTCTATCTCTGATCTGCGAGAACCAAGATTCTATGAGGTCGCTGTGGCTGATTTAATAGGCAAATCGTCTTCTATCCCAAGGGAGGGCTTCTCTGACCTAAAAGACCCCTTGTGCGCGCCACACGTACTTCAGTACCCTAGTAAACGCTTCCTGGGTGTAGTGCACGCCTGACCTATTAAGGGGAACCCTACAATTCTGCACCCAATGGCGGATGTTGAGAAATTCGCATCCGTTACTGTCGCAGAGCCGTCTGAGCTTCTGGTTTAGACTTTCCACTCTGCTCCAAACCAGAGGAACGCGATCAACCCTGGGTACAATGCTACAAATAGACATCTTAGCCTGCATCCTACATACGTTGCTAGTTGCCTTCACCAAATCATCCAGCTGCCGAAACGAGCTGAGGATGGCCTCAGAACCCAAGTGGCAGGCGTCATTCATGCCGATATGTGCCACTACATGCTCGATAGCAGCCGCCAGGGCTCCTCCACGACACGGATGAGACCCCTCAGCAAACAAACTGAATGCACACTGGAATTCCTTCCCGCCTTGCCTACTATCTCCCTGAGGGACTCCACCAATCGCCTAACATTGGAGCTCCCAATGACAAGGATACACACCCTCTGTACTTGTCCGAACTGCAGGAAAAGCGACCGCTGGCCCAACAGGAGAGGCATCCCATGCAGGTTCAGATTTATCATCAACACTGGGTAGCACCTCGTACCTGTTGCAAACACATAGGGAGCCAGTTGCAAGGCGTGTTCTCTCTTTCGCCTTCTGCCCAGTGACACACGAACCCACCACCGTTTGGCACCCACTCTGGATTGAGGATGTCACGTGTTGTGTATCAGAAGCCGCAGGGGATTCCAGTGGCACCAAAGACGTCGCAGGTTCTTTCACTAGCGCCCCGACGTCACCACAATTTTGAGCATTAGTTAGAAGCTTGTTGGCGGTAGCCAACACAGCTTCTAGCTGTTTACAGACAGCAGCCAACTCTCCTTGTGTCTGCTCACAACAAACACAGTCCCTAGTCATATCGTACTGTGAATCATCACACAGGGAGCTCAATGCTTCAAACTGACGTCTTTTACAAAAATTTTGCAATTTTTGTAACTTCGACAGTCGACACAGCTTTGGAGGCAGCCGGTGAGGTAGTTAGTGCAGACTATTATCCATTTAGTCCCATTTCTTGACTTAGGGAACTTCACCAAGAGGTCGATCCCCTTTAGCTGTAATGGCACTGCTGCAGGTGGGACTGGTACCAAATGCACCGAAATGCAGTATATCCTCTTGACATTTGCATTCAATATAGTGGCTCGAATAGTGTCCATAAAATCAGCAGAGAGCTGGCTAGTGATGCCTACATCTGATTCTGTCTAGATTCATCACGAATTCCAGGTTAGTTACTTAGATGTTCCCAACGAATGTTTTATTCAAATGATGTGGAATGAGTCAATTTACAGGATATTTACACATCGTTAGCCTTAACATTAAAGAAAACATTAGGACAAAAACAATGTTATTATGTGGAAATTCGTTCATGGAGTGGGATTCCCAGCAGAAATAATTTTACGTTACATTCAAAACTTGTTTTGCTACACGTCAGACATTTTATGTTATCGGGCCAATGATCAAAAATTGCACAATGAAGGCTTTGAGACCAGATCACACAGCTGTTGATGAGTCTTCTGGGATGTATGGCTGTGGTCAAGGAAACTTTTCAGTTTCTAAAGTTTTGTCCAGAGTTGTGCTAGAGGTTCTTTGGAGGTTTTCCAGGCAACGCCGAGTCTTGCAGACTAAAATGCTTTTGTTGTTGCGTACTGAACGCGACTCTGAGCCACTGACAGTTTTAATAATGGGAAATAACGATCATTCTTACTTCTAGTTTTGTAGGTATGGACATCACTGATCTTCTCAAATTGTGATGGATTATTTATGATGAATTTCATTAGCGAATATATGTATGGTGATGTGCAGCTAAAATGCCTAACTCTTTGATGAGGTAAATGCATGTCGACTGCAGGTGAACATCACATGACAGTCATATTCTCGTTTTCGTGCAGTCAATACTTTCTTTCTAATTGGTGAATTACCACAGAAAATTATTCATTTATTCCATTAGATATTATTCAGTGAAATACGTAATACATGGCAGGAGGCTGACTTCATTCTTTCTAAGAGATACAATTGTATAAAGAGTAGCTGAACTTAATTTTTTTAGAAGTTCAGTTATATGCTTCCTCCAATTCAAATTTTCATCCATGTACACCCAAACGTTTGGAGCATTCTACCCTATTTTCAGACTCCTGTCCATGTGCTACTTCAGTTGTTGGTATGACTCTATTTGTTGTATAGAATAGAAAACAATGCGTCTTCTCAAAATTTAGGGAGAGTCCATTTTCAGAGCCACTTAATCATTCTTTTAAAAACACCATTAAAAATCTCTTCTGCTGCTTTCTCCTTAATGAGTTTTATTATAATATTAGTACTGCCCGCAAAAAATACCAATTCTACTTTTTGAAAGTTACATGGAAGGTAAATTACCCACACACTGGTGTGCAAAACTCGAGGACGTAACATTCTGCCCAGTGCCATTGCCAAGTAACATAGCTTGATGAAACTTGCACCATACAAAAAAAAAAAAGAACTGCTACAGTACAGAAATTAAGTGAAAGAAATGCGCAAAGAGACGAATAGAAGTGACACTGTTATTCAAAGACAACACTTAAACTGACGACAAAGCGATACATGATAGTGGGCTGGACACTGCAAATGGTGGGGCTTGATTCTTAGTAGTGTGTGGGATCATCATGGGCAGTAAGGCATGCTCTGAATTGTGCTCCCAAACTGGCCACAAAGTTGGTAAAGAATTTCTGTGGTAGGTGTATAAAGTACATGATAAATGGCCCCCAGGATGCCGTAAAATTAAGATTTATATATACAAAAAATATTGAAACACCGAGTAACCAGAGGGTTGGCAAAGACGTTAATTATGAATGCGCCGTAAGGTGCAGACAAACTAAAACATTTTCTCATTCAATGTGCTGTACAATTTTTTGATTTAGACAGACTCTTACAGACTCTCTCGTATGAAGAAGGACAATGAGGACGTGCGATTTTAGAGGCGATGTATTGCGATATCGATGTAATATATCTGTGAGTGAATTATATAATGTTAGAAAAACCGTATCAAGCATTTTGTTTATTGAACTGAAGAGGATTTTCGTGATCACGACGAGCACTGGTGTCCCTGGAGTCCTCTGCCACCTGCAGCTTCAACTCGGTCAGCAAAGTCCGATCGCCAAGAAAAATAAGATAAGCACAAACATTTTAACAGCACAACAATATTCATATCCATTTTTTAAATATATATATATACATATTTTACAACTGTCGACCCGTGTGCCAGGACTTCTGGCTTGTTATTTAGTAGTGTTTGTTAATTATTGTTACGGTAAGAAATTTCTATGACTTTGTTATGAATTATACAAACTAATTGCCTGTATTTTCTGTTTGCATGAATCACAATAGGGGCAAGTAACGCATAAAGGCAAAAGTTGAGGAGAAAAATGTTGAAAAGAATAAGACTTAGACCGTGGTCACGTAAAATTTTACATAGTAAGCTGTTTTGTTTGGCGCAGCAAAGGTAGGATGGCTACGCAAGTTGCTCGCATGGTTACGCTCGGTAGTGCCTCTTTTGATGTAGATAGAAATATTTTCCCCATTATTTCCCTCCTTGAATTTTACTGGCGAAAAATTAAGAGGAATTTTTCAGTGTGATAAACATTGTCAGTAAAACATAAAGATTGTGACACAATAGTTTGCACGTTATAATAGACGTAAAACAGTCTTTGACATTACGTAATTTAGATTAATGAATTGTAATGATTAACGTATGGAATTTTTAACATTTTTGTGAAATTTCTATTTTTTGCGAATTCGTATAAAATGGCCCAAAAATATATGCCCATTGCGATAGCGAAAACGCGATCAGCCAAGATGGCGTAGAATTGCGAGATCGAATAATTGAAGTTCAGGCGCCACGCATTCCTGCTGCAGAAAGTTTAATTAGATCAGAGAGGGGTGTCGCAGGAGTGATAAATTAAAGTGACGCTCCACAACAGAATAACCTTGACGACAGAATGTTTACAATTGACGAGACAAAAAAAATGGTTCAAATGGCTCTGAGCACTATGGGACTCAACTGCTGAGGTCATTAGTCCCCTAGAACTTAGAACTAGTTAAACCTAACTAACCCAAGGACATCACAAACATCCATGCCCGAGGCAGGATTCGAACCTGCGACCGTAGCGGTCTTGCGGTTCCATACTGTAGCGCCTTCAACCGCACGGCCACTTCTGCCGGCCGACGAGACAATGTCACGCATCTCCCAGAGCGACATACCGCTCATGAATGAAACGTCGGAGAGGGATCTAAATATGAATCTTGACAACACGATACAAACACCACTTGGTCACAACTCAAACATTAACTTGGGAAGTACAACTGACAGCAACCACAGTAGTACAACTAACGCACTGCTATGGCATTTACTGTCTAACATGAATACGAAATTAGTTAGTATCAATACCAAAATACCAATTTCAGTAATTTGACACAAGATATGAACATGGTAAAGCAGCAACAAAACGCTGTTACACAAGATCTAAATGCAATGAAGCAAGAGCAAAAAAAGTATTCAAGGATTTGCAAGACACGGTCTCACAGAAATTCGATGACTTAGCCAAAAATTTCCGCACTGAAATCGACGAAAAATTGCATGATATGAAGGCGCAGGTAAGGCTTGAGATACTTTCTGAAGTTAAAACAGAAGGTAGCTTCTTTTAATGACCTTCACGATCGGGTAGAGCAACAGGTAAGGAAAATCACAGACGCAAACACAAACATTGAGGTCACACAAAATCAGTTGTGCTCGACATTAAAATGGTAACCATTGTCGTTAACAAAATAAAAAGTGACTATGAAGGTGTACCTCTAGCTGTAGAAGAGCTTACGTTAAGGTTAGCAATATTAGAAGTTGACTCAGCATGTGCTAAGGAGAGAGAGAGAAGATTAATGAAAATCTGAGTGATATCATTAGTCAAGCTGAAGCAGGTACGCTAGATAAGGGTAACACCATTGCAGAGAAATTAGTAACTGATTGTAAGTTATACACAGATGTAGTAGAAAAGGCTATTCAGAAAAAAGAAACTGAAATCGTGAACAAGGCAAACATTAACCTACACCTGCGGAAAATAGGATCTGCAATCTTTTAGAAGAAAATTTACCTGATCCGTGAACAAACCACAACTTGTTGGAATCTTTTCACAAATTGTCACGAGTCCCACAGCAGGTACCAGGGACAGTTGCACATTGCAAAATGTAAACATACCCACAACTTCAATACCTGAACAACTGCCAGCAGGAATTACAGGTAACTACAATAACAACATAAATACGACCGAAAATGCCATAAGTCTATCAACTATTTTTGCAGACGAATGTTTGCTGAGACGTCGACAATTTCCTACATTTACTAACAAAGGTAAAAGAATGAATCCCGTAGTATTTATTGGTGCCTTTCGCCATGTATTTCCTTGCAACTGGACGGAAGCACATAAAATCAGATTTTTAATGGGATATACGCTAGGCGATGTGCTCTTGTGGGTAACTGAAGTGTCCGAACGTTGCAGCACTTATATCCAATTTCAACGATCTTTCCTCGACAAATATTGGTCTGAGGCAGTGCAAAAAAGACGCGAGGTTTTCAACCCTGCACCATTCAATGGGAAATACGGTAGTCTACGTGGATACTTTGAAAAATACCTTAACAAGACATGCTACTGGACTAACCCAATATCACAGGGAATCAGGCACAACAACAGTAGTGGGACAAGGGCAGCGTCACCCCACTCTCCATTGTTGCTAGATGTATCCAATATGCCGGCGATGAAGTCATCCAAGATGGCGGCGTGTAGACTTGGCAACAGTGCATGACATCATCCAAGGTGGTGGCTGTGACATCATTCAATATAGTGGTTTTGGCGGAAACATAGGTCGAGTGGGCGATCTCCACTAACTTAAACCGCCTCCCCTCCCCAGAAAAATGGTGGGAAGTTCAAATTCCAACAACATAATGCATCAGACCACCTTTATCTCTACTAACCTAAGAAAATCGCGCGAAAATAGGTCACTTAGGCTACCTCCACTAACCTAAGTCATCAAACCACTGCCTCTTCCTAGGAATTGGCGGGAAGTTTGATTTTTGGAGGGAAGATAGGTCAATTGGGCTGCTTGCACTAACCTAAGAAAATGGCGGGAAAAAGGTCACCTGGGCTACCTCCACTAGCCTAAGTCACCCGACCGCCACCTCTTCCTAGAAATTTCCGGGAAAAGGACTCAGCCTATGCTGGATAGGATGGATGGAAGTCTTTATTTTGCAGGCTGACTTTATTTAAACAATTTGAGGCAGTAGCTCCTTCCAGTGTGTTCTCCATGAGGTCTGGACTCCAACTCACCTAGTAGACAGTACCCCCACCAGAGGGTGCTGTCATCCATTCTGTGACATAATCCAAGATGGCCTCTGTGACGTCAGCTGATAACGCGAGTACCGTTACCCAAGATGGCGGGAAACAGTGTGTGCACCACGAGGTCTGGGCGTAGTAGACAGTACTACCACCAGAGGGCGCTGTCGGCCATTCCATTACGCAATCCAAGCTGGCGGCCATGACGTCAGCAGATGATGCAAGTACTGTTATCCAAGATGGTGACAAACAGTGTGTTCGCCGCGAGGTATGGTTCTAGTACACAGTAACACCACCATAGTGCCCTGTCGTCCATTCAGTGACGTAGACCAAGATGGCCACTGTGGTGTCAGCTGATGATGTGAGTACTGTTACCCAAGATGGCGGGAAACCGTGTGTTCACCACGAGGTCCAGGCCTAGTTCACAGTACCACCGCTTTCTCTCTCTCCAGCGATTCTAATGGGACACATTTGACAGGTATAGCCCACACACACACTTACTGACGTCACAGTGTCTAGCCCGCACGTGCAACCTGACGTCACAGCGTCTAGCCAGCAAGTGCATACTGACATCACAGTTCGAGTTCTAGAAATATGCTAGCAATAACGGAAGATGTGTTACGTGTAGCTGACACATCACGCATCTAACAAAGTTTTCAAGTCACATCACTATGTAAAAAATAAGAACCAACTCGAACTCTCGGAAATTCTAGTGTCCCACAAATACTTAATGGTCGCTTTCTTTATGTCCCCATATAAAAATTCATGTCCTAAGATAAACTATTTACCAAAATAGCCCAGAATTTCATCTTTTCTGCTGTACACCATTCCTAAATACTAAAAGAACTCTCTATTTTGTCGTATCAAGACTTTACAAATGATTTGCTTCAGCATTTACGAAGCTAAACTAAATCTAACAAACACTAGTCTTAATACCAGCAACCTAGAATTTCATGTATATAGCATTCACGTCCGAAAAAATCACTAAGCTCACAGACTTTGAGCAAGATGCAATAAATTCTTGCTCAAGAATATATCTAATTGCATTCTCCTCAGATGAGTTCGTAATATACACATAATGACTTCAGACTCAAAGTTTGAATTCAATATCATCCAGTGTGTATTCCAAATAGCACCTTCACTCATAGTATGAATTCTTTCACTGTAAATCAAAAAATTATCATAGACTCAGTTCTCCTCGAGGTATTGGAAGCATCTGGTTAGTTCAGCCTTCAGCCACTAGGACCATCAGTGAGCCCACCCCCCCACCCTCCAAAATGTTAAACACCCATTGGTTCACCCTGAGATCACATGATACTACGTCATCACATCTATATAAGGTGTCGCTGTCCAACAGTCTTTCTCAATCGTCTGTTGTTCGTCGCATCGTTCGTTTGTTCGTGTGTGTGTTCGCTATTTCTTTTATCCCTGCAAAGATGAGGAGAGTTAACTCCAGCAACAACACCTCAGAGCCTAGTGGGAAGAGACTTAGAGTCCAGGATATGGGATTGCCAAGTGAGTAAATAATTTCTATTTTGAGTGTGAATTTTCATCTTTATGTTAAATTCGCCTTATTAATTCTGTCTCCTTGTTATAGTACAACTCGCAGATTTCGTCCTCGTGTGTGAGGAACGGGCTGGACCGCAACAGGCTCTGGACGTCCAGCCTCCTGTGTTCGTTGCACGGTATGAATTGCCTTGTGAGTATAATTTTCATTCTAATTTGTTCTTCTTCTTCTTCTTCTCTATTAGCCATTCAAAATTCTTTCTTATTTCTTTTTGGTTTCTAGATCACCTGAAACAAATTCAACTTGAGTTAGAGGCAGAGCTGGGAGATGTTCGACGTAGCGATGGTGCAGTGGATAATTGTTTTCAGCCCCCAGCTGTGAATAACAGACAACAGGACTCACGTAAGTACAGAGAAAAATATCCAAGTGTGTGATCTTTCAGTGTAACTAGGCATTCAAAATAAATAAAATTATCTCTCATCCTATTACAGGAACAGCTCTAGACGATCTGGATTTACTGGACAGGCAGCTGGAGGCTGTTCATTGGCAGATGCAGGAGCAGCCTCCAGAAAATAATAATGAGATGTCCAAGCAGCATACTTGTGTAAGTTAAAAAAAATGATTACCTATCTCTAAAAGTAGTGCTAGCAGTAGTATAGGAAGTTTTTTCTCTAACAAATTCATTTATATATCTTCTTTCTTCTAGGTGAAGATCGACAAGATCAATCGTATCTCTCGCTCTTGTACGACAATTATGATGATTTTTTTGACAGTGTGGTGGAGTCACCTGATGAATTGTTTATGCCCTGGAGCCAGAAAGAAAAAGGTAATTACTCACTCTGCTTATAACCACGTGATCGTTATAACTCATTCTTTCACCGCGCCAACAGTAAACAATGTACTTGACTACTATTATTTATTTTATTTCTACTTGTTCTTCTACAGTGGTCGTGCCTCAACATGGCATCGCGAGCATACCGGCGGCTAAACCATCCTCATTATCATCAAAGCGGGCTCCAGAAAGGCAAGCATCTCCTACAAGGGCGCTGCTAGTCGCTGTCCGGTAAGCGCGCGCCGCAGCGGCCATGCCTGCCGCACCTGGGGGCGACCCTGTCCTGAACTTCTCTCACTGGGAAGCGGCCTCATCAGCCAACGCCGCCACCACCGCTGCAGCTGCTGCTACCCCGGCAGCTACATCATCGCTCTGGCCTCCACAGAAAGCCCTCTCGCAGTGGCTCGTTTCATCATCAGCGTCTACTGCTGCACAGTCACATGAGGTACAGCGCTCACACCTATCCACCTCACCAACTCCGTCGAATAGTTCTAGCTATAGTATTAGTAAAGATCCTGTGGCTAGTGGCAGTTCCCTCCCCCATCCTTTTAGTGAAGGACATCAGGTCGGTGATACCATACCGCAGTTGCAGTACTCGGTGATTGCCGACGCCTTTGAGGAGCGAATCTCGTTCACCAGGATCGAAAACCAGGTAGGGGGGTACTGCGATGCTGTTGGATTTCTAACTGCATGCCTTCCTGTCGTGGAAACAGAGCTCCTCAAGGTATTCAATGATCCACAGTATCCCGCCATTATTTGCAGTGCTGTGCTTCGTATTGAATTATCGCACCCGCCCCCCCTAAAGTTGAGTCTGGCGTTGGAGAGACGACTATCCATTATCTTTGAGGGGAAATGGCGTGATAACGCGGAACACATCAATCACCGAGTAGTTTCGTAAATCCACCTTGAGTGCTGTATTGGGCTGGTTTTCAGAGATGGAAGTGAAAGGCTCAGCTAAGGCACTCAGCAGAATTCTACACCTGGACATTCACATACATGTCTACAACCCGGTAAACGGAGGGTCTAGCTATATCAAGCTCCCTAAAGACATAGCTAATAAGCGGGCATGTATTAATGTAGAAAATAGAAACGATAAGACTTGCTTTGAATGGTCAATCCTGGCTTTCGAAAGAAAGTACAATTACAGAGATCATCCTGAGCGTCCCAGTACATTCCATGTAGCTGATAATATTCATTGTCTTGTAACTTTGATGGTATAGAGTTCCCCGTCAAGATCCAGAACATAGCTAAATTTAAGGCCCAGAATACCAGAATATCGGTTCATGTTCATGGTCTGGAGAAGAAGAGCATGTCAGACAAGCAAGAGAATCACATAGTCATCGGCCCCCTCCATTTCTCAAAATTTGCCAGTGAGCGTGAGCTGCATGTAAGCACGCTGCTCTTCTCTGAAAGTGATAATGATCAGTATGCTTGGATCAAGGACATGTCCTGACTTCTTTTCAGTCAATTGTCAATAAGGAACATAAAAAGCATATTTGCTTAAGGTGCCTCAATTATTTCTCCTCAGACAAGTTATTAGTGCCGCATCTAGTAGACTGCACTTCCAAGGAACCAATATGTGTTATTGTGCCTACTTAGGAAAACAAATCCACGAAGTTTGAGAGTGGTCACCACCAGGAGCGATGCCCATTTGTAGTGTGCACCGACTTTGAATGCTTCCTCTCTCCCGTGACCCGCTGTGAAGGTGACCCTAAAGCCTCACACACAACCTTTACAGAGAAACATGTACCATATGCAGCAGCGTACCAAATTGTATCGTCATATGATTCCAGTATTAACTACTACAAATCTTACGTTGGGGACAGCCCTGCGGTTTGCTTGCTCACTGAGCTCAAAAAATTTTCATGGGAGGTTGTTAAGCTTTACAGCGGCAATGTTCCCATGACTAAATCGAAGAAGAAAGATGATTTGTATAATAATGTGGTTGATTGTCATATTTGCGGGCTGCCGTTAGACAGAAAAGCAGAAACTCCTCGTAGGGACCACCGTCATCTTACTGGGAAGTTCAGTGGTGCAGTTCACAATGCATGCAATTTGAAGTACCAGCTACCTAGACACATACCCGTTTTCTTCCACAATTTAATTGGATATGACGCTCACATTCTTGTTGAGCACTTGGCTGATTTAGGTTTGGAGAAATATCAGGCCAGTGTCCTACCTGAGAGCGTTGAGAAGTATATTTCATTCTCCAAACGAATGACACCGAGAATTACTCTCCGCTTCCTTGATACACTATGTTTTATGCAGGCACCTCTCCCGAAACTTGTTGAAATTCTACCTTGGTGGGATATGCATATCACTTGAGCTGCATTTCCCGACGAGGAAAAGTTTCAACTGGCGACTAGGAAGGGGGTTTTCCCATATGAGTATGTGGATAGTATGGCGAAACTCAACGATACCAGGCTACCTGACATAACTGCATTCTCCAACAACCTCACAGGCGATGTCGTAATGAATGCAGAGTATGAGCATGCCGTGAATGTCTGGCAGGAATTCAATATTTTCACTTCAGGAGAGTACGCAAGGCTTTACATGGACACAGACGTGCGCTTGCCTGCGGACGTTTTAGAGAAGTTCCAGAGTCTATGAATGACCACATATTCTCTGGATCCCGCCTCTTATTACACGGCACCTGGGTTGTCTTGGTATGCAATACTCAAGAAACCGAAGTGCAGCATTGAATTATTGACTGATCCTGACATGCTTCTTTTCCTTGAGCGAGGGATCCGTGGGGGACTTTGCCAATGTGTCCATAGACATGCGAAGGCAAATAACTTACAGATGAGTGACAGGTTCAACACAACCCTTGATTACAGTTGTATAATGTACCTTGAAGTGAATAACTTATATGGGCATGCCATGCAGCAATCGCTGCCGATTGGCGAGTTTCGATGGGTGCCTGAGGACAAATGCAAGGGATTAAGTGGAAAAATCATGGGGAGTATGGTAGCTGATTCGGATTTAGGGTATGTGGTGGAGGTAGAACTCACACCAAAACTGATGACAACGCTGGGGGATAAGTTGAGATATATTATTCATTATCGTAACCTCCCGCAATGCCTCACCTTGGGTATGAAGCTGGTTAGAATCACCTGGGCTATCTCCTTCAAGCAGTCCTCCTGGTTGAAGGAGTATATTGATTTGAATACGAGACAGAGCTTCCGTGACGTGTGACTTTGAGAAAGATTTTTTATAAATTAATGAATAATTCAATTTTCGGTAAAACTATGGAGAATTTGAGGGGGCGACGTGAAATTTTTACTAGGACCGCATGGGATAGGCGTTATGGCGTAAGAAAATGCATTGTCAGACCAAATTTTAAGCGGTTCACCATATTAAATAAGAACTTTGTTGCTGTGGAAATGGCAAAGACTTCAGTAGAGTTTACGAAACCTATTTATGTGAGGGATGTGCATACTAGACCTATCCAAACTCCACATGCACCGCTTTCATTAGGAATTTGCAAAAACTCGTTCCGCAGATCCTAAATTATTTTATATAGATACAGATAGCTTCATCTGTTGGATGAAGAACTGCGATTCATATGAAGTAATCAGGTGCCATGGCAATGAATTCGACATGTCCTCATATGTGGCCGATAATCCTTATGCTATTATTTCGCAGAGCAAGAAGGTTATCGGTCTTATGAAGGCGAGTCGAATGGATTGCCGATTGTGGAGTTTGTAGGTTTATGCTCAAAAATATATGCATATTGCACGTTGGAAGGTGCCACCCAGAGGCGGGCTAAGGGTGTGCATCGCATGGAATCGAGAGCCCTCTCTGTCGAACACCTTTTGCAGTGCCTGTGCAGTGGTGTTCGCGGTGTTGTACTGCAGCCACCGCATATGATACACCAGACCAGTAATCGATCGAGAGGACATGAGGGGTGCACTGTACTACAGTCTAAAATCGGTCTGTCGCCTCATGACGATAAAAGGGTCATTTGTGATGACGGGGTTGAAACTCGCCCATACTCACACTACTCACTTGCAGCGAGAGAAGGGGTGGGGACTCTGATTGAGTGACAGAGTGAGAGGGAGGGAGGGAGGGAGAGAGAGAGAGAGAGAGAGAGAGAGAGAGTGCAGAGTAGTAGTAAGACCCTTTTATCATAGTGTAATTAATGTTGTGTGGATGTGTGTTTGTGAGCGAGTGTGTGTGTGTGTGTGTGTGTGTGTGTGTGTGTGTGTGTGTTTGTGTGTGTGTGTGGTGCAAATATTTTTGTGTACAATGTACACATGTATATATAGAGAGAGAATGTGTGTCATATTTTTGTGTACTATGTACACGTGTATCATAGAGAGAAAATGTGTGGAAAAGAAAGGGTAAAATGGAAAAAAAAGAATAAAATTTTATGTTTAAATATGCACACCATGTGTGTGAAAAGAAAGGCAAAAAGCACAAAAAAATTAAAAACCTAAAAATAGAAAAAAATTACATATTCATTTATCTGTTGATATACAATGTATTATTATACTATAAAAATATATATATCTAAGCACCATGTGCCTGTTTCTTTCCTTAAATAGAATAGCTTTTAAGTTTTTCACTTGCTGCTAGCCATCCAAGTCTGAATAGTTTTCAAGTCTGCATATATAGCTCACAGTCCATCAGAATTCTTATTGTAACAACGCCATTGCTATTGTGGACTGTTGAAATTAGATTCTAAGCATGTGCAGTCCATCACAATTATTGTAAAAACTATGCTACTGGGGCTGTCGAATTTAGTAGTAGTAGTAATAATAAAGAAAGTACCTCTGCTTTAGTTTTTAGCATAGATTTATAAAAAAAAAATCATACGACTGTTACTGTTGTAGCGTTTAAGTTAAAAGTATTTCTGCACTGGAATAGCAGAGTCAATTTGTACCTCAAGAATACTATATTTTACCTCCAGAAGAATACTGTATTGTACCTTAACAATACTATATTGTATTTGTGTGAACTGAATAAAGCAAGAAAAAAATTATTTGCCATACATCTTTCTCAAATGACATTAGTTTTGCTGAAGATGAGTGCTGTTAAGGAGGTGAAGTTTAATATGGATGATAACAAAATATATAGAATGGTTACATGGAATTACGCCTATCACGCAGCACGCATTGTATTATGGGAGCAGGAGGCACGTGACCATGCCGCTTCCAAAGATATATAGAAGACATGTCTAAAATTACATCTCCTGTGCTTGAAGAAAAGCGCAGACATAGCATGTGGTTGAAAAACTGTACATTGTCACAATGGGAACAGAGTTGAGAAAGAACAACACAGAGGTTATGAGGTAAAAACTCATTTGTTTCTCATCCAACTTAAAAGTAATTTTACATTTTCATAAGCAGATACAACTCTTTTATCATACATTTTCTTGAGTCGAAGGAGAGAAGGACACCCATAGAATTCCAGGTCTTGAATAGCAGTAAATTTTAAGATTCGATGCATCCATGAGATCTTCTCCTTCCCCTTCATGTAGATGATGGTATCCACATGATCGTTGCATAACACCTGTGAGCGGGCAGTAGTTGATCACACAGTCATGTAGAACCAGAGCATACACAGTAGTGTGTTCTGGGAAATTTGTCAATGATTCAAATTCAATTCGCACATGACTTAATGATCTAGTTCTGTTTCGAGCAGTCTATTAGGATGATCGGTGAAAGCTCCTTGAACTTACGCAGACTGAGTAGACACCTTCCTCCCGCTCCTTCGGCAATTTCATAGTAAGAACCGCGAAACCTTGTATACATGTCACACACTAGACTGTATACACTACCGGCCATTAAAATTGCTACACCAAGAAGAAATGCAGATGATAAACGGGTAAGCATTGGACAAATATACAGGGTGATTCAAAAAGAATACCACAACTTTAAAAATGTGTATTTAATGAAAGAAACATAATATAACCTTCTGTTATACATCATTACAAAGAGTATTTAAAAAGGTTTTTTTTCACTCAAAAACAAGTTCAGAGATGTTCAATATGGCCCCCTCCAGACACACGAGCAATATAAACCCGATACTCCAACTCGTTCCACACTCTCTGTAGCACATCAGGCGTAACAGTTTGGATAGCTGCTGTTATTTCTCGTTTCAAATCATCAATGGTGGCTGGGAGAGGTGGCCAAAACACCATATCCTTAACATACCCCCATAAGAAAAAATCGCAGGGGGTAAGGTCAGGGCTTCTTGGAGGCCAGTGATGAAGTGCTCTGTCACAGGCTGCCTGGCGGCCGATCCATCGCCTCGGGTAGTTGACGTTCAGGTAGTTACGGACAGATAAGTGCCAATGTGGTGGCGCTCCATCCTGCTGAAATATGAATTCTTGTGCTTCTTGTTCGAGCTGAGGGAACAGCCAATTCTCTAACATCTCCAGATACTGTAGTCCAGTTACAGTAGCACCTTCGAAGAAAAAGGGACCAAAAACTTTATTGGCTGAAATGGCGAACAAATGTACAACTAAATGAAACTTTATAGCTCCCTTAATTCGCCGACAGATAGTGCTTAGCTCTGCCTTTTGTCGTTGCAGAGTTTTAAATTCCTAAAGTTGTGGTATTCTTTTTGAATCACCCTGTATTATACTAGAACTGACATGTGATTACATTTTCGGGCAATTTGGGTGCATAGATCCTGAGAAATCAGTACCCAGAACCGCCACCTCTGGCCGTAATAACGGCCTTGATACGTATGGTCATTGAGTCAAACAGAGCTTGGATGGCGTGTACAGGTACAGTTGCCCATGCAGCTTCAACACGATACAACAGTTCATCAAGGGTAGTGACTGGTGTATTGTGATGAGCCAGTTGCTCGGCCACCACTGACCAGACGTTTTCAATTGATGAGAGATCTGGAGAATGTGCTGGCCAGGGCAGCAGTCGAACATTTTCTGTATCCAGAAAGGCCTGTAGAGGACCTGCAAGATGCGGTCGTGCATTATCCTACTGAAATGTAGGGTTTTACAGGGATCGAATGAAGGGCAGAGCCATGGGTCGTAACACATCTGAAATGTAACGTCCACTGTTCAAAGTGCCATCAGTGCCAACAAGAGGTGACTGAGACGTGTAACCAATGGCACCCCATACCATCACGCTGGGTGATACGCGAGTATGGCAATGACGAATACAAGCTTCCAATGTGCGTTCACTGCGATGTCGCCAAACACGGATTCGACCAACATGATGCTGTAAACAGAACCTGGATTCATCCGAAAAAATGACGTTTTGCCATTCGTGCAACCAGGTTCGTCATTGAGTACACCATAGCAGGCGCTCCTGTCTGTGATGCAACGACAAAGGTAACTGCAGCCATGTCCTCTGAGCTGATAGTCCATGCTGCTGCTAAAAGTCGTCGAACTGTTCGTGCAGATAGTTGTTGTTTTGCAAACGTCCCCATCTGTTGACTCAGGGATCTAGACGGGGCTGCACGATCCGTTACAGCCATGCGGATAAGATGCCTGTCATCTCGACTGCTAGTGATACGAGGCCGTTGGGATCCAGCACGGCATTCCGTATTACCCTCCTGAACCCACCGATTCCATATTCTGCCAAGGCCGGTATTACACTATCAAATTTCTTTGTCAAAGATTTGATCAAAGATGTGATCAAATATTCTGTCAAATATATTTGACAAAGATCTTTGTCGTAGCAGGGGTATTACACTGTCATCAAATTTTTCGTCAAAGTTCAAGATGGCTGATAACAACTTGTTAATAACCGCAGCAGTTGTACGTACCCCAATTGCATTGTGTGCACTTGCGGAAAAGAAGTGGAATGGAACCATACATACGAGGTTGACAGTCTTAAAAGTCCTGGGATTACAACTCGATAATAAATTCAGTTTGGGAGGAGCACATCCCAGAACTGCAGAAACGCCTTAACAAATCTGTTTGCAAATCGAGTGTTAGCAGACATAGGCAACATAAAAATGAAAAAGCTTGCATACTTTCATTCCATAATGTCATATGGTATAATATTTTGGGGTAAATCTTCAAGTCAAACAAAAGTTTTCAGCGTTCAAAAGCGTGTAATACGTATTATTTGTGGAGTAAATTCACAGACGTCCTGTAGAAACCTCTTCAAAGAACTGGGTATACTAACTACTGCGTCTCAGTATATTTACTCCTTAATGAAATATCTCTTTTTCCAACAAACAACTCAGTTCATACATACAATACCAGGAACAAATATGATCTACACAAGGACTTAACAGCACTTACTTTAGTTCAAAAAGAGGTCCACTACTCAGGAACACTCATCTTCAATAATTTGCCAGCAAACATAAAAATTTTAGTTACAAATAAAGATCAGTTTAAAAGGAGCCTGAAAGACTTACTAGTGGCCCACTCCTACTCCATTGACGAAATTTTTAATAGAAACAAATGATGTATTTATTCATACTATTAGTATTGTTATTTCAGCTTTAAAAAATTGACATTTTCCACATCCACGAGGATCTCCTCAGCACGGATCTATGGAACGAAAAACTAATCTAATCCGGGTGAAGCCGTGGGTTTTACGATGACACGATAAAATCATTCAACAAAACTTCTTACGTGAGCTTACAGTGGAAGACGTCAAGTGGCACATCAATTACTTAAGAATGGATGAGCATACATTCCTGTATGTGCTCAGTGAAGTGTATCCTCATATCACAAAGCACAATATTCACTTAAGAACTGCTACATCTTCAGAAGACAGGCTCACTGTAACACTCCGATTCCTTGCTACAGGAGAGGGTTATGTTAGGTTAGGTCAGGTCTCGTCTCCAATCTTCTTATTTTATTTTTGTATTCAGGGTGCCTCACGTTGTAAATCGCCTCATCAGCTTCATACATCTCTATTAATTTTGTAGTTGTCGGCACACACCAATTGTATTTAGCGGCAATGTTTATAAAAACACTACAGACGACAGAACGCTGCAGCGATGCTAGCGCTCCATGTGGTAACATGTCACATTGCAGTGAACATAAGACAAGCGATTTCTTTGATCAAATCTACAGTGAGGCCCTAGATTTGATCAAATATTGGACGACATTTGACAAAGTTCCTATTACACCATCAAATATCTTTGACAAAGTTTTGGACAAAGATATTTGACAAAGAAATTTGATAGTGTAATACCCATGGAGGTAGAATTAAGGGGAGATGGCGCTACAGACTTACGCTGTACGTTGTTTTGAAGCCAGTGGGCGGGGCCTGCCGCCATCTTGGATCCCCCAAAACATTAGCAGACGAGTGTTTACAATTGCTTCTTGGTCGTTATTTATGTCGTGTGCACGTGATATTTGTTTTATATAGTAAATGTTACTCGGTTTTAGTGAACAACACAGCGTAAGGAACGCAACTTCAAACGTTTTTCTGGTCTTAAATGCGTATTCGATACAGTAATACGTAAAAATATTACGCTTCTTGCCTCAGTACTGTAATTCCATTTTGTTTATACACTTAGAATAATCGAGAAGAGACGTATGTGCTATGAAAAGCGTGCTTTTGTAATCCATTTCTATTCACTTTCATTGTGTTTGTGTCGATAATTGATAAAGCCAGAACTCCAAAAACGATGATTGATAGTTTAGAGGCTCCGATTTGTATTCGTTGCATTTTCAAGTCAAATGCAAATTTTAAATGTTCACGTTTGCAAGAAACTTACCTTATTTCCTTTGGTGTCCCATAGATGTATGCAGGGATGACATAAACAAGCCAGCTGTCATGTCAACAAAGTGAAAAATACGTTAAATTACGAAGGAACAGAACTGAATTTAAGATTGTCAGGCCCATTGCAATTTCCACATCTGCTTTCTTTTTAAATTGTACCTACCAAATGACATTCAGCGTGGCAAAGAACAGAAATTTACAGGGTAATACGACAACACAGTGATTAATGTAATGATCTAAGCCTGGACTTCGATAGGGAACTTTGCTTTAACAAATATGTAACCATTTAAGTACTTATAATTTAACCACTGTAACAGGTGTTCCACACATTTTACTGAAGATTTAATTAACTTCATGTAGTTACATTAGTTTTATATTAAATTATTGCATTTTAAAACATTAGTCCCCATTTCCAGGATATTTCTTGCCAGGACTTTTCAGTTACTTCAGAATAACCACACAGTGAAAACCAAGTATAATGCTCACTTCCAGACAGCTCTTCGCCTTGGATTGATAGAAATCTAAAGTTAAATCACAGAAATAAAACCATACTGTAAAACTTTACAGTGCATCAGAATTTCAAGTATATATAAGAAAATAGCGCTTAAATAAGTCCACTTACGAATGAAATGTGATTTGTTTAAATTTTAGACTACAATCTGAATGACTAGTACACCTGTGAGCGACGCAAGCCCGGCATTTTTTATCAAAACACTTCACGACTACACGGAATCAAACCACCAGAAGCGAATGTTTTGGGGTAGCTAACATGGCGGACCTTCTCTTGGGTCGGCTTCAAGTTTGTGACGTCATGACAACTCCTCTTATTTTTACCTCCACGGTAATACCGGCCTAAGAGTCATTGGATCTCGGCCAACGCGAGCAGCAATGTTGCGATACGATAAACCGCAATCGCGATAGGCTACAATTCGACCTTTATCAAAGTCGGAAACATGATAGTACACATTTCTCCTCTTTACACGAGGCAATGCCGGTCAACTGCTGTTTGTGTATGAGAAATCGGTTGGAAACTTTCCTCATGTCAGCACGTTGTAGGTGTCGCCACCGGCGCCAACCTTGTGTGAATGCTCTGAAAAGCCAATCACTTGCATATCACAGCATCTTCTTCCTGTCGGGTAAATTTCGTGTCTGTAGCACGTCATCTTCGTGGTGAAGCAATTTTAATGGCCAGTAGTGTACATTTTGACTCCACTGCAGATGTAAATTGTCGTATGAGTAGAATTCTGAATTGAGGTAGACTTTGGCGTTAGTTAACTTGCAGTTGTCGAAAACTGTGAAATCATTTGCTATATTACCTCTTCTATCAGTCTGAAACGCAAGTAGGATGAATCTAGGTGTCTCTAAATAGGAGGAGGTTTTAATAGCTTATGTCTGTCTGCTCAGTCTGTAACACTGGGTACTTGAAAACCTCTCACGAACGAAATGTCAATGACAGAAATGTACCCGAATTCATGACTTTTAAAAGCTTCAAATGCTCCTCGTCTGACACTGATGTGAGGGATTTTCCATATTATCTTGCTGGTTGTGACCGTATTCTCCTCTTGAGCTCCTTGAATGTATGAGTTATTGTCTGTCACACTCCATACCAGAATGAGTTCCTGTTTAGCGTTCATAATAATCTGTCTCATGTCCTCAAAGTACCCCATAAGCATTTTTAGAGATATGCAGGCAGTAAATCGCTTGTACTCTGCAACTGTTCTATCCTCTGCATGTACGGTCGATCTCAGACCCGTTGAGTTCATAGCATATCTCTTGGAACAGGAATTCTAAAGCGTTACGTGTCAGCTTGGATCCCACTGTATCGCTGCCATCGGTTTTCTTGAATGATCCCTCTAGATATATGAAACTCTTGCATGGAAGTGTGAGTGCGTCTTGGTGCTGGATGACAATCCTGATTTCATCGTTTTGTTAAGTGTGGTTGAAGCATAAGGTTTATGGGAGAAGTATTCCTGACGTATAATTCTCTCATCATACTCTACTGGACTTGTTATATTGAGTGAGGACGTCATGACGCGGTTTCAGCCCAACTGATTTAAGAAACTCTTAGTTCACACGTGTTATCACTTTGCTGTTCGGTAGCAAAGTGGCATGCTGTGGATTACGTGCACTTGTTTTATACCCTACTCCCATCCTGCCTTAGCTGTAATTGTACAATGATTTCCTCACCACGAAAGTCAATAAGTTGATTGTTCTGCTCCACAATAAGCTGCTCCAATGTCTGAGCTGTCACTGGAAGGTATATTGTATTGGCAGGGGTCTCAACAATCTTATACCCCATTGCAACTGAGGGTAAGAATCCGTAAATAGTATGAATCAGACTATCGTTGAGATAGGAGTTCATTGCAATGTTACACTCGACACGGATTGTGCTGACAGGAAGTATGTCTACAGTCTGATCTGACTTGTGAAATTTATTTGGATCCTTCTTCAAAACCTGCCCTTTTGTGAAACCCAGCAGGGGCCCTATTCAACCTTTCTGGTAAAGTCAATCGTTGCATTTACAGTTCTTTTTTCAATTTTAAGTGTATTGATGTCCAATACCTGTTCGAAACTGTTTTAGGACTTCGTTTAAATCGTCGATATCGTGTGCACCCGGTTCTATTTCCACAATATCTTTTTCATCATTAATATCCAGTTTATTGTTAGTCTCAGTGATATTTGGGGTGCTGTTGTATGTCTCCAATCCAATAAATGCAATACTCCATTCACCAACACTCAAATCAATTGGCAGGAAGTAATTTGCATACAATACAGATGATAGTTCTTTTAACGTCAGAATGTACGACATTGCATCTGAACCTCAACTGAAGAATGCATGTTTAAACCTCCTCCTTATATAGCATGCTTCTTCTTCTTCTTCTTTGTGAACGTCATGAGAAACATGATGCATAGATGTCCACAGTGGTGTGTAGTAAAGTCTTTATATCGTCGATAATTGTAGAGCACACGTCTTCTGCGAGTGAAGTACCGCTGTAATTTTTGTCGTGATTGCAGGTCACCAAATGAGTCGAAATAGTAGACGGTATCTACATTTTTCATAACATATGATACTCAGTGGGTGCCGGGGTCTCCAGCAACATCTAAATTCACAATGCCACATTCACCAGTTTTCCACATAGTCTTCGGTAATGTATCCCGCATAGACACACCACGGAATCTTGGTATCTTGAATTTGTCTCTAACAAACTCAAGAAAATCGGTATTTGTGAGTGGTCGATCTAGTAGGACCGCTAATGGGCTTCTTTTAAATTTATGACTAGACCAAGCTGTTTCCTGTACGGTTTCAAGTACAGTCCTTTTCCTATGGCTGTGGCTTCCATCAAGCAGTTATGTTTTCCTGCCTCTTCTAACTGTGCTTGGGAGTTTTGAGCGTTCTTGACCGTTCGAGCGATAGCTGCAGCACCACCAGTGAGGGACCTACTGCGGAGAGGGACGGGATGAGAAATGGAATAAAACCGCCAGATGTCTTGGGTATTGGTAGAACTCTAGATGCTTTAACCGATTCTCTTCTTCTTCTTCTTCCCGCATCTTTCTGCTACAGTGCGTTTTTAGCTGCATACATCGCTGTCAGGATACAGTTCTTCAAACAGCCCTGCTTCCTTCGCCTGTCCTTCTTCTTCTTCTTGTTTAGTGCTCAACGTGCAGCATTCATAACTCTCTTTAAATTCAGCCCTCCCAAACTCAACTTAATTTTTCCCCGCATGGTTTTATCAACTGCAAATGCTGCGATACGTTGACCAATACCAACATCCTTTCTTCTCCATATCGCGTTAGCCTTATCATTAAAATCCTATCTGCAATGTGACGACTTGATAGATTTTTATTTGCAGCTTATGCAATGTCGTGTTCCATACGCGCTTCGTCGAGCAGATTAACCCCCTTATCACCTCATGCCAAGCGCTTCGGTAGCTTTGTCCCAGGTCGACAGTAATTATACCCAGGGATGTATAATTCCTCTGGCAGTTTGTCTAGAATACCACCACCTCCTCTAATGTGCCTCCTAGCACGCATGTTATGCTACAGAGGTGGTTGTAGACTATGCACTGCCATTATGTATCAAATCGTCGGCATCAGTCCAACTGTTTTGTGTAGCAGGAAAACCAAACCATTTGACTAGTGCTTTATTTCCACGACGTCTTATGACTCTCTGCACGAGAAAAACATCCCGTTCTGAGGTTTTCTGTAACTCCTCGGTGTAGAAGCAGCCTGCAATTTTTTCACCTTTACTATCCTTCAATATATAAGTTCTAGGATTCGTTCTTTGCCCTTTGAAACTGTAAATATCTCAGTTGACCTGTTCGGAAGGTATGATTTCTCAAATGCCGTCTTGTGTTTTGAGATACGCACCAAATCACCTTCATTAAATTTCTGTCTGTGTGGATCCAGCATTTTAATGTGATAGTACACCATATCCATGAGTTCATTATCATGTACAGCGATTGGTCTCATTTTTATTGTGGTATTTTTGGTTCGATTATACTGAGCAATTATTTCTGGGAGGATATCTGTCCATTTGTATGAGCCGCAAAGGTTAAAATGCATCCACATTCGACCTTTTATTGTTGTGTTCAGATGTTCCGCGATACTTGGCTTCAGCTGAGTGAATGCTGAGTAGTGATGTATTCCGTACCGCTGCATGATCGGTTTGAATGTTGTCTGGGCATCGATTCGTCCCTGTCTGTAGCAAACGCTCAAAAACATCTGCGACATTTCTACCCATTTTCGTTTTGACAGGTAATGCCCAGGCAAATTTGGAGTATGTATCAATAACCTTTAAAATATATTTGAATCCATTATTCTCATGTGAATATTCCCTCATATCTAAAAAATCAGCTTGCCATAAGTCATCCAAACCTTTAATCATAACATGCCTATGAGGGTATGTTTTGCGGTCTGGTTTGTGCATTTCTCAAACTATTGTCTCCATACTTACTCGATGATACCTCTCTCTCTCTAAGCTCAGAGATTATTGAAAAAACCTCACTCGAATGAGCTGTATTACCTGCAGCAGCTGATGCCATGAGCAGCTGTAGTCGATCTGTGAGCTCGTTGGGGTCGACGGAACATATACATTGCTTTGTGCCCATTGTCAATAGCATCAGCAATGCTGCTGTTTATGTTGTTTTCGCCTTCAATTATTGGTTTTATTATGGTTTTATATTTCTTGCTGCTCAGGCTTTTTGTGAACTTATGTACACCAGTCACATGCAGTATTTCACGGTATGTTTCCCTATCATTAACTGAATATTTTATAGGTTCTTTGGTAGGTCTTAGGAAAATGAGATTCATTAAGCTGGTTGTTCTCTCTAACCGCCTATCACCAATCTGTATTGTGTCATCAGTTACAGTTATAGGATGCATAACCAACATGTACGGTCTTTCCCTTCTAAAGCCGAATGTTCTATGTATCTGACTGGGGGTGTGACGGGTAATGAATTCGTCAATGGCAACACCTTCATTATCGTTTTTTTTTTAATTCCATCACTTTCTGCTTCGTCGACATCTCGGTGTATACCAATCAGACAACTCCACAGCATGAGGCTTTATACATCCGGTCGTTTTCTTCTTCCTCTTACTATGTACCTGCTCCCCCTTCTCAACAACAAGGAACTCTATATCTATTTTCCCCCATTAGCCTCAACCTTTTCAGTTAAGTCGGCTACTTTCTTACAGACTTCATTAACTAAATCATTTAACGCATTCACCATTCTCAAAAGAGTTTGGTAATATGTCGCTAGTTCCCTGCACATACCTCCAACTTTATCCACAATAGCTTGAATTTTCGCAACCATGTACAGGCGAATGTTCTGTCTGTGTACACCCATTCTCTCGTGTTGAGAGCTAGACATACGTGCGAATTTGTCCATGGTGCGGCGTATACTGACGTACTACATCTACATCTACATTTTTACTCCGCAAGCCACCCAACGGTGTGTGGCGGAGGGCACTTTACGTGCCACTGTCATTACCTCCCTTTCCTGTTCCAGTCGCGTTTGGTTCGCGGGAAGAACGACTGTCTGAAAGCCTCCGTGCGCGCTCTAATCTCTCTAATTTTACATTCGTGATCTCCTCGGGAGGTATAAGTAGGGGGAAGCAATATATTCGATACCTCATCCAGAAACGCACCCTCTCGAAAGCTGGCGAGCAAGCTACACCGCGATGCAGAGTGCCTCTCTTGCAGAGTCTGCCACTTGAGTTTGTTAAACGTCTCCATAATGCTATCACGGTTACCAAATAACCCTGTGACGAAACGCGCCGCTCTTCTTTGGATCTTCTCTATCTCCTCCGTCAACCCGATCTGGTACGGATCATATAATCATACAATAAAGGATCCTTCTTTCTATGTATTCGCAATACATTACATTTGTCTATGTTAAGGGTCAGTTGCCACTCCCTGCACCAAGTGCCTATCCGCTGCAGATCTTCCTGCATTTCACTACAATTTTCTAATGCTGCAACTTCTCTGTATACTACAGCATCATCCGCGAAAAGCCGCATGGAACTTCCGACACTATCTACTAGGTCATTTATATATATTGTGAAAAGCAATGGTCCCATAACACTCCCCTGTGGCACGCCAGAGGTTACTTTAGCGTCTGTAGACGTCTCTCCATTGATAACAACATGCTGTGTTCTGTTTGCTAAAAACTCTTCAATCCAGCCACACAGCTGGTCTGATATTCCGTAGGCTCTTACTTTGTTTATCAGGCGACAGTGCAGAACTGTATCGAACGCCTTCCGGAAGTCAAGAAAAATAGCATCTACCTGGGAGCCTGTATCTAATATTTTCTGGGTCTCATGAACAAATAAAGCGAGTTAGGTCTCACACGATCGCTGTTTCCGGAATCCATGTTGATTCCTACATAGTAGATTCTGGGTTTCCAAAAACGACATGATACCCGAGCAAAAAACATGTTCTAAAAATTTACAACAGATCGATGTCAGAGATATAGGTCTATAGTTTTTTGCATCTGCTCGACGACCCTTCTTGAAGACTGGGACTACCTGTGCTCTTTTCCAATCATTTGGAACCTTCCGTTCCTCCAGAGACTGCGGTACACAGCTGCTAGAAGGGGGGCAAGTTCTTTCGCGTACTCAGTGTAGAATCGAATTGGTATCCCGTCAGGTCCAGTGGACTTTCCTCTGTTGAGTGATTCCAGTTGCTTTTTTATTCCTTGGACACTTATTTCGATGTCAGCCATTTTTTCGTTTGTGCGAGGATTTAGAGAAGGAACTGCAGTGCGGTCTTCCTCTGTGAAACAGCTTTGGAAAAAGGTGTTTAGTATTTCAGCTTTACGCGTGTCATACTCTGTTTCAATTCCACTATCATCCCGGAGTGTCTGGATATGCTGCTTCGAGCCACTTACTGATTTAACGTGAGACCAGAACTTCCGAGGATTTTCTGTCAAGTCGGTACATAGAATTTTACTTTCGAATTCACTGAACGCTTCACGCATAGCCCTCCTTACGCTAACTTTGACATCGTTTAGCTTCTGTTTGTCTGAGAGGTTTTGGCTGCGTTTAAACTTGGAGTGAAGCTCTCTTTGCTTTCGCAGTAGTTTCCTAACTTTGTTGTTGTACCACGGTGGGTTTTTCCCGTCGCTCACAGTTTTACTCGGCACGTACCTGTATAAAACGCATTTTACGATTGCCTTGAACTTTTTCCATAAACACTCAACATTGTCAGTGTCGGAACAGAAATTTTCGTTTTGATCTGTTAGGTAGTCTGAAATCTGCCTTCTATTACTCTTGCTAAACAGATAAACCTTCCTCCCTTTTTTTATATTCCTATTAACTTCCATATTCAGGGATGCTGCAACGGCCTTATGATCACTGATTCCCTGTTCTGCACATACAGAGTCGAAAAGTTCGTGTCTGTTTGTTTTCAGTGGGTCCAAGATGTTATCTCCACGAGTCGGTTCTCTGTTTAATTGCTCGAGGTAATTTTCGGATAGTGCACTCAGTATAATGTCACTCGACGCTCTGTCCCTACCACCCGTCCTAAACATCTGAGTGTCCCAGTCTGTATCTGGTAAATTGAAATCTCCACCTAAGACTATGACATGCTGAGAAAATTTATGTGAAATGTATTCCAAATTTTCTCTCAGTTGTTCTGCCACTAATGCTGCTGAGTCGGGAGGTCGGTAAAAGGAGCCAATTATTAACCTAGCTCGGTTGTAGAGTGTAACCTCCACCCATAATAATTCACAGGAACTATCCACTTCTACTTCACTACAGGATAAACTACTACTAACAGCGACGAACACTCCACCACCGGTTGCATGCAATCTATCCTTTCTAAACACCGTCTGTGCCTTTGTAAAAATTTCGGCAGAATTTATCTCTGGCTTCAGCCAGCTTTCTGTACCTGTAACGATTTCAGCTTCGGTGCTTTCTATCAGCGCTTGAAGTTCCGGTACTTTACCAACGCAGCTTCGACAGTTTACAATTACAATACCGATTGCTGCTTGGTCCCCGCATGTCCTGACATTGCCCCGCACCCGTTGAGGCTGTTGCCCTTTCTGTACTTGCCCAAGGCCAACTAACCTAAAAAACCGCCCAGCCCACGCCACACAACCCCTGCTACCCGTGTAGCCGCTTGTTCCGTGTAGTGAACTCCTGACCTATCCAGCGGAACCCGAAACCCCACCACCCTACGGCGCAAGTCGAGGAACCTGCAGCCCGCACGGTCGCAGAACCGTCTCAGCCTCTGATTCAGACCCTCCACTCGGCTCTGTACCAAAGATCTGCAGTCAGTCCTGTCCACGATGCTGCAGATGGTGAGCTCTGCTTTCATCCCGCTAGTGAGACTGGCAGTCTTCACCAAATCAGATAGCCGCCGGAAGCCAGAGAGGATTTCCTCCGATCCATAGCGACACACATCATTGGTGCTGACATGAGCGACCACCTACAGATGGGTGCATCCGGTACCCTTCATGGCATCTGGAAGGGCCCTTTCCCCATCTGGAATGACTCCCCCCGGTATGCACACGGAGTGCTCATTGGTTTTCTTCCCCTCTCTTGCTGCCATATCCCTAAGGGGCCCCATTACGTGCCTGACGTTGGAGCTCCCAACTACCAGTAAGCCCACCCTCTGCGACCGCCTGGATCTTGCAGACTGAGGGGCAACCTCTGGAGCAGGACAAGCAGCCATGTCAGGCCGAAGATCAGTATCAGCCTGGGACAGAGCCTGAAACCGGTTCGTCAGACAAACTGGAGAGGCCATCCGTTCAGCCCTCCGGAATGTCTTTCGCCCCCTGCCACACCTTGAGACGATCTCCCACTTTACCACAGGTGAGGGATCAGCCTCAATGCGGGCAGTATCCTGGGCAACCACAGTCGTAGTCCGATCGGGGGATGCGTGGGACGAGCTGGCCGTCCCCGACAACCTGCATCCGGACCCCCACAGTGATGCCCATTGGCAACAGCCTCAAGCTGTGTGACCGAAGCCAACACTGCCTGAAGCTGGGCGCGAAGGGATGCCAACTGAGCCTGCATCCGAACACAGCAGT
Source organism: Schistocerca americana (assembly GCF_021461395.2). Classification (NCBI taxonomy): domain Eukaryota; kingdom Metazoa; phylum Arthropoda; class Insecta; order Orthoptera; family Acrididae; genus Schistocerca; species Schistocerca americana. The sequence continues at coordinate 756,059,656 of NC_060119.1, read as the reverse complement.
TGCAGTCCCTATCCATGCTAAAAACTGTTGTGCAAAGAACGTCTGAACTAATCTACAGAGAGCGCAAACAAATCGACACAAAATTTAAACGGTTATTAAAATACAAGATTGCCTAGTAAATGCAGTAATGCTGCTACTTGCGCACTGCTGACACACTGCTAGGCGGCGGAAGGAGACTACGCGATTTTACACTATTCAGGTACTAAAACGCGATGCTACAACTCTCAAATACTATAATACGCCCGAAATTTATGAATTAAACAATGCAAGTACCAAAAACACGCAAAGAAATTAATAATTAAACTATGTAACAAATAAGTGAGCTAAGAGTATACGACTTGCTGCTCCAGCTGCTTATCCAACGGCGGCAGGGAGCACACATCGGAAGCTCTGCATATGACACCTTCATAGAATATAAATCATGTTTTCCACAGTGAGGTTAGATGCTCAGTATGAAGAACAATGTGTATTTGTAGTGGCTGCACAGCTTGAGGGAGGCAAAGCCAGTTCCTTTTGCACTACTTCCATTTCCTCATGGTAGCCTTTATGCAGGGTACAGACTCGAACTCGGGACCTTTGCCTTTCGCGGGCAAGTGCTCTACTTGCCCGCGAAAGGCAAAGGTCACAGGCTCGAGTCTCAGTCCGGCACACAGTTTTAATCTGCCAGGAAGTTTCATATCAGCGCACCCGCTGCAGAGTGAAAATCTCATTCTAGTTACTGCTGATGTGTTGGAAAATTGGCAACTGAAATTAAACTGAAGAACTCAATAATGATCCCTTTTCATTTGTTCTGTCTGTGTCTTTTAAGAAATCTAGATTCAGAAATTGCTAACTACTTCTTCTTGACTGACAGGTGGTTCAATAATGCTGCTGGATGTGCAGCGGATCCTCAGACTTGTAAGATCCCCTCGCTTCTAAACTGATACTGTTATTACTCAGCTTAGCCGCGAGTCCGTAGAGGGTGGTATATGTGACGTACATTATAACTGGTCAGCACTTCCACCCGGAATTTGCGAGTGTAAGTCGGACCTTCCTTGATCCGCCTTGGTGGCTCGTGTCGTCGGATTTCCTCCTACCTGTGCGCAGTGCAGCTCTCGTAAATGTCGTCCAGTGGTGATTCTTCATTGGCGCGTTGGATGTCTGTGTCGGTGGAAGCTAATTATCTGAAATTGCTGTCGATCAACTTTGGGCTATCTATTTATTCGAAATTAACATTCAGAATGCCGTAATATCACTTTTATTCCTATTAGATCAATAATGTAGCACTCATGTCACAAACTACTCGTAACCGAGGGCATGGGTACCATCGAACAAGACAGGAAGAGCTGTTAACGCCGGCTGCCGACTTTGGCGCGCAGTCCGTATCTCTTACTAGTTTCGTCACAGTTCGTGGATTTCCGATCAAGTTCGTACTTACTAAGATATGCATTTGTTAATGAAACTAATAAAAGATGAGCTAACCGAATATGTCGGTAAGCCAGTTACTGAACATGTACTCACTGAACTTGCTCCATCAACAGCCGCGCAGAAAGGCATGGTATCTCAGTTAGCGGAAATTAACAAGGGACAACAGACTACGTCAGCACAAATGACGACGTTAGCGTCGGATTTGGCCAGGTTCACGGGTCAGGCAAGATACAGTAGAAACTGATATGTGTAACCTCCAGGTTGCTAACCGTGAAGTTCCGGAAACAATCGATGAAAATTAATATCCAGGAATGCAGTGACGCGGTAGAACTGTTTTCTGTTAATCAATAACAAAAATTTAATTAATTCCTGCAGCAGAAAGAAACACAACTCAACGAGATAGTTGCTTTAGAGGTAAAGCAAGCTGTACACAGTTCTGTTGATTATATACCCATAGAACAGACAGAAGCATAGAAGTAAACTAGGACGGATCTCAGTCAGATTAGGGGAAACTCAAAATAAAGAGATATCCGAATGGTGAGATAGAGTTAATATCAACTCAGTAATTTACAAAAAGAATTACCCAGGACTAGAGAAATACGTAATGACAGTTCCAGAACATGGGATTTAAATGGTCATGTGATACCAAGTGAGCGTTTTCTTAGGGAAATAGCAAACTGTAACAATCTGGCGCCTGCATTCACTGCATATAATATGGGGAAAGGACCAACACTGTCTCCTGTGCTATGGGAAGAAACTGCTTTGAAGATCTGACAATCACAAAGATTCATTCCAAAAAAACATAATTTACACCCTGCGGTGTTCATAAGATCGTTTAGGGGTATTTTACCAAATTCATGGTCAGAGCAACAGAAAATATAATACATGGCAGGACTCATTCAAGGTAACATGGTCCTCTGGGCAACTGAAGCTGTTGAACACTGTCAAATATCTGATCAGTTTGAGCAAGCTTTCCTTGTTAAGTACTGGTTGCAAGTTATTAAATAGCGACTGAGCCAACTGATTTTCAATCCTGAGAGGTACAATATCAAGAACAGTAGTTTACAGAAACATTTTGAGAAGTATCTCAATAAGATAAAGTATTGCAGTGAACACATTTCTCAATGAAGTGTGTTGAGGATACTAAAAACCAATTTACCCTTTGATATCAGGCAAAAGCTCATCAGGATACCCATAACCAATATAGAACATTTTCTTTCTGTGCTTGACTCCCTTGATGGCTATTATGAAGATATCACATGTGTTCTAAATGGTGGTTGTATTAATGGCAATGATTCAGGTTACCATAATGTTCCACGTCCACCATGTTACAGTCTCGATAGGCCACCTTTCCCCAATGTGAACGGTGGTGAAGTGGTTTCTAAGCCTGCATGGCAAAATTCAGACCCTCATTTATTTAATCCAGGGAATCCTAGTAAAAAACGTAGATATCACAGTAGATTTCAACCACGACATCGCAGCACTGGGGCAGTTCATGGTATATCAGTAGTAACAATGGTAATAATGGTCAAAACTGGGGTCCTACTGGAGTAAATCCACCATGTAACAACAATAATAATAGTAATATTCACCCAGTGCATAACCCATAACAAGGAACAATTGCAGTCACCACTGGCATCCTCCCAATGCGCCCATGAACATAATTGAAGTAACGGAGGGATCACATCCTCAGGTGACTAATTCGACAAACTAAAGTCGGCCACATCTTGCCCTCATGTGTTGGTCAATGAATGGAGTGAGGACGAAAGTCTTAAAGAGGTTAATCGTTTGTGATACAATGATGATACTGGTATGAGACAAGAATTATTGGAAGGATATAATACCTGTGTAGAGAAACCCAAAAGTATTGTACAAGCAAAAGCAAAAGCAGTGATAGGCAATATCCCAACAGGTGTCATTCTCGATACAGGTGCGGCTATCAGTGTGATTTCCCAGAACTTATTTGACCAAATAAATAATGGTAATTAAGTGTCAAAGTATCTGGTACAGAACGTCGAGTTGTAGGTACTTTTGGCAGCAGGTAACAACCTATTAGGTGCCAAGCCTGTATCAAAGAAGAACTTGCAAATGGACAAATTGAATGCCTGTTAATTGTACTAGGCAAATTGATTACTGGCTGCATTTTTAAGCTCGATTTTCTTATGGAAAGGGTTGCAAAGATTGACCATTCTTAAGGTAAATGATATCTGTTGTCTAAGGGCCAAGTAATTATAGCAGATCTTTTACATACTGAGTCTTTATATGAGAAATATTGTCGAGGAATAAAGCTAAAATTTTTAAAAACTGAAACAGTATCTCATGGGGGTATATTTGATAGCAGTTATGACATAGAGGACTTAAAAATGACAATTAAAGAGATATTATCAGATGCTGTAGAGACTGATAGGACCCAACAGAATGATCTAGAACAATCTACTCTAGTAAAGAATGATGTAAATATTCCTTGTAGAAAAGATTTTTTATTCTGTATATTACAGCATTCTTTAGTTTTAAGACTTTTTTCTCATAATAGTAGAAGTCAGGGAACTCATGGTCCTCACTAGACACAGTATAGTAATTTTAAGAGGGTGTCATAGATTTAGCTACAACTTTAACTATGTCATTGGTGTCATGTTCTATAAAAAGTAGAAAATAATAGGTTGTTGTGTATCCTTGGACTTTACACATAGGTATTCAGTAAAAGATACAGACTTGATAGACTAAGATAAAGAACACTATAATATTACAGAGATGTAACTGTAGATATCTTGCAAATATATATTTGACCAAGTGGTTATTTTATTTACTTATTAAATGAATATGAAACAGATGAAGAGTTGTGTCTTGTTCCAAAGAACTTGCCTATAATGCTGTGTGCAGAGGTTCGTAATTATTTTCCATAACCGAAACTGATAGAGGGGACTGCGTTATAGGTACCAATGATCTTTGCCACCCGCAGTCCAAGCTAATCACAATTGTGATAACAAGATTTACTGTGTGTCACAGTGCCTTTGCTTCTGGTAGGCGGTTTATGTTTGTTAATATGTACCTGAGGACAAAAGCGTCAAAGGCAGATGGGTGTATACTCTTGGGAATACCAAGATGACATTATTCTTGCCTTCTGCCAGCACAGCCCATGATGCATACTGCATAAATTGTATGTAAACCTGACGTAAAATATACCAATTAAAGTGAAGAATTTGGTATCATTAACGTCCTCTGTAAAGCATATGTAACAGAGAAAAATAAATCAGCAATGGTCGCAATATATAGCGTGAGATTGTATATAAATATTGTTAATATGTGGGATTTTGCTTACTGATTGGTCACATGTGTGAAGACAGTAAATTAGAAAGATACTGACTAGTAAACGATTAGGAGCAGTTTATAATGGTGAGTGAAGTGGGATATTGTAAACGTGCTAAACAGAAAGTAACAGATCAGCATCAGACACCTACTGTTAGTCTGACACAAGATAAAATTATTTTGTAGATATGAGAATTGCTGGAACGATATTTTTCATCCCGGTATATTAGTAAGTGTGTTATCCATAGTGGCGATTACGGTGTGCTATGCTTTTGACACACCCTGTGATGGTCATAAGCAGATGGTGACGAAATGCAGAGAAGTTAAATTAAAGTGATTGTTGGTAGACTGTTTTCAGAGAGCTCCAGGAAGAACAATTCAAACTTCATGGCCAGCCTGCAGGAGACAAACTACTACGTACATGTCTTGATGAGCACATGTGTTAGTATGAAATGAACATTTCTTAAACCATAATTATATGTGTGATGCTATCTAAAATATAGATAACCAAAATCCTCAAGCTAGTATAGACTATGCAAGTAATAACATAAATTAATAATGTCATGTCGATTTTTTGTGGGACTTAAGGTGTTAGCACATGTTCTTTTTCAGACCATAATATGTTGTAAAAATGCAGTACATATAGTAATCCTGTTGTGTAATTTTACACGCACTCTTTGTCTAATGGTGAGTGGTGGCGGAAACTGTTCATATTCTGGATAAATCAGCTGAGACGAGATAAATTATCGGTGGGAGGAAAACTAGTCGTAGCCCACAGTATGTACAGGTTGCTGAGCCTTTACCCTGCATGACTTTGGACGCCAGTTTCCATGGTGCACAGCTGCAAGTGACCATACACCTGCTCCATTCATTTGCCTTAGGAGCCTTCTGTCAAACGCAACCCATTTCATAATTGTAAACTGTTGAACTTAATATGTTAAAAATATGTACTCATAACTACATACTTGAATGGAAACTATTAGATGATCGTTAAAATCACACAGATTTTTGCGGAAACTTTGTGAACACTTTACTGTAATCTAAATTTTGTCTATTTGCTCAACAAAAACCTTAAACGTCTTTAATAAATATTGTCTTGTAAAGTGAATTACTTAATATTGAATTTTAGAAAGTTCTGATCAAAATAGACCAATATGTTAAATTAACAGGATTTTATTTTTACCAGAGTAAATCGATGAATGTGTAATGAATGGAATTAGTACTACTGTCTCTGGAAGAAAATTTTTTCTCTATAAAAACTATCTGTAAATCTGCCTATCTTTATTGGTAAAAGCCAAAACTTTAGAACATTCCTGTAATGTGCAAGAGTAATTACTGTTTAAAATTAGGCCAAAATTCTCTGAGTTCTGTATGTTGTGTTTATAATAAAATTACTAACTTACCCAATGTTATCTAATAATTGGTGATGCATGATTTCTTACTTGGAGACAGAAATAAACTAACAGGATAAAACCCTTGTGGATTTTGTAAATAATTTTGGCTAACAAAGATACTAGCTTATGAAACTGAGCTACAGTTACATTGTCAGTTAGTATTATATATGGCTTTTAACTCAATTGCAAGGGAGTTTACCACTACATAAAACTACAGTACTAATATTTGTATACTGTTTTGAGCAAACCTATCAGCAAATTAGAGTAACTGTCACTTGTAAAAAGTGTACTAAGTGTTATGGTAACTTTTATGCCCCAAACACTAGCAGAGATGGGACGACATGTGTAATGGTGTGTTCAGTTAGTGTTTCACATGGTAATTATGAATCAGTTATCAAATTGTGACCTGTGTTCTGAGTTCTGTATGTTGTGTTTATAATAAAATTACTAACTTACCCAATGTTATCTAATAATTGGTGATACATGATTTCTTACTTGGAGACAGAAATAAACTAACAGGATAAAACCCTTGTGGATACAACCAGACAGATGTGAATGGCGGCACCAAAGACACTAAGATCATGCATTGCCACTGCAATTCAGAGGGCTGTGTAACGCCTGCAAATCGACTTAGAAATTTCTGTACAAAATCATGGTTTATGAATACTGCACTGGACAGTGATAATTATTAGTTTGATCATTTTTCCAGAACGTTAATTGCAATTCTATGAAAATCAAAGGAAGGATGTGATTGATCTAATATCAGTGAACTCTATAATATCTTTTGATGGACGATAAAAAAGACTAGCGACTACAGGACTCTTTTCTTTGGTATCTTGAGCCAAGCACATTAGCATCTGCTTTAATCCATTAGTCTAATTTCATTAGTTGAATAATAATTAATTCAAATAGTAATGTGTTTTATTTCAAGGAGTATGACATGTATCCCGTTGATAAATGTTAACAAGAATTTCTTTGTAACTCATAAGAATTTGGTAGCATTACATTGACTACAAGGTTGCAGCGAATGACAACAGCCAAGGATCGAATCTTCTTAAAGTATAAATCTTGTTCAAAAAGTAACTTTACTTTTTATACAGCAGATAATAATCAGATCTTTTCTAAGTCAATGATCATGCAGCATGGCAGTTTAAATTTTTCAATGTAGTAAATTACTGATGTCCTGCTAAGGATGTATTTTACGCACAGGCAGGCCAGCTGGATAAAAAGTATAGAAAGTTTTCATTCTAACTTTCAAGGAGAATAATCAGTTGAGGAAGCATTTTAAATTTTAGCAGTTCAGTGTGTAACTGAAGCCAAATTAGGTACTTTGAACTAATATAATGGGACTGCCAATTATAACGTTTCTAACCTCCCATGTCGTAATACATATTCAAATATTTCTTAAGGAATAGTTTATTTCCTCATTCTCTTACTTGCAGAAACGTTATGGACTGTCTGCCTATAACATGACTCTAACCTATAATATTTAACTGCAGTAATCTCTGGCATTTTGTCTTGTGTGCTCATGGCTTTCCTTGAACATTCTGCAGTATATGCTCATCTAATCTTTCCTTCCCATCGTATTCAGGTGCAGGCCATGATTTGTGTATCCCCATCTTCGAATTGCAGCAATAGGCATACCACAGATACAAGACACTGTTTCAGTCAAAAGTAAAACACTCAGCTCTTTGTTACACAGCTCAAAGCAAATTTAACCCAGGGCTGGTCACAACACCGTAAAATCGCCACACAACCCAGACTAATGTCTGTTGTTGGTGGTCCTCTTTCCTGAGGCTCACCTTTAAAAGTACGCTCTAAGTCGCTAGCCAGGCTGTTTCCTACTTATCCTGTTACAGCTACGTGTTTCTTTCCATCAAAATTTATCCACAAAGTCCTTATGTTCTCTGTTACCTGGTTAGGCTTGGCACTAGATCTCACAATGGTTGTGATATGGTTACCTGTAGCATTTGGCCTAACCCTTCCTGTGACTATTACCTTTCCTACTGACCTAGCGTTAAAGTTGTTCCTGAGAGTCTACTGCACTCAACTGTGCTCAAATGCTGTTGAGGCTCTTCTGCTTCAAGTAACAAGTCAATCTGATTGCTAACATGATTTTGAAATGTGAATGCTGAGTTTTTCTCCTTTTGCTTATTATTTGTCAGCTTTTCCCAGCATCCATTGTCTCCTTCCCTCTTCAACTTATCCAATTCATAAAATGGTATATCATTTACAAGTCTGCATGAAGGGCACAAATCTTTCTTGCCTGTTCCACTGTTCTCTTGTCTCGAGTACATAAATTACGACACCATGCAAGAGCCTTATCTATCTGTTTACTGGCTTTAGCATTACATCACTCCGGTGAAACATCAACTCACTCCTGACATGTATCTTCCCCACTAACTAACCTAAGTCAAGATCCATATTTGTCACACATGACGCTGTTTTGACAGTGAACTAAAAAATATTTAAATTGTAATAAAGTAATAATTTTTAAAAACTTATATTTCAGTGAGCTGTGCAGCTATTTCCTATGTGCCAAGCGGATGTGAAAACACAAGAACGTAAGCAACACACAGATGTTCACTGAAATTAAGTTTTAGGTGGTAGAAGAGATGCAATGAATGAAAACTAAAAAAAACGATATATATATTTAATAAAACACTTAAACAGACATTATCAGGAAATTATGAGAAGCACTTTAATGCATCCAAACAACACATAACGACTAAGCAGTGGGCAGGTGTTAACACTTTAACGTAAATAACCCACAGATAATCACTGAACATAATTTTAAGTCACAGAATACATGAAACGAATGGAAACTAAAAACCACGGTATTTTTAACAACAGTACCAGACAGACACCATCCAGAAACTTTGAAAAGCTTGACAGTGTATCCGAAAAAATACATAGCGTTCTCCAGTTACTGGTGTTGGTGTCAGAGCACTTGCAGGGTATGACAATCTGCCATGACTACCATCTACCAACTTCCAGATGTTAGAACTTCGTACAGATACTTTAGGATAGCTGTTTGTAAATGTGATGGGATGACAAGCAACTATTTCCATCCCATGGGATCATAGTTGAATTTCTAGAATGTTCCATTTATCAACTGAAATTCTCCTGTGCGCATTGCCTCCATCTTGAAGAGTCATACGGTTTCCATAAGTGCTGGATCTTTCTTCCATTTAGCAGCAATTTTATTCATGCATCTTCATAGTTGTGGCCTGCAAAGGATTCCTTGAAATGCAGTAGGCATGGTTGTATTTACGTTAACAGGTATTCCGAGCGGGTTCTGGCCCAAAGTGTGTCACCAATGACGTCACTGATGAGTCATGAGATTCCCAACCCCTGCTGCTCTGACAAAGGCGCTATGCATAAAATGGTGGGACATTCAAATTTTGCAAGGAATTTCAATATTGGCGGCAAATTCAAAAATAGCCCAATTAAACTAGTGTGTTTCCCTCCGCTCCTGTGCAAGTAGAACTGTAGTCCTAATTAATAAATTGGCGGAAAATACAAAGTAACGCACTTTCATGCTGGCTAACATGGAATACTGCCACTGGCCCTATGAGCTCAGAGTTCAAGACCTGGAACAGTGGCACAGGCTCTATGACTTCAGAATCCAAGATGGCTGACCTACAACACTGACCCTGGCTCTATAATGTCAGAGACAAAGGATGTTGTGCAGTTCCACAGGATTCTGGTTGACAAAGGATGTCCTACTTGTTTCCCCCAAACCACTGTTCACTCAGAAGTGTATGGTCACTACATACTACTTCTCCTAGCTCGATGTTTGATCATTCCACTTTATATCTTTAACACCACAGTGGAGGGGAAAGTGCTCTACCTCTCGGTCTACCTTCAGCATTATTTGTAACAGGCACGAACAAATCCATATCAAATTGGTCATAGAACTGTAAATGTGAGAGTTTGCCTGAGCTGGTCGCTCAATTAAAGTTAGACTTACAAAGTTTCCTGGGTAATACGACCAAGCTAAAAACTACTGTAGAATCAATCATGCAAAAGATCGAAAACTTGGAAGCAGAGCATCAGAAACACACAGATGAATATTTGGTTAAGCAATCTAAAATGCAAGAAGCGGATACGTCCGAATGGATGGAAGCCAAAAGTGCCGAAGTAAGGCCTCTTCTGAAATAGCTACAGCAATTCAAAAAACAAATAAAGATTCAAATACGCAGGAAATGATCGAAGAAATGAAGGCTGAGTTCAAACAAATAAAAGATAAGGTGATACTTGAACTCCCGAAATAGCAAGCTGAAATTAGTCGTAATTTTACTGCACACGAAAACTATGCTTCCTTTGGAACCAACAAAAAGCAGAGCGAGTTTCCAAATCGATACAAATTATCTGAAAATGATTCACCTAGTTAGAGCTGTGGCAATGAACAGCGTGTTCTGAAAGCAATGACGACTGTCTCTATCATTACTGAAACTTGAGCAAAGTATAATTAAAAACCGGTAATCCCAGACACACTCCTCAGAAACTGATCTCCCACACAACAGTATTCATCAAAAGTTTAGGAATATTTTTCCATGATCCCGGAATGAATATTAATAAATCCAGCTCGTTGTCTCAACGAAGTCCTGGAATTACTCAGTATGTGAGAAGCTTTAGAACCTAGGTTTGTCCCGATATTCTTGTCCTCTTGCAAACAAGAAAAACTGAGGAAGGAGATATACATTCCTGAGTATTACAGTCCGAAAAAATATTTGAGCACTACGTAAGTAAGACTCAATATTGGGATGAGCCAATTTTACCTTGACAAGTGCTCAGAAATTTGAAAGCTAAATTACCAGTCAACATTAGGTGAAAAATTATCTATGTTCCTGAAACCGATCTCGAACATATCTTATGAACAGCAGATTCCCTGGATCTGACCCACAAGGATCTCAAACAATTGAATGGAAAGAGAAATAACCAAAACCTTAATGGAAATTATAATAATCATAACAACAGCAATAATGGTTCCTATTCCGAGAAGAATAATCAACATTACATGAGAAATAGAAATAATATAGGTAAGGGCAATGTAAATGGGAATGGAAATTTTACATATAATTCAAGTCCGCCTGTAAATTTCAATCCTAACTTCTGTCCTTACTAACATCAAAACGAAAATCGATATGCACAGAACTACAACAATCCGAGAAAAAGAAAGTACATCTATAATGACAATTACAGCGTTGGTAATTACAATAATGATAACCAAAATATGAATCCTCAGTGGCATAGTAATAATAATTTAGCTTCTTGCCAGCCTTCTGGTACTGCTGTTCCAACTGAAAAGCATTTGCAAATGTACATCAGATGAACAATCATGTAAATAATCCTACACCCCTGTCAGGCCTGTCAAAATCTTGACCACGGAATAAGAGAATAGTCAACGTTATGGGAGAATCCCGTAATGCACTGACTTACCAAGAAAAATGAATATGACAAATCTCTACCTGCCGAGGCAGGTCGCAGAAGAAGAGGGAGGCAAATGTCAAAACCGATTTCTAATTCTAAGACACAATGACGGCAAGAAAATTCAGGACGAATTAAGTAAAGAATATCTAGAATGTAAATCAGCAAAGGGCAAAAGCCATGGTTAGGGCATCAATTAATGACATACCTACTGATATAATTATAGATACGGGGCTACTATATCCATTATGAGTTATAATTTATAAAAACAGATCAGTGCGATGAATTTTAGGAACTTTATAGGTTTTCCGTAATTTCAACGCCAACCAGTGACATGGTAGCATGTTTCCCAGTTTCTGTATCATCGCTAAACCATCGCTCCACCATTTTGCGTGTACCATACAGTAGATTGCGAATGTAGATAGATGGCTGAGCAGTACGTCCATTCATGGTCAATTCTCAAACATATACACCGAAGTATACCAGACAGCACCCTATACCGATGCAGTTAGGATATCCACATATTTCTAACACTTTGGTCATAGTGCGTAATTTACGATTACGATTGGTCATCTCTCCGTATGTGGATGGGAGTCACAGGGCATTCTCGCACTCTTAGGACAAAATTGGAGATTGGAAAGATTTCCCTTAATTTTGTCTCTGACGAACCCTCCCTACAACACTGTCACCGATTTAATTTGCAGCTGATGATAAGCAGGAGGGTACTATACTCGCTACACTTCACACCTGGTGAAGGAACGGAGCAAGCAGAGTCTGTAACTGCTGTTCAGCGAAGACTGTTATGCACCAGTTTTACTCACAGCGCCCATCCAAGTGCACAAGATTTCTCCAGATGCACGCCTGTCGAGGATATTAGCACCCCTTATCAGAGTATAGTAAATGTGAGACTGTTGTGATAATATAACACACGGTTAAGAAGAAACGTACGATTTATCCGTGATGGAACTCCAGGTGGACGTAGTTTGAAACATTTTACATTAATCAACAATGCTATCAATTCTAAAGTATTGTTCCAGTGTTTGGTCTCCATACGAAGAGGTGACAGGATACATTCAAGTATAGTGCTATACTATATCGTGTGACCAGAAAAATGTTGTATTTGCGCTAGGTCTTGACAACTGTACTACAATTACAAGCAATTTTAGAATACGTGGCGAGAAGTGTTATCGTGATAGCACGGGTAGAAGTGAAATAAAATCGATAAATTTATGAAACATGACGGAAAACATTTATAAATTGATGGTAAATACGCCTAAACGCTGGGAAATTGAGAGCAAATGATGGAGTACTGCATGTCTTCTGCTTGGTGCAGGAAAATTCTTGTACATGGGAACAAGTAAGCGACAGCATGACGAATGCAAAAAAAAGTTGACAGGGAAGCACCGGGAACCAGGGAAACAATCATTTTTCGTCGACAGCGATAAGATGATTGGAACAGAAAGTTTAACGTGGATGACCAGCAAACACAGAGTAATAAATATATACTAGGTGATCAAAAAGTCAGTATAAATTTGAAAACTGAGTAAATCACTGAATAATGAAGATAGAGAGGTATAAATTGACACACATGCTTGGAATGACGCGGGGTTTTATCAGCACCAAAAAAATACAAACGTTCAAAAAATGTCCGACAGATGGCGCTTCATCTGATCAAAATAGCAATAGTTAGCATAACAAAATAAGACAAAGCAAAGATAATGTTCTTTACAGGAAATGCTCAATATGTCCACCATCATTCCTCAACAATAGCTGTAGTCGAGGAATGTGTGAACAGCACTGTAAAGCATGTCCGGAGTTATGGTGAGGCATTGGCGTTGGATGTTGTCTTTCAGCATCCCTAGAGATGTCGGTCGATCACGATACACTTGCGACTTCACGTAACCCCAGAGCCAATAATCGCATGGACTGAGGTCTGGGGACCTGGGAGGCCAAGCATGACGAAAGTGGCGGCTGAGCACACGATCACCACCATACGACGCGCGCAAGAGATCTTTCACGCGTCTAGCAATATGGGGTGTTTTTTTTTTTGTTCTAATAAAACCCTATGTCATTCCAAGCATGTGTGTCAATTTTTACCTCTCTATCTACATTATTCCGTGGTTTATTAAGTTTTCAAATTTATAATGATTTTTTGATCACCCGTTATATATGTGGATCACAAACACAAATGTGACCCTAAAGTTGTAGGAAACCGCCTTATAAACTTTTAAAAAGTATCCTTAGCTAAAGAGCGTTGTATTACCAGCTGGGGTGACTGCAATACATAACTACAGGATGGATCGCGTATATGACCCTGTGCATTATTATTTAGGTGTTTTAAACCCTAACAATCAATATTTACAATGTTCTTCTGTGAACTCCCCACCAACCGCGACTATGCAATTCTGTCGTACGTCTACTGAGATAATAGTGACACATTCAAGTTGACTGCTGTCTTTGATGCTTTCCTGGAAAAGAGAGCCACCTGCCTCTAAACTGTGTTAAAGAACGAAAGAAAGTAGATGGAGTGATCGGTTGAAAGAGAGAGAGAGAGATGTTGTTGCAGGTCATTTATCACGCATTTAACCATTTTTTTCGTTGTTCTCTTGGGGTGTATCAGCTATACGGCATAACCTGCAATCGACTCATATACAATTATGTGTTCTGTGTGTGACTTAGCACTATCTACCAGCGATCGTTAACAGCAAACCTCTCCATACCACAGTCATCAAAGGACACCCATCACAGTGTGATGAAATATGTTCATTGATGGAAAACCTGTTTCTGTACCCTCCTCTAGACGAACGAAGATGTATGCGAAGTATCCATTTCTATGCCACATCTTGGACAAAAACCGAGTCTTCAGTTTCATATAGGTACGAAGCGAATGCTACTCTACTTTTCATGCTCGTCCTAACCTAAATGCATGCAAGTGGAGCACTGGGGAGAGGGCAAGTCTTAGAATTTTTTAGTAGGTTTGTGTATAAGATAAGCAAATATTCTCGTAGAAAATCAAACTGCACATGATTGTGTCAGCAATATGACCATACACATGAGGAAAACTATGGGGAAAATGTGGAAAATTAAATAAAATCGGTAAATTTCGGGGAAAACCGGATATAATCTCGAAAAATTTATGTGGAATACTTAAAAATTACGGGAAATACTACGAAATACGTATAATCGCGAAAACCTAGGAAAATTATGGAAACTGATTGAGAATACATAAAATTAGGCACAAAAACCCTGAAATGAGCACTGAGCAAAATCAATAAAACTGGGTGTTTTGGAGGGTAGTAGACTGATTCTATACATACATACCTTTAGTGGAAAGAGGGTGCATTCTAGAGACGTAGTGTCAAGGCGAAATGGCCATATTATTCCGCACATGAGCAGTACAACTTCGCATTGGACCACGACTTCTGTATGCAAGAGAAAGGTTACCAAGGGCAGTGGTAAACTGCGGTAAGACTGTTACATCTCGTCTGGTTACTGACTGTGGTGTTTATTTACTCATAAGATGTCACTGTTTCTTCTTATGCAATTTGGCTGTCGACGGACATTTTATATGGCTGTTGTGAACATATCATAATTTACGAGCCTTAGTTGGGCTTGAACTTCGTAAACTGCAGGCGTCATACACCTCTGGAAATCTATGTAGTGTTTGTGTTACGAAGAATAGATGTTTTCTTTAGTTTGCAAGGTAGTAGTTTCGTCTCCATAGTTTATCGTAGAGAAATTTGCAGGGAGAATGTGTGTCATGCACTGGGAATATATTTCTCACATTGGAAGAACCATGTAGCCTTAGGAATGCATGACTGTGTTCCACAATCATTTCTCTCTTACCAATACCTTCTTGGTACTGATCCCACGCACTAAAATAATGCTTCTCAATTGATAGTGCAGTTGATTTATGTAAAATTCTTCAAACTACATCTGTCTGGCCCTCCATCAAGCATAAAACAGATGTTTCTTCTTATAATCGTTCGCTATATCATCACAACAGTCTGATATCTACTATACACCGATGATGGATGCTGACCTCCTCGACATGCACGCATCTGGAGGAGTCTTGTGCACTTGGAGGAGGGCCGTGAGTAACATTGGTGTGGAACAGTCTTCGCTGAACAGTAGTTACAGAGTCAACTTGCTCACGACACATGGAATGTAGTGCGTATAATAGCCTCCTACTTCTCATCAGCTGCAGGTTAAACCGGTGAGAGTATTGCAGGAAGGGTTGGTCAAAGACAATGCGGGGAGATTTTTCCAATCTCCAACTTTATCCTAAGAATGCGAGAATGCTCTGTGACTCCCATCTGCATAGGGAAGGATGGGCAATCGTAATCATAAATTGAGCACTGTGATCCAAGTGCTAGATATATGTAGATCGGTATAGGGTGCTGTATGGTGTACTTTGGTGTACATATGCTCGAGAATTTTAACCACGAATGGAGGTACTGCACAGCCATCTATCTACATCCACAATCTAGTATATGGTACTCGCAAAGCAGTGGAGGTGTGGTTTGGTGATGATACAGAAATTGGGAAGCGTCCTGCTATGTCATTGGTCAGCATTGAAATTATGGAAAAACTGGTAAAATTGCTCAAATTGATCGCACTACAAACTGTGGTGCTTATTATAGTACATCAACAGTGTCTTTCCTGTCTCATCTGCCCACTGCTATGCTATTGATTACCGCATATTGATTGACTGACATCACTTGCTTGAGAGGGGGATAGAGTGTTGGTGGGAACAACATGTACAGGATGGCAGCCAGTCAAGGAATACTTTAGGTAATTGGTTTAAGAAATTTATTTCAAAGACCCAGTAGAATCTTTCCTAGTTTTCTCTCAGAGTAATTCACACCATGTCTACGTGACACAAGTCGCTTGCCTTTCAAAACCGAGGCGGTTCTGTCCAGTTAAAGCTGCTGACAGGAGATGTACTGAGCCCTCTCCTGAAACTGCTAGTGAATTCACGCCATTGATTTTAGCCAACAGCGTGTGCAGGATACCGATCATGTGTGTGGACGCCGGAGCGTCCTGCGGAGCAGACCTCGACCAGAACAGACGTCTGTTTGGAAGGCAGAGCCTCTGGCTCTGCTTTCACGACCGGCCACCAACGTAAGTTAACATGAACCACTTCCCCTTCCGCTGCCCATTTTAATTAATTACTCGACCTCCTAGACTGGCCTAAACCTGCTAACTTCCGACCCTAGGCACGCCCTTTGTACTCCGTATATTGCAATATATACTGTTCATTGTACTTAATTTCCTGTTTAGTTATTTAACGGCAGCCCTATATTCCCACTATCAAATCCTGACCGCTCGACCTCCTGCACACTGCCGCCACGAAGCATATTTAACAGCCTTCTTCTCCATTCCCTGCCAAGCTATACATTAACATCGGTTGCAGAAGTCCCTCGTAAACTACCCCTAACTTTACAAACACCCTGCAGGGATGAGCATCACCGAAACATTGATCATGTTCATAGCTGCAATATGAGGGCATAATTTGCACTATGTGATGTCCATTTTCCTGTGAGAACCAATGGATAGAGATGTGTTAATGTCAGTTTAGCATCTGACACAGACCTCGAAGTTGTGATGGAAAAAACAAAATGATGACGGTGTATGTAGCAGTAGTCATACACTGCTGGGATGTGTTACAGCAGAAAATAGCAATGTGTCAAACAACGACACAGGGAGCCTCTCTTGTGATAGATAGTCTGTGGGATATAATCCTCCTACAGGACATGTGACAAAATTTTACACTGGGCAGTGGAAGCGACTTTGATCATAAGCTTCCTGCTCAAATGGACCAATACATGTATATTTAATAGGATCACCACATATGCTCAATGCCCACAGGCAGGTGGTATTGGTTTTAGATATATCAGAAGAGAGGGATGCGGTAATATCTTATCAAGTTGTATGTTGGGTGACATTAGTGGGGTTTTACAGTTCATAGTTTTTCTCTGTTGGATGGTACAAAATAACAAGAAGGGAGGAAATTTCCAGTGACAGCGATGCACCCTGAAAGACGCAGATCTTCTATGGACTGCAGTATATGTATTTAGTTTGGAGACATACCACAGCGCAGCAGCAAAAACCTCATTCTTCTTCCAGTTTCTGTACGATACTGAGTCTTCCCGATTTTCCTGATATAAAAGGCCACCGTAACTGCTTGTGCTACCTTTTCTACTACCTCGTATTGCATGACAAAGCTTTGTTTTGTGCTGGCCTTACACATTGTACATTGTTGGCAGAGGTATGACAACATGATCCCATTTCCACCGAGAGATCAAAACTTGGTCTTGTCTCATTAACTCCACTCATTCTGTTTCTCCACAGGATGCAGTAGGTATTAGATATAGCACTCTCCGACTTTCTCTCATTTCCGACTTAAACTGAACCGATCACATGGACAAAGCTGCAGGAAGGGCCGGGCAGAGATTGAGGAAGAGTTACAAGATGCAGAGGGACTGTCTAAAACCATGTTGAGTTTTGCTGTATGTAGTCCTTAGCACATAGGATCGAAAAAGGTGACTCGTTTCGAGTTAGAAGAGTGCCACAAATATGATTTGCCAGTGGCTGTAATCATTAAAATATATCTCCAAAGGATCCAACACAAGTATGGGTTGAAGGGATAGACTTGATTCCAAATTGGAGACAGCATTTCTACAAGAAAGTGTAATGCTATCAGTGATTCTTGTGTGCACCTGTAGAACCAAGACAACATTTCCTATGGGGTGATGGTAACATAGTCATTGTGATCCTGTTTTTAATAGGATGGACCTTATGTAACATGCATTTTGCCAGCGGCAGAATCCTTCTGCAGTAACCTTACAGTGTCGGTTCTCAATAGTGTTCCTTTGAAAGGAACATCATTTTAACTCCAGGAGTTCCCATTTGAACTACACTACTGGCCATTAAAATTGCTACATCAAGAAGAAATGGAGATGATAAACGGGTATTCATTGGACAAATATATTATACTAGAACTGACATGTGATTAAATATTCACGGAATTTGGGTGCATAGAGCCTGAGAAATCAGTACCCAGAACAACCGCCTCTGGCCGTAATAACCGCCTTGATTCGCCTGGGCATTGAGTCAAACAGAGCTTGGATGGCGTGTACAGGTACAGCTGCCCATGCAGCTTCAACACAATACCACAGTTCATCAAGAGTAATGACTGGTGTATTGTGACGAGCCAGTTGCTCGGCCACCATTGACAAGACGATTTCAATTGGTGAGAGATCTGGAGAATATGCTGGTCAGGGCAGCAATCGAACATTTTCTGTATCCAGAAAGGCCCGTATGGGACCTGCAACATGCGGTCGTGCATTGTCCTGCTGAAATGTAGGGTTTCGCAGGGATCGAATGGAGGGTAGAGCCACGGGTCGTAACACATCTGAAATGTAACCACCATATGCACAGGTTGCTTGGGGTCTGGGAAAGTGATGTGTCAGTCAGCAGCCGCACCATGCGTCAGAGTCCAAGAGGTGTCCTCGCAGACCCAGCGACTGACAGATTGGATGTCAAGCTAATCCCCAAATAAACGTACCCAAACGTACGCCATTATCACCCCATATATAGTGCTGAGTTGTAGCCCCTGCATCACCAGGATGTTTAGGTGGGTGATTCAACTCACAGCTTAGTACTGCGCTGCAGGTAATGGCGTTAAATCTCGGATCGTCTAGGACTTTGAGGAGCTTGGTCTCCAGGACAGGCAGGCAAGCTTCTAAAAATCCGACAAGATTGCGATACCTCCCTCCCGGATTCTCAGCCCCTGTGAATGAGATACGCCCCTCAAAAGCCCTAGCAACTGCTGAGTATTCTAGAGGGGTCATTATACCATTATTCTGATGTTCTTCACTATCAATAGGAAAGGGGAGAAAACTAACGCTAACCACAGAATAATTAATATTACTATTACTACTACTACAACTAGGAGTCCATCCCGTCGATGACGGGGCTGGTGAGGGTGCGTTTGCTGTGGGGAAACATACACCTTTTGTTGATGGCGAGGACGTGACAGAGGAGGAAGAGGTAGTGTGGAATCAGACCATTGCAAGCAGTCTGGTTGCTGCAGCCCTAACCCGCTAGCCGATGGACGCCAGAGCGATGCTGTAACAGTCATGGCAGCTGGGACGGGATCCGAGATAGTGGCGGCGGTGGTGGCGGCGGCGTAGGCAACTGCGTTAGCAGCTTCCCGGTGAGAGCATCCTGGGCTTGCTTGGTGCAGGTACAGGTGGAGGATAGCAGATGACGCTTACCCCACCGTCACTTAGCCCTCAGTCACTTGCAGAGGCGCTTGCAGCCTCCTGCAATCTCTGACGAGCAGCCAACAAAGTGGTGAGAGCCGGCGACGTGTGATAGTGGGGACCTGTCACTTTCGCAACCTCGTGTGCATCTGGGGAGGCTGCTGAAGCGCACACCATGCGCTGAGAAGGTGGTTCTGTAAAGATAGGATGGAGGCAATAAGATCGATATTATATTAGGAATAGAACACTTGTTGATATAATAATAATAATAATAATAATAATAATAATAATAATAATGGTAATTACCAAATTCACCCTGCTGACAGGACTGCATCTCCTCCCAAATATACGCATTGAAGAGTACATCTTGGGCACAGTTGGATGTTGTATTTCCCCGCTCCTCAGCCATTTCGTGCACCTACTCGGGCACTGGTGAGGAGGATGGATGTGGATCTATAGACTCTGTAACATGAAGCACATGAATTAATCAAAGAAAGTTCATATAGGTAAGAAAAGGGGTTCGCTACACTTTCAACTACCTAGTTTCATCTACTTTCCAAGGTCATCAAATCACGCACTTCCTGCATCCGAAATACGGAAGAGCTTGAAAAGTGGTTGAAACTAGGTAGCTGAAAGCGTAGCAAACCCCTTTTCTTACCTATATGATTAACGGCGTTTTCGCGAGCGTGCACATGCTTTTGGCGGTGAGAACGTTTGCTTATGTTGAAACCAGGAAGGGTAACACTTGATGGTTGGGGTGCCACATTAGTACCGTGAAGAAGAATGCATTCGGCGTTATTCCGCACTATTTTCGTAAACAGTTTCTGTTAGGGCAAGAATTTCTGTGCATACAAGTTGAGGCACAAAGAAAGAGAGCATTGCCTATTTCTGGGACACTATACAATTTCCGAGAGGTCGACTTGGCTCTTATTTTACATAGCCATGTGATGTCAATATAACATTGAGAACAGTTTAGATGAGGAGTCGCCATGCGGACGTTTCGCAGCAAGGTGTCAGTCAAGCTGGGGCAGGTATGCACGGCGTGACGCAACTCATACATATGTTCCGTTAGGATCGCTGGAGAGGAAGCAGCCTGTGATATTCTGGAACAGATTTCTATAGCGCGGTCTGTCACGTCAGTATCCATAGGTATAGCGTCAGCAACGGTAAACACAGATGATGCCTGGAGGCATTTCGCATATGGGATAGATTTGACCGCGCCTTGGAGTTCTGTGACGAGGATAACAGGGGTGTGTGCTGTACCTCATGTGATCGCCGAGGACGTGATGGTGGATGAGGAGACGCTGCGGAATCGGGCCGCTGCGAGCAGCCTGGTTGCTGCAGCCCTAACCCGCTAGCCTGAGGCAGGGCGGTCCATGGACGGAAGAGCGATGCTGTGGCGGCTGTGGCCGGGGAGGGGTCGGGACCAGTGGCAGTGGCGGCGGCAGCGGCGGCGGGGGCGACGGCGGCGTCGGGCGTCGAGTGGCGGGATGCGTTTTTTATTAGCAGGCTTTTGTTTAAACTGTATTCCATCGATTTCACCGACCAATAGGATGCTGCCAATTTAAAAAAAATGCTACCCCATACATGTGAAAAATATCGATTTAATTAATTTGCATAAATTAGTGGTAAAATGCTTAAGGGGAGGGTGTGCATGAGTGCGTCACATGGAGCACAACAGCAGGTTAAGTGCAGAACACTAGATTAATTTGCATAATTTTCATGTAAAACGCAGTACAAAAGTTTAAGGGGGTGTGTCACAAACAATAATGCGACAGAAATGACGTTCAAAAGCATGTGAAATTCGGAAAGTGTACCAGAAAATGGTGGGAGGACATAACTAATTACTTAATTTGGTATCAAAGATGGTAAAATAGTTTAAGGAAATGGGGGTGACATGGGAAACCACTAAACAGAACAACAGGTTAGGTGCCAACAAAGGGCCAAACTTTAGGTTAAGACACCCAGAGTACAGTGCCAAACATTAGGTTATGCAACATGTTTGCTCCATGTAATTAATTCTTACAAGACCTACATGTTTAGAAACAGCAGAGAATGATGAGCAAGAGAAATCCAACCCCCACAAACTGATTTTTTAAAATAAACAAACAATATATCCTCGAATTTCCTGTTATGAAATCCTTCCTCTCCACCACCAGACCGCCATCTTGGATTATGTCGTGGAAGGCGTTACTGTGTACCACGTCAGTTGGACTCTGAGACTGTGGCGACCACACTGTTTCTCGCCATTTTCCACGCCATCTCGGCCGGCAAGAGTGGCCGAGCGGTTCTAGACGATACAGTCTGGAACTGTGAGACCGCTACGGTCGTAGGCTAGAATCCTGCCTCGGGCATGGATGTGTGTGATGTCCTTAGGTTAGTTAGGTTTAAGTAGTTCTAAGTTCTGGGGGACTGATGACCTCAGTCCCATAGTGCTCAGAGCCATTTGAACCATTTGAACCACGCCATCTTGGCTTACATCACAGAACCAATGACAGCTACTTTGGCAGCAGTACTGTGTACTAGGTCAGCTGGAGTGCAGACCTCATGGCAAACACACTGGATGGTGGTACTGCCTCTAATTGTTTAAATAAGTAGTGCATGCAAAATAAAGGCTTATGTCCAGAATCAGTCGAGTGCTTTTCCCACCAATTCCTAGGAAGAGGTGGCAGTCAGGTGGCTTACGTTAGTGGATGTAGACCAAGTGCTCTTTCTTTCCTGCCATTTTCTTAGGTTAGAAGAGATAGTCGAATTGATCTATCTTTCCTCCAAAATTCAAACTTCGCCCCAATCCCTAGGAAGAGGTGGCGGTTGGATGACTTAGGTTTGTGGAGGTAGTCCAAGTGACCTATCTTCCCAACATTTTCTTACGTTAGCAGAGGTTGCATTGTCCTGAGGGAATTTGAACTTCCCACCAGGGTGGGCCTGGCAGGGGGGTGTGGCACCTTCCGACCAGAGAGGTTAATTAATTGATCAATTTAATTAATTAGTCAATCAAATTGATAAGGGTGAGAGGGTGCCCACTCCAATAACTCAGACCTGAAAGTGTACCTGTAGCATGGAGGGGGAGGGGGTTTGGGTAGGTGGGGTGGGGGGGGGATAGGTTAAGTGCCTGTCAATCAAAAGAGAATAATAGGTTTGCCCCTGAGTGCATACCTTCCCATGATGTAAGCAACCTGTACCAACAATATGTGCTCATTCTCTCCTAGCTCTACTACTACTGTATCCTTGTGTCTATTAAAGTCAAGGACAAAGGTTTTGTCTGAGCGACTCATTATTTTAAATGGGCTCTCGTATGCAGGGGAGAGTGTTGGCTTAACCACCCCTTTGCAAACCCAGACAAAAGAGTAGGATTGCAAGTCTTAGTAACAAAAGATCGGTTTTGAACATGACGCACAGAGTGTGGAGGTGCAAGTGTGTTGATACGTGATTGCAATTTGTGTAAAAAAAATTCAGTCTACAAGACACATATCAGGTAAGGGGGTCTGGAACCGCACTGCTGCTACAGTCACAGGTTCGATCCTACCTCAGGCATGAATGTGTGTGATGTCCTTAGGTTAGTTAAGTTTAAGTAGTTCTAAGTCTATAGGACTGATGACCTCAGTTCTTAAGTCCCATAGTGCTTAGAGGCATTTGAACCATTTCAGGTAAGGGGGAAGGAGAAATGATTACACCTGGAACGTTCAGAGTTTCGCTATGAACAAACTGGTCGTTGAAACAGCCGATATCTTCCTTCAAGGCTGTACACTGGTCATGCAAAATCATGAGAAGAGTGTCAGACGATGATTTAGAGTGACAACCCAAGGTCACCTTAAGTCGTGATGTGGGTGTGACACTAGCTTCTAGTGCAGATGTGGCCACACCTGCACGAAATCAATATCTCTGAAAATATTTTGCTTCAAATTGTTTACCCCTGTCTGTAGTAATGGCGTCAGGGATGCAGAAACGTGGAAACCACGTAGTGATCAAAGACCGAGCAATGGAAGAAATGGAAATCTCCTACACTGGGATAGCTTCAGGCCAACGTATAAGTAGTGGGTCTATGTGGTTTCTAGGACAGCTTGCATTGCTGTGCGATCTATCTAACTTAGTGGATACAAGATGGTGGCCGTAGATGTGACAATGTCACACTGACGCCAAGGTGGGAAAATCAAATTTTTGGGGGAAATAAAGATATTAGGGTACCTCCATTAACTCCCGCACCCCTCCCCACATTCCTATGACGTCACCTAACCCCACCCCCTCTCCACCTCAGAAAAAATCGGTAAAAGGTCAGTCTGCGGTGAGCTGCAGGAGAGGAAGGACATAAGATATTGTTTTATTTATTTTTGGTGGGAAATATGTTATTGGTGGCGTTATCCTGCTTGTGGGTTGTCCTCCACACTACGCCAGTTCCTGCCCCCACTTTCTCCAATGTTGCGTGTGTATGTTTGTCTCGAATTTTGACAGTCCTAGTCCACCATTCCGCCACCACAGGATACTCGAAACTATCCTAGAGCCACCCATTGCTTTTCTCCACCTCCCACCCCTCCACATTTCGAGTTTCAGTTGCTCGTTTGGGGGCACTCTCAGAGAGAAAAAATTTCAGATTCATACAGCTACTTTGGTATTCATCACTTTTCTGAAACGCTGAGTGGGCCTAGTTTTTATTTGCTTTCCTATCGGTCTGAAATGCTAGGATGGTAAATCAAGGTGTCACTAGTTGGATTGATGTCCCTGTCTTGCTCGAACACGTTTGTAGGTACTCCGATAAGGGGCGTCTTTTAACTCTCGGAGGTCATGGAACTTCCTGTGAACGGAGCATCCAGAATGGCTTTTTACTGAATTTACTCGTCAAAATGCTATTGTTGGTATGGGAGCACTGTAAGCCACTTTCTACTGATGGGCAGTTAACAAGAATTTCAGCAGAGAACTATCTTTGTACAGCTCGAAAAAATCATACAGCAGTCATATTGCACTGACAGTTAAGCCCTGCAAAATGGTCTACAGGTCATGGAATACTGAAAGTATTGTCAGAAATATTTATGGTAGTAAACGATACTGCTCTGCTACCATCGAGGAAAGCTTCAATTTTTCGGCGTGAAATCGATCTCCAACCAGGCTATATCACCACTAACTATTGTGCCACAAATCCATTTCGCTATGTCTTACAAAATCATCACTTCAGCATTCTGCATATAGCTATCGACCACCAGAAAATCATATATATACCACTAAGACACACAGGTCCCAAAAATAGAAGCAGATGCGCCATATACAGTCGCAGTGTTTGCCCCTGCATGCACTGGCCTGATTGCATACATGTGCACATATAACTACATGCCCACTTTGATTTTGACTTAAAATGCTCTCTAACCATCACCTGATTTGTGAACCTCCCATCGTATTCAAATGCTGCACGACACTTAAACGATCACAGTTCATTAAATGTGTTAGTTCTTGAGTACCCTGACATGGCTCAATGGTGCCGACCGGCCGCCGTATCATCCTCAGCCATAGGCGTCACTGGATGCAGATGTGGAGGGGCATGTGGTTAGCACACTGCTCTTCTCCTCAATGGGTGGTAAATACCACCTTAGCAACTCGTCCATCTGTAGCGCTGGCGAGGGCGATTTTGGGCTGTCGACTAGTGGATCTAAAATAATGAAATTAGCTGTATGGATCTCTCTCTCTCTCTCCCTCTCTCTCTCTCTCTCTCTCTCTCTCTCTCTCTCTCTCTCTCTCTCACACACACACACACACACACACACACACACACACACACAGATATATATATATATATATATATATATATATATATATATATATATATATATATATATATATATATATATATATATATATCAACTGCATAATGAATTTAGCCACGAATTTTGCTCTGAGTATGTTGAATTTATGTGCAACATCGTCTTATGACACATTCTACGAGGAAGACCTCTGGTTCACTACTTCTCCGTAATTCTTCAGTGTAAAAATTGGCAGTTTCGATACTATCGCTGTCCTTTGAGATGTAACTTCTAGGGTTTGTTCGTTGCACCTTGGACAGTGTAAATATACCCATTGACCAGTTTGGGAAGTGTGATTTCACAAATGTTATCCTATGTTCTGGAATATATACAAAATCAACGTCATTAAATTTTTGTTTGCTTCGACCTACAATTGTAACATGACGATAAACAGAATTCAGAAGCTCATTATCATGTACATCAATTTGCATAATTTTTATTGTCCTATGGACAGAGAGATTGTGCGTGTTGCCCATTTTAAAACAACCACGAAGGTTTAACACTCACCCACGTTGGCCTTTTATTGTCCCATTCAAACGCTCCACAATACATCTGAGAGAACATCAAATATTGACATATTCCATACCCTTGAAACATATGAAGCCATTCAGAGTTCTTTTTCTTTTCACTTTAAAAATCGCAGTTGGGTTAGCAGATGCCAGTAAAGCGCTGGTAATTCGATAAATTATTAATTATACTGCACAATTAGGTGCATATTAAATAAGCTGTTGAGAATGGTTGAATTCTGCTTTTGGTTTGTGCTTGAAGGCATTATAAGTTGGCCTTAATCCTGTTTCCTGAAAGCGGTTCCACCCCTCCGATGGTAGAAACGGCATTTACGACTTCTAGTCGGGTCCCCGGTGGTGGAGGCAGCTAGCAGAGCCCTGCGCTGTGTCGCTTTCTAACAGGCAGGGGTCACAGAAAGATATGCAGAAGTGATTCGATCAGTAAAAATGGGAATCTAGTTGTAGTTGAACATAAGCTTGTTAAGTGTATAAGTTGTGTCATATATATTCAGGTTGTTATGAACTTCTTCAAACAGTGACAAATAACTTAACCAATTAGAATGCTGTGTAGGTCTATATGTCTTCATGAATCTGTTCAGTTGTCTGAAAATTCGTTTAGTAGGATTAGATTGTGCGCTAAACTTTGAGATAAATATGCTCTTAATGCTATTGTCCTTTAAGAATTTACGCCATTTGTACCCTGTGTAGTAAGTGGTGCTGTCAAATAAAATTGCCTTGAGTTTTCCCATGTGAGGAATGTAGTCATATGAGAATCGTCTGATGATTGCGTTGTCAGTTGCAGATTTTATGGTGTACAGCTCCACATCTATAGAAAATATGTCATAAAACGCTAAAATATACTTCACACCACCACTACTTCTTGGATGTGGACCACTAATGTCTATACTTACTGTCTCCTGAGATTTGCGGGATAGTGTGGAATGTAGATCTGTCTTCGAAGATAGATTCTGAGGTTTGGATTTCTGAAAAGATATGCATGTTTTAAGTACATTGTGAATTTTTCATCCCATATTAAATAACAATACATGCTAAGTTCTGCAACGCGCTTTTCCGTTCCATAATGTCCCCAAACTGTGTGTGCCAGATTAAGTTGTGTTCAGAGTTCTTGGGAATACATACACAACAGTCAGAGCCATCAGGATGACGACGATAGAATTATGTATCAGATAATGGCTAGACAGTGGATAGCCAGGTTAATCTATGATTAAAGTTCTTACCTTGTTGCCGTGCGGATAAGATTTTTGTAAAGCTCACATATTTCTACACAAATCAATGTAATATTGGTAATATTGTTTATGCTGCATTAGGAATATTGTGTAGTCGTTCACATTATCAAGATCATTCATACCTTCTGGAAGATGTTTATGCTGCATTAGGAATATTGTGTAGTCGTTCACATTATCAAGATCATTCATACCTTCTGGAAGATGAGACAAAGCATCAGCAATTATGTTTTCTTTACCTTTAATATACACAGTCTCAAATGAGTAATTCTGCGGAGATAAAGACCAGCATGACAATCTAGGATGAACTAACTTAAATGTTAACAAAAATGTCAGAGCTTGGTGACCTGTATAATTTTTGTCTGGTTACCACACAAATAACAGTTAAACTTTTTGAAAGTCCAGACAATAGAAAGAGTTCCAAGTCTGATGGTTGAATAAGTACGTTCACATTAACTAAAAGTATGGCATGCAAATCCAATGATTTTTACCTGTTCCTCGTCTGCATTCTTAACGACTTGAAATACGCAGCAACCCAAGCTACTGCATGATGTGTCACACGTCATACAGAAATCTAAACTAAAGTCTGGATAGTCTAAAATGCTTGCATTCCCCAACGTGTGCTTAATGTTATCAAAATCTTGCTGGCACTACTCAGACCAGATCCGTACCTGGTTCTTCTTAAGTAAATCTAGGAGACGCTTACTATTCAATAAATGTTGTGACAGGAAACATCAAAAGAAGGAACAGAGTCCTAGAAATGACTACAGTTGTTTTTTAGTGTGAGGACTTGCCCAACTTCATGGATCAGGGTGTATACCTTGTGCATTAATTATGTCTCCAAAATACCTAATCGCACTACAAGGAAATTTTGACTTCTTTAGGTTAGCTGTTACACCAGCTAGTGCAAATTTGTCCAGAACCTTTTCAAGGGTGTCAAGATGCTCATTCCAGGTCTTAGTATCTATCAAAAGATCATCGACATAATGTGTAACTGTCGTAGCAGCTTCTTGTCAGTTAGAGGGCCCAGACAACAGACAGGCAAGGTGGGCTGCCAAACTCCCTTCAAGAGCTCAGATCGAAACATCGCCAGTGGATGCAAACGATAACAGGCTGTCTGCATAAACATGGAACTACTTCGTGAAAAGCCATGTGACAGTGATCCAACAATTGGAACTAAGGTGACTACGTGTAGCACTCACTGTGCATGTTCAGCTTCTTCCCTCTGCTGTCCCTCGTTTTTTTAGGGCCTGCCCAGTCCCCTTTGCTCTCCAAGACAAGCTCCAGGTGGAACTTCGCCGCTTACGTCCATTCTACCGTCGCGTACGGTCCCTAGGCGACACCTATCGTGGTAATCGAGAACCCGAACGGTGCTTTACGCATCTGTGTCGATTTTAAGGTGACAGTAAATTCTCAGTCCATCATCGATGCATGTCCTGCCCATTGGTGGATGACATACTCATACGTCTTGTGGGCTCAACCGTTTTCGCTAAAATTGATTTGTGCGATGCTTATTTGCAGCTGCCATTGGATGAGGAATTGCAGCAGATCCTAGTCATCAATACCCCATCTGGACTTTTCCAATACAACCGCCTCCCGTTTGGCATTGCCAGTGCCACCGCCATTTTCCAATGTTATTTGGAACGCCTCACAAGTCAGGTGCCCAGTACAGCAAATTATCTGAATGATGTCACTGTCGGTGGCTCTTCCGCGATGCACCTCACAGACGAGCTGGATAGGCTGTTTCACGTTTTTCGAGGCTAACCTGCATTGCTAGAAAGAAAATAGTGACTTTTGTGTATGAGAGGTCAGTTATCTCAGGTTCACAAGTGATGCCAGCGGCCTACAAGCCTCTAAGGAATATGTCAAGTTGATTCAAAACCTGTCTCCTCCCAACAACACGAAGCAACTGCAATCTGTCCTTGGTCAAATAAATTAACTATCGGTGTTTTCATCTGCAGACCAACCGCAAAGGTTTGGTTTCTTTGTTTGTTGTGCCACAGTGCCCACATGGACAGCGCGCTGCCTCCAGCATTGGGCGCTCTTCCTGGCAACATTGAACTTTGATATTGTCTACCACACCTCTGAATGGCACGCAAACACAGATTTTCTGTACCAGTTGCCTTCCAGGGCAGACCGTGGGTTTGATGCCTCCCCCTTGGTTTGTTTCCATGTGGAACCAGATGTGGACGCAACTCTGGATGCGCTTCTGTTGGGTGTCGATGTGGTTCAGTGGGCCACTACTGAGGATCAGACACTGCAAGCTCTCCGCCACCAAACTGCAGCGGGTTGGCCGACCAGCCGTCTTAGCATCCGTGATGCAGAGGTCCAGCATTTTTGGGATCATTGGCACTCTTTTTCGCAGTTGCGTCGTCCTTCTGAATAGTGATTCAGACGTTCGCTGGGTGGTCATACCGCATGCATTACGCCGCCTTGTCCTCGATCTCTTCCATACTGGCCATTGGAACATCGTTCTCACCAAACAGCTGGTGTGCCAACACCTTTATTCGCGCGGTTTGGATAGAGACATTGCCTCCCTTATGTCAGCCTGCACCATGTGCCAAACACATCAGGCAGTAACTGCTCTGTGGGAACGTCAACATTTGGATTTTGCAGGGCCGTCTCATGGTTCCCAGTGGCTCATACTGATCGACTCCAGGTTGGGATACCCTTATGTCTCCCACATGATGAACACCACTACTGCTGAAAAAATTCTCCGGCGCCTCTTTGCTGTCAAGGGACTCTCCAAAACGATCGTTATGGATAACACTCCACAGTTTACTTTGGCCGAGATTAAACAATTCTGAATTTCCTTCGTCCATACTGCCCCATTTCACCCTGCGTGAAACGGCTGGGCTGAACGTTTTGTATGGATGTTCAAGACACAGCTCGATAAGCTGCTGAAGCATTATCCACTGGAGGAGGCCGTTTTTTTCTTTTTTTTGACTACGCACCACACTGCCCCCCATACCGCTCCAGATGAGATACCTAACGGTTGACCATTCCACTCTCCCTATCTGTCCTTTTTCTCGAAACTTCTCACCCTCCCATCCACACTCCAGCACACTCCTTCCGTATTGGGCAGGTCTAGGAGCGGATCTTCTCTCATCCATGGGCGGTTCTGCCCCCCACTGTGACCTCAACCAGCTCCGCCCCCACCTGATGGGCCACAACACCCCAGGAGAGCTGCCAACACCTATCGCCAACTGCCCTGTGATGGAACCTCTGCTTTCGCCTCTGCCTCAGCCACTGTCTCTGCCACCAGCTGCCCCTGCTGCATCACTGCTTCCTGCTCCTACCAGCCAGGAACCCATGGACATTGAATAGGACACCCGTACTCCTATGGACATTTGGGTACTATGCATTTTTTCCAGGGAGAGAAATGTAGCAGTGGCCTCTCGTCAGTTAGAGGGCCCACACAGCCGACGAGCAAGGTGGGCTGCCGACCTCCCTTCAAGAGCCCAGATCGAAAACATCGCCAGTGGATGTAAACAGTAAGGCCGTGTCCTACGTGAGCGACAGAAGCGAGTGACAGCACGCAACAGCTTCAGGCGACAAAACAAAACCGCAAGTGTAGTTACGGAAGTGTCCTACGTGAGCGACATCTGTGTCGCTGCCTGTCTCTCGCTGCAACTGGCGACGTTTGAATTCAAACGTGTTTGAATCTTGTTGCTGCAGCACGCGCGACACAGAGCGACAGTCACGTGCCTTCTTGGCAAAGCAGTGGAGCGGAGTAGACGGCAGCTATGAATTACTTAACATCCGATTTTAAGAAAACTTTTTGGTGAAAAAAATTGATTCTTCCGCAACCTATGGCTTGGTATCCTTAAACGATAAAGGTCGGAATTTATTTTCGTTATTTGTCATACTCAATGTGCTGCACGAAATCACATTGTGTAGACTTCCCGTGTAGTTCGATTAAGGCCACACATTATTGCATATGAAATGTAACCAATATATCTAAATTGTATTTAAAGTTGAGATCGGAATGATATCTCTTTTCATTCTTGAGATATTGATTGTTATACCCGTGGACGGGTCGCTCGCGGAGCGTCCGAACCTTTCCCTGCGCTTCGGGAATCAATTGGTCGTAACAATCGTCATATCTCATAAAAGGTTCAAGATATCGAAACGACGAATTTTGGAAATGACAGCACACAGAAAGGACTATTTTATCATATGATTAACACTCAATGATTTTTGTAAACGCTTGAGCAGTGCGAAAACAAGACTCCCTATAACTTACACCATGAGGTTTTGTCCAAATTTTCATAGCCAAACAAAGGGAGAGAAAAAGATAAACGGGGTATCAAAGTAACCAGCATGAGGTCTAGTTTGGCATGAAAATATTTAACTTCTTGAAAGTAATCAGGGTAATGAACGAAAACTTAATTAATAAGGTGAGGAAAAATTGAAATATTTCACGAAAAGCTGCTGTAAATGAAGTGTCAAAAATGTCATCTGTTCAAGACCTAGCTATTTTGCACATAAAAAGATACATTGGTGCGGTATTTAAATGTCAAAAAGGCTTCCTTCGAATCAAGTACGTTAGGAAGGCAAACGAGGAGTCAGTAAGATCGTGCTTTCTGACTAAAACTTGAAATTAAAAAATGAAAGGGATCAGTCAAATATTTTATTAAATGATTTGCGTAAAAGAAACAAGTCGATCAGAGAAACATTTTGCGTGCCTTTGAATGATGCTCGAAATCATGAAAAGAAAGTGAGATGCACCAAACGTTTCCCTAATCTTTTTTACTTCAAACTTTTAGACAAATCATTACACAAAACGTTTGACTTTCTTTTCAAAAATTTTGTAAGCTTTACTTTTATGGACTATTTAGAGTAATTGAAATGCTTGGCCTTAACACTGACTGCTGATGAATTACGTTCGCAACATCAAATATCTGTTAAATTTCATGGTTCATTGTGATTTATTAGGAATTAAATGTGTGTGATATACTGGGATAAGTGTAAAGATCAAGTTCTTTGGCAATAATTTAAAAATACACTTAGCAATGCAGTGTAAACAGTATACATAAAACGTAATATACAGAATCGTAAGTGAGACAGTAAAATATAAGAACTTGCGCGAATCGAACCCAGGACCTATTCTGACAAATTATGAATTTGTGTACACTAGCCCTACATCACACCTAGCTATTGTTCACTGATATCAATCTGTGTGCTTACGTTGACATTTAGCGTAGTTTGTCATGTAATTGTCATTTTTCCCCAGTTATTGGCTGTTAAAAAAACATTGCTATTTAATTTATTGATGAGATAGTTGAATGCTCCTCTGCTCATTCACGTGTATTCGAAGAACTTGTCTGGTGATCTTTGTAGTTGACGATACTTATGAAATTTTCCGTGGAGATTCCTCCCTTTGCAAATTTCATGCACAGCATTCCTTTTTGCTTTATTTTCTTAAGTACTCTCCAGCTACAGTATTCTACAGGTTAAGGACGCCGTTTTATAGAAACAGCTGGTTGGCTCTAAGCAGCCATCTTGTAGCGCGACATTGTCGCTTGCACGCAGGACACCCAAGGTTTTCGCCTGATGTTGCTGCTTCTCACTGGAGTGTCGTGTCTCCAGAAGTCGGTCGCTTCTGTCGCTCACGTAGGACATGGCCTAACAGGCTTTCTGCATAAACACGGAACTACTTTGTGAAAAGCCATGTGACAGTGATCCTCCAATTGGAACTAAGATGACTACATGTAGCACTCCGCCAAATCGGCGTTATAAACACGCCAGCAGAGTCAGACCGGCAGTCTGAACCCACAGATAGGAGAGCTCTGGCCAATACTTCGCTGGCTGTAGCATAGTAGACACTCACCTTAGTATTCAGTACAGTGTTGTATCTTTGTAATTGGTAGAGTAATATTTTGGTCATTATTTTCTTTCCATTGTCTTGTAATCTTATATGTCTGGGGTTTTATGCCACCACAAGAATTGTTGTGCTTCTTGTTGCTCTTGTATTTGAAAATTACTGCACGCCAAGAAGGCGTTTTTCTTATTATAATAAAGTATGTTCAAACTTGATTGTCAGTTCTTTCCCGCCAACCACAGAACTCTACTGTAACAGTCTAACTAACTCTCCACCAATCACAGTATCCAAAGCAGTAATAAATACGCTTGAACTGATGCTCAATCTGAAACGAATGCAGAATTGATATGTTCGCCCTCAAATACGAAAGCAGCATATTTTCTGGAATCAGGAGTGATTGTCACTTTCCACAAAAAATTTGTCGATTGTGGAAAAGTGCTTAGCATCTAAAAATTTCTGTAACTGTTCCATTAAATTTTCTGGTTTAGTACATGTTGTTGTTGTGGTCTTCAGTCCGGACACTGGTTTGATGCAGCTCTCCATGCTACTCTATCCTGTGCAAGATTCTTCATCTCCCAGTAGCTACTGCAACCTACATCCTTCTGAATCTGCTTAGTGTATTCATCTCTTGGTCTCCCTCTACGATTTTTACCCTCTACACTGCCCTCCAATACTAAATTAGTGATCCCTTGATGTGTCAGAAAATGTCCTTCCAACCGATCCCTTCTTGTAGTCAAGTTGTGCCACAAATTTCTCTTCTCCCCAATTCTGTTCAATACCTCCTCATTAGTTATGTGATCTACCCATCTAATCTTCAGCATTCTTCTGTAGCACCACATTTCGAAAGCTCCTATTCTCTTCTTGTCCAAACTATTTATCGTCCATGTTTCACTTCCATACATGGCTACACTCCATACAAATACTTTCAGAAACGACTTCCTGACACTTAAATCTATACTCGATGTTAACAAATTTCTCTTCTTCAGAAAGGCTTTCCTTGCCATTGCCAGTCTACATTTTATATCCTCTCTACTTCGACCATCATCAGTTATTTTGCTTCTCAAATAGCAAAACTCATTTACTACTTTAAGCATCTCCTTTCCTAATCTAATTCCCTCAGCATCACTTGATTTAATTCGACTACATTCCATTATCCTCGTTTTGCTTTTGTTGAAGTTCATATTATATCCTCCTTTCAAGACATTGTCCATTCCGTTCAGCTGCTCTTCCAGGCCCTGTGCTGTCTCTGACACAATTACAATGTCATTGGCGAATGTCAAAGTTTTTATTTCTTCTCCATGGATTTTAATTCCTACTTCGTATTTTTCTTTTGTTTCCTTTACTGCTTGCTCAATATACAGGTTGAATAACATTGGGGATAGGCTACAACCCTGTCTCACTCCCTTCCCAACCACTTCTTCCCTTTCATGCCCTCAACTCTTGTAACTGCCATCTGTTTTCTGTACAAATTGTAAATAGCCTTTCACTCCCTGTATTTTACCCCTGCCACCTTCAGAATTTGAAAGAGAGTATTCCAGTTAACATTGTCAAAAGCTTTCTCTAAGTCTACAAATGCTAGAAACGTAGGTTTGCCTTTCCTTGACCTATTTTCTAAGATGTCATAGGGTCAGTATCGCCTCACATGTTCTAGCATTTCTACGGAATCGGCTTCTGCGAGTTTTTCCATTCGTCTGTAAAGAATTTGTGTTAGTATTTTGCAGCTGTGGCTTTTTAAACTGATAGTTCGGTAATTTTCACATCTGTCAACACCTGCTTTCTTTGGGATTGGAATTATTATATTCTTGAAGTCTGAGGGTATTGCACTTGTCTCATACATCTTGCTCACCAGATGGTAAGAGTTTTGTCAGGACTGGTTCTCCCAAGGCCGTCAGCAGTTCTAAAGGAATGTTGTCTACTCCTGGGGCCTTGTTTCGACTTAGGTCTTTCAGTGCTCTGTCAAACTCTTCTGGTAATATCATATCTCCGATTTCATCTTCATCTACATCTACATCCATTTCCATAATATTGTCCTCAAGAACATCGCCCTTGTATACACTCTGTATATACTCCTTCCACCTTTCTGCTTTCCCTTCTTTTTCTTTGCTTAAAACTCGGTTTTCATCTGAGCTCTTGATATCCATGCAAGTGGTTCTCTTTTCTCCACAGGTCTCTTTAATCTTACTGTACGCAATATCTATCTTACCCCTAGTGAGATAAGCCTCTACATCCTTACATTGGTCCTCTAGCCATCCCTGCTTAGCCATTTTGCACTTCCTCTCGATATCGTTTTTGAGACGTTTGTATTCCTTTTTGCCTGCTTCATTTACTGCATTTTCTTATTTTCTCCTTGTTTAGTACATACAAGTAGTATAATTTTATTCATGGCACGTGCATCCAACACCACTCTAATATTTGTTAGGTTTCTAGACAAGTAAAGGACTACAGTAGGAAGATGTGGAAGGTTCCATGATCTTCCACTCAAGTTCTTGACACACCACTGGTCGTTGAGGTAGTGGTACATTATAGGTTTTGTTTCTAAATAATGATTCAAATGGCTCTGAGCACTATGGGACTTAACTTCTGAGGTCATCAGTCCCCTAGAACTCGGAACTACTTAAACCTAAGTAACCGAAGGACAGCACAAACATCCATGCCCAAGGCAGGATTCGAACCTGCGACTGTAGCAGTCGCGTGGTTCCAGACTGTAGCGCCTAGAACAGCTGGGCCACTCTGGCTGGCGGTTTTGTTTCAGTTTTATAAACTTATGTCTTAATGACACCTGGTCTTTAGTAACGCTCTCTATATACGGAGATAATACTTCATAAAGCTCATTACATTGATTACCAGTAATAGCAGTGGTTTACTTAACTTATGGCTAATCAGTGTTTTCAAGTCATCATATTCTGTAACAGGTGCGAGTGTCTGTATGCTTGTCGCTCTCTTGCAAAACTTGAATTATGTACCCAGTACAAAACTTGTCATGTTTGGGAGACCTGGTATCCAAGTCAATCGTGATTTCACTGCTTTTAAGTCTAAGGAAACATTTATGTTTCGGTAAGTCAATAATTCTGCCCTTCACACATCTAAGCCTATAATACAATTAATAACTAGGCTCTGGAACACGAGGAATGGCCACTGTAGTGTTCCATTACCTATTTTAAAGGTCACAAAACCTGTTTCACAACTCTACTAGACTTATTATCGACGATATTTAAAATCTTATACTTCTGAACAGGAAACTCTCATAGAGGTTCAAATTCAGTCATTTTCTTACAAAAATTATACACTCCTGGAAATTGAAATAAGAACACCGTGAATTCATTGTCCCAGGAAGGGGAAACTTTATTGACACATTCCTGGGGTCAGATACATCACATGATCACACTGACAGAACCACAGGCACATAGACACAGGCAACAGAGCATGCACAATGTCGGCACTAGTGCAGTGTATATCCACCTTTCGCAGCAATGCAGGCTGCTATTCTCCCATGGAAACGATCGTAGAGATGCTGGATGTAGTCCTGTGGAACGGCTTGCCATGCCATTTCCACCTGGCGCCTCAGTTGGACCAGCGTTCGTGCTGGACGTGCAGACCGCGTGAGACGACGCTTCATCCAGTCCCAAACATGCTCAATGGGGGACAGATCCGGAGATCTTGCTGGCCAGGGTAGTTGACTTACACCTTCTAGAGCACGTTGGGTGGCACGGGATACATGCGGACGTGCATTGTCCTGTTGGAACAGCAAGTTCCCTTGCCGGTCTAGGAATGGTAGAAAGATGGGTTCGATGACGGTTTGGATGTGCCGTGCACTATTCAGTGTCCCCTCGACGATCACCAGTGGTGTACGGCCAGTGTAGGAGATCGCTCCCCACACCATGATGCCGGGTGTTGGCCCTGTGTGCCTCGGTCGTATGCAGTCCTGATTGTGGCGCTCACCTGCACGGCGCCAAACACGCATACGACCATCATTGGCACCAAGGCAGAAGCGACTCTCATCGCTGAAGACGACACGTCTCCATTCGTCCCTCCATTCACGCCTGTCGCGACACCACTGGAGGCGGGCTGCACGATGTTGGGGCGTGAGCGGAAGACGGTCTAACGGTGTGCGGGACCGTAGCCCAGCTTCATGGAGACGGTTGCGAATGGTCCTCGCCGATACCCCAGGAGCAACAGTGTCCCTAATTTGCTGGGAAGTGGCGGTGCGGTCCCCTACGGCACTGCGTAGGATCCTACGGTCTTGGCGTGCATCCGTGCGTCGCTGCGGTCCGGTCCCAGGTCGACGGGCACGTGCACCTTCCACCGACCACTGGCGACAACATCGATGTACTGTGGAGACCTCACGCCCCACGTGTTGAGCAATTCGGCGGTACGTCCACCCGGCCTCCCGCATGCCCACTATACGCCCTCGCTCAAAGTCCGTCAACTGCACATACGGTTCACGTCCACGCTGTCGCGGCATGCTACCAGTGTTAAAGACTGCGATGGAGCTCCGTATGCCACGGCAAACTGGCTGACACTGACGGCGGCGGTGCACAAATGCTGCGCAGCTAGCGCCATTCGACGGCCAACACCGCGGTTCCTGGTGTGTCCGCTGTGCCGTGCGTGTGATCATTGCTTGTACAGCCCTCTCGCAGTGTCCGGAGCAAGTATGGTGGGTCTGACACACCGGTGTCAATGTGTTCTTTTTTCCATTTCCAGGAGTGTATGATAAAACACACACCCGCTCCTGTGTCCAAAACAATACTGGTTGGAACACCTCCCACTATATCAATAGTTGTAGCTAGAACTATTTCGCTGCTAGATAACGACGTTATGTATTTTACTGCAATAGTTCATCAGATCAACTCTCATCGTGATTGCAGCATATAAATAACAGTTGTTGCTGCTTAAAACTATTTGCTACATAATCATTGTGTTGTTCATCATCAGTGATTGTATCAAACGATTTGATATCGAAGTCGCCACCCAAACCTTCTTCAGCCACGACCTGGGGCACAGTAGTGATTGTCTTTAGTTTGATGTCATCGTAATTGGTGCAGGTGATAATACAGGCGGAGGTGGAGTTTCTCATGACACTTCTATTATGTTTACACTGGGGAATCGTCTATTCCACTCTCCAATCTGTTGTGGCTTTTGTGGTTGAGCACCTTTGACTTACCTGCTGATTGGTAGGTAAAGTCCAATTTTGATTTTGTAAAGGCTTTGGCGCCATTTGCCTCGTTGATGTTGTACTGAGTTAGTGGACCAGTATTTTGGTACTTATTATCGTAGTTACTGTTCCAGTTTTGCTGTTGATTTTGTACGGGCTGATAATTGTTTCTGCTTTTGTTCCAGTTCTTGTTTCCGTTATTGTTATTTCCATTATTGTTGCTGCGGTGCCTCTTGTGTGGGTTGTCACTTGTTGTTTATGATATGTTATGATTGTTGTTCATAATGGGATGTGTCTGCTGTTTTTGGTACGTGTATTGGCTTGCAGAAGGAAGCTGTTGATTCTGCTGCGCTACGTAACCAACAGCTTTCAGTGCACTGAGTATATCATGCGTAGCTACAGGTCCCATATCCAAATATTTCTCAAAATATTGGCCCACATTGCCATGATTAGCATTGAAAGGCTTTGATTCCACAATCGGTTTCCTAAGACTTTCTTGTACGGACTGCAACCAAAATTTGGAAAAGAAAGCTCATTCAAATTGCCCATATGTCATACATCTGTTGGCTCCATTATATCCCCAGAGAGCTGTGTCGTCCTGGATGTAGCCTACAATGTAATTTTCTTTCGGTCACGCCATGCTCTTGGGAACACATTTCTAAACGCTTTCAGAAAAATTACAGAATGTACAGTACGTTTTTCTAGAGTAAAGGGTTTAAATGGCCGATATTGAATCAAGACTTTCTTCTTTGACACAGTAATTTCGATTGCTTTCACTGTAATTATTGTAGTGATCGGCCGGTGGATGCAAAGGAATGTTCTGCCCATAAAAGTCACGACTGTAATTAGGTATCATGTGTATGGGGGGGTCTGTTGTGGCCACGAGGTGTGTGTTGTGTACGGAGGATACGTGTCATACATATATCTGTTTTTGTTACCAAAGCGAGCATTATGATTATTAGCATTACTACACCCCGGTCGTATGTCATCGTTTAGTTGTTTCTGTTGGATTAAGCTGTCTCAGCTATGACATATGTATTACTTTTGACAAATTCGGCTACGGTGTTATGCACAACTGTCAGTAATTTTTCCTCTATACATTGGTCAAAATATTTATTTTTCTGATCAACCCAATCGTGAAATTATTTATCTTGGCAAAATGATTGTCAGTGTGTAATTACAGTTTGTTAAGCCATAGTGTTAACTTTGCCTTCAATTACAGTAACGCATGTTATGATTGAGTCATGAATACACGGATAAGATTTGACTTGAGTGGCAACAGCTTCGCATTTAGCATTTAAATGTTTGACTTTAGTTTGAATAACTTTCACGTCATTTGTAGTTTTTTCCTGCTGTAATTCAATTTGGAAAATTTTGAGTCAAGTTCTAACACTGTCCGCTCATTCTCATGTTAATCTCATTTACTCCTACACACAAAGAGTAATTACAAGTTCATCTTTAATCTCGTCATGTCGCGTTTTTTAAAACTGTCATGTGTTCATCAATGCCCTTTTTGTTTTGAGTCATCTGATTTTTGTTTTCAGTCATTTGCTTGACAATACCTTCAAATATCCTGGCAATATATGTCAACTGAAACTGCACTGCCCCGGCCATGTCGTTTGACATGACGTCATGGAAAACAATGGGCTCTGAGCTGTATTTAGCTATTTGATTAGTGGTCGGCCTATTTACGAAATTTCCGTCACTAGGCATGTTTACTGCTGGTTGATCGTCACTATTGGAGGCAACTCTGGACTCAATGTCACTGCTTTGTTCAATGTCTAAGTTGGATTCGGTTTGCGTTTGTTGTCAGTCATGTACCATTTTTGCTAATTGTGAGTTACCACCATGCGAGAAAAATCTTTGAACATGTTTGATAATGCATTCATGAAATTAATTCAGTATGACAACAATGTTGACTTAACTGAGCAAGAATTCCAATTAACGGTGAAATAATTAACATTAATGGCTGCTTGCCATTTTATGGTGCTTATGACACAATTCGGCCACTTTGTGGAATGGTATGACTATTGTTGTAAGAAAGTGTATGATAAAAATAATTTGGAATACGCCATCTTGCGCAAAAATGACTACTACGGTTACAGAAAATTTTTGCAAAGCTGGTAAGCAAGCTACAATTACTAAAAGCTCTTGGACTAGCATGCTAATGTAAAAATACCATGTCTTGCCTTGGATCCAAGTATGCAGTGTAGATTCCAGGTTTCATCAACAATTTCAATGGTTCGTCTTTTTGTTTGGTCTTTACAAATATTCAATGTCAATGGTTCATCAGATTTGATCCCATTGTCCATGCAACAAAGAAAAACAATGTAGCAAATACAATAAAAGGTCGAGACACGAAGTCGCCAGTTTGATTTATCGTTGCTTTTCCTGTCTGGTTTGAGAATATCAGAGAACTGACAAATAATAAGAGGTAATGATAATAGTGTGTCATTAGTTTATACAAACTCTCGGCGCTTGAAATTGTAAGGTTGACCGTGACTGACTTTTCTGAAAATATTTCTTCATCGGACTTCTTAGATTGAATCCGAAAATCTGGTTCGTGCTGGACCTTTAGTGCCAAGATGCCGTTTAATGGGAACAACAGCTTGCAACATAAATGAAACACAAGTTAAAATAATATCACTCTATTCACAAAATATTATACTAAATCAAATTATATTGATACATTAATTCTGTTGCTGTATGCAACTATGAGTACGTCTACTGAGACTGTCTCTAAATAAAATATAATAATGGCGTTGTGCCAAACAATTATCTGCAGCGATGGTAGATATGCGTCCGATTTCGACGCATACAAGGCCAAAAAAGGTGCCATCATCCTGGCAAGGCAACTGAACTGCGTAATTACTCTAATGTTTAAGCAGTTGCACGCCACAATCAATAGAACCACTTATACTAATTTATATCTTAGGTAATTCTTTATTTATGTTCTGAACTTGTATCCACTTTTTTGCAATATATCCACGCCGATCTTGCAAATGAGCCATTAAAAACCCTAACAGCATAAGTAGCTGAACCTACACGTTTCAGCAAGTCATCAATGTGTTTTTTCCATTTCAATTTATCATCAATGCGTACACCCAGAAATTCTGAATATTCTACCTTAGCAACAGACTTCTATTCAAAGTGTGTATTTATCAGTGGTGTTATGATATTTACTGTGCATAGCTGTATATACTGTTTTCTCAACATTTAGTGAGCGCCCATTTTCAGAGAACCATTTAATAATTTTGTGAAAGACGTTATTTACAATTTCCACAGCCGATTCTTGTTTGTTGGGCTACCCCTGAATGCATTACTTTTTCAAGAATTTTGGATAAATCTATCAGAATTGAGATTGAGCAGTAGTTGTTAGCATCAGACCTATTCCCTTTTTTTGTGGGATGGTTTAACAATAGCATATTTCAATCTATCCAGAAAAATGCCATTTCAGTGAGCTACTACATATGTGGCTGAGAATCCTACTAATCTGTTGGGAACAAGCTTTCAGTGCTCTGTTGGAAATGCCATCAATTCCATGTGAGCTTCTACTTTTGAGTGAACTTATTATTTTCCCAATTTCCTGATATTATGCCATCAGTGTATCCAGCTACAGAGATTACCAGAGGCCAGCAAACAATTTGAGATGACCAGTTTGGATATCGTAGGTCCTTTCAGGTAAGGAACTCCAGGAAACTGTTATATGTTAATGACAGCAGATCACTCCTCAGGCTATGTAGAAATGGTAGGCTAGCTATTTTGAATCAACAAGTCAACACGTATGTTGATTATGTACCAAAGTACTAACTTCAAGTTAGAGCTGATAAAGTAACTTTGTCATTTGTTATGAATTTGTACATTAAGGACAAGCACGTTACAACAAGTAAACTGTAAAATGGAAAGGGTTCTTAGGACAGTAGGGAAGATGATTGAGTCACTATGTCAACAGTCATCATAATGACTGGGATATACTATTACCTTAGTCTGTAGGAGCTTTTAACTAGAAAACTATATGAATGTATGCATCTACTGGTGTATGAGATAGTGTATGTATGGAAGACACCATCAACATTTGGGATAGTGAAACCCAGAGTGATGGAAAATTGTGCTTCAGTGTATAATTTTGCAAAGATCTGTCAGGCGGTATGTCAGCAAGTGCAGAAAATGAATACAATGGCCCTAGAAAAACAGGAGTGAATGAGACTGGAATGCCTAGTTGCTCAAATGCAATATAGGATAATGTGTGGCACTAATGAGCCCTTACACACCATAGGGAAAGGTTTTTAAAAAATTATGCTTATTCCCAGTACTCATACAATGTGGTTGAAATGACTTTGCTGGTAAATGTGACATTAGATCTCCTAACATGAACAACAGTACTCCATGTTTGTTCATTGAATATTTCAGACTCACTGGAGGGTTTACACCATTATTGTCATTGATTCCAAACAAATGGGGAGGGGGCAAAAGAGGAACTGAGGCCTGGCAAAATGAGCAAGCCACTCCCATGCGGTCAACATGTACTTTGGCGAATGCATTAAGATCTCAAGCAATGCAGCATAGAGAAGAGAGTTGTGACTGGGGAAGCAGGCAGTAAAGGAAAATATAAATGTTATACAGTACGCTCATACTTGGCAAAATGGAATTTCATGGAAATGTACATATATTAGAATAAAGGAGTTTTCGCTAGTTACAATGATGGGAAGAGCCACATATTGCTGACAGCAGAAGAGCTATGCTGATGCCAGATGGGGCAGGTTACAGTACACCCCTGCATGGTGGTCCAGACTGTCATGGAGACATGCAAAAATGAACTATCACTGGGAATGAATACAGGAAGATGCTTGCGGGACATTCTTACAACCCACCTCTCAAAAAGTAGAAAGTCAATGGCCTTACTTAGTGTATGACTCAGTCGTACCTGTCACTGTACAAGCAAGGATGCTCTAGGGAAGGTGAACAACTGGAATTATGAGTTCAGTGGGATACTGTTATAAAGACTCAAAGTTTCATCCTGTGTTTTCAGCTTCCAGTGAGAATAATGAGTATGCCTCTGAAACTGCTGTATCTATTCAATAATCCTTTTGAAATACTGCCAGCAAACAACCTAATAGTGCCCTTGATCACACCATACTTAATTTTCCCAACAGGCTATTAGTACCACAAAATGGGCACATTAGTGCATAACAGTTGTTCCAGCACTGGGTCACAGTAATGGGAATTTTGTCCTTGGGAAATTCTTAATCCTGACTGTTGCTTGTGTAGCCTATGTCCATTACTGGTGGAAAGCCTCCACTCACCTTGACTCGAAGTGCATTATCCACCCATTCTGTGGATCAACCACAAGACTTGATCGAAGTGATGGAATCTTGTTGGTGAGTTTGTTGCTGTACACTGGAATGTGTACGGAAGAAGACCAGACAAAGTGTAAATTGCAAATAATGGTGAGAGTGCACTGTAGGTGCCAGGAAAATTGTAAACATGCCAGTGCCATGCCGTTTTAGGTGTCAAGTTCAGCAGCAGCCTCAAATTTGGAGGGCCGAATTCTCCCAAGAGAGGAGGAGTCGCCGCAGCACCAATCACCGGCACAACATAGCAGCCACTCAGAGAATATGCAGACCAGCCACTTTTGTAGTTTATAATAATGCTGGCATAGCATTCTGCAATGCAGTAGTCTACCATAGTGATGGACTAAATGGCTACATGCTGTAGCATAAGGCATTGTATGCGACAGGAGCGAGCTTCCATCACAATGCTGCCGGCTGGAGCAAGAATACCATTTATTACCAGGTCTTCGTTGTTCACCAGCCATGGCTGGACAGACTGAGTCAAAGTTACAATCAAGTGATTTACAATATAATGAATTACAGAATAGCACCAAACCTTTATACAGGTAATGTATATAGACTATGTCATGTTCACTGTGACCATTCACTTTCT
Source organism: Schistocerca americana (assembly GCF_021461395.2). Taxonomy (NCBI): domain Eukaryota; kingdom Metazoa; phylum Arthropoda; class Insecta; order Orthoptera; family Acrididae; genus Schistocerca; species Schistocerca americana. The sequence goes on along the minus strand of NC_060119.1, from coordinate 756,015,391 downwards.
TCACAGTCAAAGAATTCTTGGACCGAGTATAGGGGCATTGTTTTAGGCCTTCAACAATTTGTTTCTTGAAGTTGTCCAGCGGTAAGGTGTGCAGTTCAACAGGTAGTTTGTTGAACATCCTCACAGCGATCACACGAAAACTGTCTCTTGTTTTGGACAGTCAGCAGGTTGGAAGATTTATGTCTTCTTTGCTGTGGGTATTATGTTTATGGATGTAGGTGTCAAGATTTTCCCTTATGTGGATAATACATTATAATAATACGTTGTGGCTATAAACAGTCATTATACCCAATGTTCTGAATAACGGTCTGCAGTGTTCCTGGCTACTGCTCGATGTAATAATTCTTATTGCCTTCCTTTGCAGCAGCAGCACATCCTTGCAGACTGCTAGCAGCATATCCTTGCAGCCTGCCAAATGACCCCATATGTGTAATTCATACACAATGTGGCTATGGAACAAAGCATAGTAGACAGTTATCAGAAACTGGCCTGTAATCACTTTTTTTAATCTTCGTAGGAAGTATATTACACGAAGAGAGTTTCTTGCATACATGCACAGTGTGTCCATTCCATGAGAATTTGTGGTCTATTGTGAAGCCTAACAGTTTCACAAATTCTGTATGGTCAGAGTGTGTGTTTTTCCTAAGGCTGCATACCATACACTGGGTTTTTTCTTCATTTACTTTCATCTAGCTGGCAATGAACCATTTTTTAGCGTTTTCGAACTGTACATCAGACTTCATGACTGCTTGGGCAGAATCTTCCCCTTTGCCAATAAGAGTGGTGTCGTCCGCAAATTGTAGTCTCACACCAACTTCACTTAGATCATTCACAAGAATGAGGAAGAGGTGTGCGGCTATGACCAAACCTTGTGGCATGCCGTGTTCTACCTTCTGCTCCTGGGATGTTGCTCCTTGGATTGAAACAATTTGCCTTCTGTTTTCCAAGAAAGACTGAATTGTAGCTAGGGCTGTACCTCTTACACCATAGCATTTTAGTTTTCTGAGCAGGATCTTGTGGGGGATGCAGTCGAAAGCTTTGGTTAGATCGCACAATGTGAGTGCCACAAACTCTCTCACCTCGAATGCCTGCAATACTTTTCTTAGTAAGTCTAATGCTGCAATGGTACAGGACTTTCCCTTCCGGAACCCGTGTTGTGCATCTTTGAAGAGATTGTTTTCTTCAAAATAAGTTAGGATCTGATCTTTCATGATGGATTAAATCACTTTTGCTGGTATAGGAGTGATTGATATTGACCTAAAATTTGACACATTATCTAAGTTTCCTGTTTTTGTAAACTGGTTCTGTCCTTACAAGTTTCGAGAAATCTGGGAAAACTCTTGCAGATAGGCAGTTGTTTATAGCTGTTGCTAATGGCTGCGCTATTTCTCCAACAATTTTCTTTAGGATAGTACAGGACATACCATAGACATCTTGACTCTACGAAATTTTATAAGATTTTACTATTTTCACTATGTCATTTGCATGTACTTTTTCATGTTTCAAATTTACTGTGAGTTTTATGTGGTAAGTAAACAGCAGGATCTATAACCAAGTCTGGGATTTCAGCAACAGTGTTTTCTATAACTTTGATAAAGTAGTCATTGAAGTCATCAGGACTGCAGGCATTAGAAGAGGAAGTTGACTTCTTCCAATTTTCATTTACTAGAGTCCAGGCTGCTTTGCATGGATTATAGGCTTCTCTTATGTATATCATCACCCCTCCTTCCAGCTTCTTCAACTTTTTTCTGTAAAATCTCTTGGCCTCTAAGTAATTGCTGTGTAACAATTGTTTACTATTTGGATCTGTGGCTGCTTTGGCACAGTCTTGGTTTAAGGTGTGTTATGCGATGCAAACAACTTTCCAAGTTAGTGATAAAAGTTTTCGAAATTTCCATTTTGTGAATGGTACACTGAAACAATAATCATATTTATATCTACTAGTTCTAAGCCAGACAGTTCTAAATCCATATCTGAGCAGTAATTTCTCAGGTCCACATCCCTACTGTTGAGATTTTTATTGGCATACGCAGACACGCCTCCATGAGAGGTAGTTTCTTGATATCATGAGCTCACCATCTCTAGGTATTCAATGCATCTGTAATCTTCACCTTCTTCTTTGTCAAGCCAGTGCTCACATACACATATCACATCTGACTTTGCATCTTCTATAAATATAGATGACAGATCACATTTTGTTCATAGACATTGAACATTTACACTAGCTAAAACTATGGGTACATTATTTTGATTCCAGTTTTGTTGACCTGCAGTTGCAATAGTAGGCTCTATTGTACTGCTGCCTTTAATGTTCTCCAGAATAAAAAAAAAAAACTGTAATACTACATTCTTAGGCCATATGGAACTGTTCATTACTTTTTTCTTTAGTTCGAAGTCAACGCCAATTTTGAAACTGCTGTTTAGACCTTTTATAGTAAGTTTTTCTACTTCAACGGTTCCCAGGGGTTGCACTTTGTGAGATTACAGACTGTGTGTGTATACAAAGTCTTGTGAATAAAACCCTATTGAGAATGAATCTAATTATATCATCCCAAAAGAACTCGTTTTACTTCCAAATTGTGTGGAACAAAACATCCTTGAATAAAATAGTCTCCTAAAAGTGTAAATCCCACACTATTCTACTAATAATCCTGTAACCGCTGAAGGTTTAGGCTTTACTTCTCTACACTTATCCCTTGTAACCAACAAAACTCAATGATTCTAGTCATGATAGTGTGGTAACAAGACTGAGTACTATGTTAACATAGTCTGTGCGGTCTCACGGCTGTCACATTCCATTTTACCCTCACCACAAAGCTTGCACCAATAGTGAATAAATCCTATTGGTTGGTGCCCAGAAACTAATGGCGGACACCACGATTTACACGTGCCAATGTGTCACACAATAAACTATGCCTACTCACTTTTGAATTAATACTATACTCACATTTATAACACTCCCCTCCATAAGCAACACAAACATACATGCAAATACAGCAATGTTAACTTAAAATGAAATATAGTTGTGTGTGTGTGGTTTGAGGTTTTCGGGCGCTAAACAGCATGGTCATCAGCGCCCAAACGCATAGAAACAGGAACACATGCGATGAAGGGACGAAGACGGACAGCGAACAAGGAGAACGGCTAAAAGACACAGACCGAAAGAAAACTGCTTACAAATAATGGCAGGTCAACAATACCTTCAATGAAAGCTAACATTTCAATGAAAGTAGTTTTATTACCATAGGCAAAGTTAAACAAAATTATGGTTTTTAATGGAAATAAGTGAATTTAAAGGTTCATCAGCTGAAGTACTGTTTATTCACACACACACACACACACACACGAGATTTGCACCGAAAACCACGACTGCGAAATCATCACGCTTGGTGGGGATCAGCACGTTCATAGCACACAGTTTTTAACACGCCTGTGGTACAGTTAATAATTATTTACTCTGTTCTCAGCCACAACGCAAACATACATCGAAGTTCTGAAACTTTCAATGTGCCTGCGATACTGTCAAAGTGAACACAGTTCCCCTCAAAACCCGTAATCGTAATGTCATCCGTACACAGCTGTATTGTCGTAGTTACACGCCCTAGTCCAGTTGGCGGCTTTACACAGTCCAACTTCTCTGTCCACAATAAACATTTTCAGAATCCGGTACAAAAAGAACAGAAATATATATCACCATTATTGAGTTTCATTTGCACCAATTTGAAAGAAAACAAACACAGACATCACACCATACATGTTCGCACCTCCTCCATCCAACACAGACTCTTCACACACACACACACTCCATTTATACAGTATCTCAGTATATTTTTAATTGTACCAACTATTTTAATCACAATAAACATTTTCAGCGAATGATGAGCAAAGAATCAAAATATTTTAACTACGCAACTAGGCAAAAAATTAATTTCAAAAAAATATTATCTCTAACAAATACACGACAAATAAACACTATGCTGTATCCTCGGAAATATACACATACATATGAAATAGAAAGAAAGAAAAGAAAGGAAGAGAAAAAAAAATTATCTCCCGTCAATAGCAATCCCTTCACAACTTCCACTGGCATTGTGCATTAACTCCGCACAGTCTCTGTGCCCAACATTGGTCAGATGTGCAGCCAATCAGTAACAGCTAATCAAGCAACACAATCTATTAATTTAGCCAGTGGTCTATGAGCTGTTAGCTAACCCTAGTGTTTCCAAACTTGGAACTGGATCTCATGAGGTGAGAGCATCCATTCATTGCCTGACACTCCAGCCAGCCTTTGAGAGTTCCAGGCTTGACTTGGGGTGTTTGCTCACTGCTACCAACAGCCACAGGCAGCTGTACTATGGAGCTGACCACCAGTCTTGCACTGACAAGACCAGATCGACACCAGCTGCGGGTACATCAACTCAGCATTCTATTTCCTCAGTGAGCTTGCTCACTACTGCCAGCTGTGCTCAGTACATGCGTGCAGCCATCGACCTATTGTACAACAGACAACAAATAATGAAGATGTTTTGTTGAGCCAGTATTCTTGACGCCTCACTTGACTGGATGATCCTACATCCATAACCTCCTACACCCACCATTTCTTGGGGGCAGAAGTGGCCATCTCACAGCAATGGAGTCAGCATAGTGGTCAATACCAACATTATATAATCCGATTATTACCAAATTATAAAATTTGCTTCTTTTTTGAGGGTTTGGAGTGAGATTTTATGTATAATAATTTCTCATTTGCCACATTGCAAGGTATTTGGAATACCTGTAATTTGAAAAGGTAATCAGAAACTTACTTATTAGTCACTCCTTCTATCTCTTCATCCAGATTACAAGATTAAAGATTCTTATTAACTACATAAAATTTAACAATGACATTGGTAAAGTGGCCTCTATTGTCATGGCGTGTCAGTTAAGTGCTGTGCTAATTATTAATGTTGTCCTACATATATTGAACTAGTTAAAAGAGATGTCATAGCTAATTTAATCAAACAGATATTTAGTATAAGGGAACAGTAGCAGTAGTGTCAATCATAATGATATTACAACATCAAATTCAGCTTACAGAAGCACAACTATCTTGTAGAAGTGTACTGGTAGTCAGTTAATGTTACCATTTCTCACAACTGCTTCACTTTGTTAATGAATTCTTTGAATTACTGCACATTGTTGAATGTTCTCCATCACAAGGTCCACAGAATATGATGAAATTAAATCTAAATTCTCAAGTCACTGATTGCTATTGGGATCTTCAAATGCTGCAATACAATGCAAAAGCTTGTAAATTGCATTGGAAACATTAGTGATGTTTTTCAATTAGTGTAGATTATGGAAGATATCATATTTCTTTGCAGGGTATTTAGAAATGTTTCTAAAGAAGACAACTTTTTCATTACATACCAAGTATTTTACTGCAGCTGGAACAGTTGTGAGCTAATATCATGCCCAACCATCCAACACCCAAATGATGTCATTCAGCAGAGTATGACATTGCAGTCTCTTGTTAAGAGCTCTAAGGTGCATGTTCCCTGGTGTTTCAGCATATATTTGCAATTTTCTTCATGCAAAGTGTAGATACAGTCAATTTAGACAAATACTGTTCATCATGTATATCATGTTACGCCCAAAATTGAAGGAAAATCCCTTTAGAAACAAAATGTTTTTTCAAACTTGATTTTTACGTAATAATTCAAAAATGGTACTGATAATAATTAGTTAAGAAAGGTATCTGAAAAGGGGCAGTGAAACACGATGAATAACGAGTACCATGGCAGTGACTTGATGGTGCTGCTGAATGACAGCACAGCACGCAAGATGAGAAGAGTCAAGTTGGGTAAGGAAGATGTGGCAAACGAGTGTTTATTGACTTAAGAAGGGCAAGAGAACACTAGAACTGTATTTTTTATATTTATTTATTTAGCATTAAATTCCAGTGCACAATGAAATATAATATACGCTATTGTGTAAGACACATGAAAACTTGAAGCACCACACTGTTTTGCGAGAATGTCTTTGAAAATCATATTGTACAGGATTGTGTTAATACTGCTGCTGAGTGCCTTTCTCTCTGTCAGTCTCTAAGGTGATTGATAACAACACAAGATACCAAAAGTTCAGTAGACATTTTTTTTCTTCTTACACAGACTATTCCTTCCTGTGTTTTGCCCAAGCCTACCCCAAGCTGTTTCTGGCAGTCACTGTCACTGCCAGAATACTCGTTATTCTTCATATCTTCCTTCCACTGTTAAGACATATCATTGAACTGAATATTGTGTTTGTTTAATCTGAGACTCCTCTATAGACCTATAAGAAACAAACCCATATTTTTGTTGATAGTAGATGTTGCATGAAAAACATAATGAGCAGCATTTCTTTAGACAGACTCCTTTTATTTGATCAAACAACTAAATTGCAAATATCTGCTACAACACAAAAGAAAATATGCCTGATCAGGATGACCACTCTATTGGCTGACTGAATTTCCTTGATTCTTCCAGAACATTTCCAGAACTTCGTTATATTTTTCCCAAGTAGCCTTTTTAGAGGTGGAAGCTGAATGTTGGGCATCTTTTAAATAGTCAGTATTTTTATTGCTTTTTTCAATCTGGTGGTTTTATATGTTAAAGGATAATTGAAAATACCTAACATACTTGAGCAAACTGACACTTCACTGTACAACCAAGTGGCAAAGTGAACTGCAATACGTTGGATAAAGCACAACACATCTGACAAGAAATACTTCAGACATAAAATTCCTAAAATAAGATTAGATTAACTGTTTTTATCATCAAAAATTGTGATAAAAACTGAAAATTTATTGATTGTGTGCAGAGTGTCAGATAAAATATATACAGTGTGAGGCAGTTAAGTCATAACACCCCTTGTATCTCCCCAACCGTAATAGATACAAAGATGCCATTTGGACAGTGAATTGCTGGGACACGGACTAATTGAATACATCACATTTCATGTTTGTGCTATTTTTTATTGCAGAGATATGAGTCATCTTTGTTTCTTTAAACCTATGTTAAATTTTAGTGTAAAATTATGGGCTTAAAAAGACAGTTTCAAATATGTGCATATCATAATATTTAAGCGAATAGTATCGTATTCGTCCTTCGAAGTGGCATTGTCCAATGCAACCTTTCCTGTTGATCACTGAGGAACTTAACAGGGAAGGCGTTTCCCTGCTTCTCGATAATGCCGAAAGGTGACACACGAGGTAGCTGGAGAGAAGGGTACAAATGTGCTGCTGGGGTAATGAGACATCCCATTCCATCACAGTTTCTTGGAGCAGGCATGTGCACCAACGAAACAAAGTTATATATGCTTCTAGTGTATGGTGAAAGCAGAAGAAATGCTGTTAGAGCAATAAAGTGATATGGAGAGCTGTATCCTGATCGTGAGCATCCTAGGCACCAGCTTCTTACACGTATTTGCAAGAAACTATTTGAATCGGGATCATGGAACGCCATACAGAGGACAAGGCAGAAAACTGCAACTGGCAAAGTACATGAAGAGGGCATTCTAGTGTTGCGCATAACGACCCTATTATTTAGTCGCGACGTATTGCCTCGGAATGTGGTATAAGTCAGCGGAATGTGGTATAAGTCAGAGAAGTGTTCTAAACATATTGAACTGACATAGATTTCACCCATTTCACCTCTCATTACATCAAGCACTCTCTGGTGTGGATTTCGAATGGCACCAGGAATTTTGCTGGTTTGCTCTGCAGCACCTCCAAGATGATCCAACGTTTTTTCAACAGGTGCTTTTTACTGATGAAGCGACTTTCACCAACCACGGCAATGTGAATTTGCTTAATATGCATTACTGATCAATAGAGAACCCTCATTGGCTTTGACAGGTACAGAATCAGCAACCGTGGAGTGTTAACATGTGGTGCGGCATCGTCGGAAATGTCATTGTGGGGCCTATGTCATTCCGGGTATACTAAATGGCAATAACTATGCACAGTTCCTGCAAAACATTCTGCCCGTTTTGCTGGAAGGGGTACCACTAACTATGCGTCAATGTATGTGGTTCCAACATCTGCCTTGCTCACTCTTCCTGTGTGGCTACAGAGCTGTTAAATGAAAAGTTCCCGGATTGTTGGATAGGACAACATGCTGAAAAGAAGTGGCCAGCCCGGTCTCCTGATTTGACCCCTCATGATTTTTTTCTGTGGGGAGCAATCAAACAAAGTGAATGCTCAAATACCAACTATGGCAGATGACATGAAGCAATGTATCATCGAAGCGTGTGCCGATATCTCATGTGACACCCTCACAGCCATTCACAAATCATTCGAATGGCAACAAGAAATGTGTGCTGCAGCAGAGGGGAAGCAGTATGTATTTTGCATCTTTGTGTGTATTTGCTTTGTATTGTGATCAATAGTAAATATTTTCAAATAAATAAGAAATAGGTATGAAATAATTGGACCAATAAGGGCCTCCTCATTTACATTTGTATTTCTGTTACTTAAAATGTATTAACATCTTGTAGTATTTTAATACTGTATGTTGTCTAGTATTTTGGTATCACAGTTGTCAAATAATTGAATAATAATTACGCGACATCATCAGTTAATTTTTGTGCAAAATATCACGGTATATATTACTATTATTGGATAAATGGGTGTGTTTGTGTAAGGATGGACTCCCGACATTTACCATCTACTCTACACAACAGGAAAGATAGCATTGGACAACGCCGCTTCAAAGGACGAACATGATATGAGAACATATCTGTGTCTCATAAATTATTCGCCTAAATATTATGATATACACATATTTGAAACCATCTTTTTAAGCCCATCATGTTACGCTAAAATTTAACATAGGGTTCCATTTAGAAAAACCAAAGATGGCCTCCTATCTCTGTAATAAAAAATAGCACAAACATGAAATGTGATGTATTCAAGTAGCCCGTGTCCCTGCAATTCACTGTCCAAATGGCATCTTTGTTTATATTACAGTTGGGGAGATACAAGGGGCGTTATGGCTTAGCTGCCTCACCCTGTATATTAATAAAAGTTACACTATAATATTAGTTAAACAAGGATGAATAAATATTTGTGCCATGTATTAATTGTAAAAAAATGAAATTCAAAACTTACCTTTCAACATATACTGAAAAGAAAAGAGTGGCGTGAAGTAATGAAGCATGGCTCACTAATATAGGTTTTGCCAAGTAGAGAAATTGCGCATCTTGTGACATCACCTGGTTAAAAAAACTAATAGACAGCAGTTGTGCTGTGGGACAAATACCTCTCGCTACTGACACTAAATACTTATGGTTACTCTATATGCAGTACCCCATAAGACTTTTCTGGAAGATACACACACAGTCCATGCTGTGCAAAAGTCAATTTATTCTGCTACCTATTGGAGGCATATGCAGACAGTTTTAGCATGACTGTCATTATATGTATAGTTTGATTATACAGAGCCAAAAGAAAAATGTAACACCCTCAACAACTATGTACATTGGCTCCAGGGTGGTGCTAGTGAGTGTCACAAAATGGGCCTGTGGGAAGCAGGATGGATGTATTGATGGGTTGCTGTACAGGTTGATGAGTGTGATGCATTAGTGGCGTCCTGCTGCCTTCAGCAATGGTCTGTGGAACATTTCCATACCATTAGACCACGTTGTAGACGTCCTTGTAGTACAGACATACACTGAGATTGGTAGATATTGAAAGCAGCAGTGGTTGAGTGAACATCATCCAGGAAAGATATCTGGGCACAAGTTGCACCTGATGTGTCACCAAGGAATATTGGGAACCATCTGCTTGCAGCAGGACTGAAACCACGTGTGCTTCAGGCCAGGATACCATGACACCATCAAGTATAGCTATTCTGGTGTTGAGAAGGAGTTGACTGGAGAGTGGAATGGCACTTTGTCATCTTCAGTGTGATAGTAGATTCTGTGATGGATGTACACATGTATGGCACAGACCTGCTGAGTGCCCTACTCCAGAGTGCAGTCATGTAAGACACACAGGTCCGAATCCAGGCTTCGTGGTGGAGGAGGGTGCAGCATCAGTTGCAACTTGCAGTAACATCTGGTGTTCCTGCAGCGTAATCAATGCCTGCTGAATTGCACAAGTCATTGTCTCCACACCAGTGTCATTTTTTCAACAGGAAGGTGATGTACTTGTTCAGCAGGACAGTGCACACCTATATATGGCTGCTGTAATGCAACATTCTCTTCATGTTATCCAACAACTGCCCTGGCCAGCAAGATCACCAGATCTCTCACCAACTGAACATGTATGGGACATGGTGAAACAGGAACTTACTCATTCTCCAGAGTCTGGAAGAACTATTGCCGAATTGCAAAATAAGGTGTAAGGTGCTTCTGATAATCTATCGCAAGATACCATTTGACATCTCTACGATCCTTTATACACAAGAATACATGCCTGCATTTCTGCCAGGGGGTGATACACTTTCTATTAATGTGATTGTCTGGGGGCTGTGACCTGTATTTTATTTGGTCTGCATTTGTTATCATATATGTGATGAAGTATCTGTCATTTCAAATGTCAATAAAATGATCGTGTCCTTCAGGGTGTTGCATTTTTTTCAGCAGTGTATATAAACAAATAGTTCCAGAATGACTTTCAGGATTCTTTTTATTCAAAACAGCTCATCGAAACAAGGGCATAAATCTGATTTTTCTTCTTCTAATTTTTGACGCAGCTGCTGAAGCTCTCGCAGTTGGCACTGCATTTTGCTGACATCAGTGATCATATTCCTTAGGCGAGTTTCCTGAAAAATATGAAACATTGTGAAGAGATGCTTAAAGAGAAATGTTTCTTTCATGAAAATAGTTTAAACATGTCTTTTGTGCAATAAATACGCCAGTTTTCCAGTCATTCTGCACATATTGTTCAAAAATATAAAATTCTTCCCCAAAAAGTTTTTTCCACATAGTAATGTCGTCACTTAATACTGGCTCCTGAGACTTCATAAGCAGGCTATTGAGTGATAGTTTGTGTCATTCTTCAAGTGCTTCCAGTTAAAACCCTTCAACACCTTTTCACAAGTGAAACGAACTTGTGACTACTCATGCATCTTTCTTTCTTTACTTTCAGTATCTGATATTATTGTTGATTGGATACCATGCTCTCGCTGAATATTCTAGGATACATCAAAAGAGGATTTTTACAAACAGCCTTCTTTGTAGGCTAGTACCATTTTAGCAGCATCCTACCAATGAACCAATGTCTGCCACCTACTTTACTTACAACTGAACATATGAGATCATTTCATTTCATATCTCCACAAACTGCTTAACCGAAATATTTGTATGAGTTGACTGATTCCAATTGTGACTTACTGATATTGTAGTGAAAGGATATTACCATTTTTGTGTTTCATGAAGTGCACAATTTTACATTTTTTTAAAAATTTTTTGTTAATTTAGAGAAAGTTGCCAATCTTTGAACTGCTTGAAAAACTTATCAAGATGTGACTGGATACTTGTATACTTTTCTTTCAGACATTACTTCATTATAGACAACTGCATCATCTGCAGATGGTACGACATTACTATTAATATTGTCTGTCAGTTCATCGATATATAACATGTAATATATGATACGAACAGCAAAGATCCTAACACAATTTCCTGAGTCACACCTGAATTTACTTCTATACTTGTTCAGTGACTCTCCATCTAGCATCCTGCTTGAAAGAAATACTCAGTGCTGTCAAACATGATCCAGATGGCTTAGGATGTGAAGCAGAGCACGTTGTGTTCAGCTGCAATGTAGGCTACTGGGTGGTCAGCTTTGTTCTTGACCACATTTTGGAAGTGCCAATTCATTCTGATGAACAGCTGGTCAGTTGACACACCAACGTAAAAAGCTGTACAGTCATTGCAGCAGAGTTGGAGTATGACATGGGTACTTTTACAAGTGGCCATGCCTCCAATGGGGTAGGAGAAACCTATGACAGGACTGGTTATAACGTGCCGGGCAGGTGGATTGGCAGGCCTTGCACCTGAGTCTATCTCATGGATAGATTCCTGTGGCAAGGGGCTGGGATTAGGAGGGGTGTAGAGATGAACTAGATGTTGTGTGGGTGATAGAATACCACTTTAGTAGGAGTGGGGAGGCTCTTGGGTGTAATGTCCCTCATTTCAGGGCACAATGATAGATAATCAAGGCACTGGTAAAGAATATGGTTTAATTGTTCTAGTGCAGGGTGATATCGGGTGACGAGGGATGCACTCCTTTGTGAGTGGTTCCTGGGTGTGATGGGAGATTTAGGGATGTGTGAGAATATAGTACAGAAATCTGTTTGCGGACTAAGTTTGTGGGGCAGTGCCTTTCTGTGAAGGTTCTTGTGAGACCTTCAGCATACTTGGCAAGCAAGTTCCTATCACTGCAGATATGCCATGCACAAGTGGCCAAGCTGTAGGAGACTGGAAGGGATGACAGCTGTAGAAATGCAGGCACTATTGTTGGTTAGTCAGTTTCATATGGATTGGAGCCATCAGAGAGGTGGAGGTCAATGTCCAGACTGGTCACAAGTTGAGCTGTGGATGGGAGAGGTGGCAGTGATTTTGTGAAGGAATGATGATAGTGCATGTTGGTCCTGAGTCCAGAGGATGAGGTTATCGTCAATTAATCTGAACCAACTTAGATGTTTGGGATTTTGGGCGACTAGGAACACTTTCTGTAGATGGCTCATGGACATGTTGTCATATGAGGGTGCCAAGCGGCTGCACATCGCTGTGCCACAGATTTAATGTCCCCTCAAATGAGAAGCAGTTGTGTGTCAGGATATAGTTGATAAGGTGTATGATGAAGTATTAATGATGTTGAGAGAGGTAGCATTTAATAGCAACAAGGTAATGGGGATAAGGAATGTTGGAGTATGGGGAGGTAGCATCAACAGGGATCCAGGATGTAATGGGTGTGGGATGGTGGATGGTTGGTGAAGGATGTGGTAAGTATCTTAGATGCAGAGACTAGGTTTTGGGCAACTGGATGGAGGTGTCGGTCAACAAGAGCGGAAATTGTTTCGGTAGTGGCACTATAACAAGCTGCTTTGTAGATTTAGATTACAATGTAGTGCCCAGAATAGTTGAGTTTATGTATCTTGGGGTTCCTCCACCTACAAGCTTTGCGACAGGAATCCCAACATAACATCCAGTCCCTACAAAACTGTTAGGTTCATACCAGAACCTCTCTCCACAAGTCCCCTCCTCACCCCGGTGACACCTGGTACACCCACCTTCTAGATATTGTACATACTCCCCAAAATCCATATACTGAACAATCCAGGACACTCCACTGTAGGTGGTTGTTGTGCCCCTACTGAAACAATTTCTCCTCTTTTTTCTCAGTCATTATACACTGTACCAATGTTCTGACATACTAGTACTTCTCCTTTGAGGACAAGGTATATAAACTGAAACACGGTCATGGACACCTGCATGATACACCCCTATGCTAATCTTTTTAGGGGCAATCTAGAGGAAACCTTCCTAGCCTCCCAAAACCCTAAACCCCTTACCAGATATCTTCATCATCTGGACTCGGGACCCAGGCAACCTATCCTCATTCCTTCATAACCTCAACATCTCTCCCATCTGCTTCACCTGGACTTCCTCTATCCAGCGGGCCACCATTCTGGACATTGACATACACCTTTCTGATTTCTCCAGCCACTCCTCTCCCACATTAAAACCACTAACCACCGACAGTACCTGCGTTTTGACAGCTGTCATTCATTCCACACCAGAACGCCCTTCCCATACAGCCTGGCCATTTTCACATGGTGTATCTACAATGATGAGAAAACACTAGGCCATCCCTTTGTACTTCCACTCACAACCTCTTGCCACAGGGATCATTTCCCTTTGAAAGACCACGATGTAAGACCTGCCCAGTCCACCAACCCACACTTTCTACTCGTCTTGCCACAGGCTTCTTGTAACTCATCAGAGGCGCGGTCACCTGTGAAAGTAGCAATGCCATGTAGCAACTCTGCTGCAATTGCTGCACAGCTTCCTACATGAGTATGACAACCAACCAGCCACCCATCAGAATGAATAGGCACCACCAATGCACAATGTGCTTGAATTCAATGGCTGCTTCACAACCAGGTTATCTGAGTTCTTGCCTTCGCCACCTGCTTATCTGAACTAGGCAAGTGGTAGTTAGACTTGTAACATATGCTTGGCTCCTGTAACCCTCAGTCTCCATTAACCAACTGTCCTCACACCCTCCATCCAACAGTTTCCCCTTCCACCATCCTATCACCCTCCCAGCCCATGTCTCCACACGGCCTACTTTGTGTGCCACTCTGCACAAGATCCAACACCCATGCACCATATGCATATCCACTGCACCTGTCACCCCTCCCTCCTGCAATCCTAGCCAGCAAACCAACTCCTTCCCTCTGTGCTACTAGCTATCCAACCCCAAACTTTCTTCATGCCTCTCACCTCCCTCTTTCTATAACCACTCTACCACCCCCACTCGGTAAAACCCCATCCCAGTCCACCTGCCAAACGGTAATCTTGACACTGTGCATCCAGCTGGCACTGTGTCAGGACATAGGTGCACTTGTGTGTGTGTGTGTGTGTGTGTGTACCCCACCTCAAGAACGGGTTCATTTTGAAAACTAGCAAGTTCTTTTTCTTTTTGTGTGTGCCTGTTGATGACTCAATGGCTCTGCTTTTTGGTGAGTGGTCTCCTTTGCTCCTAAAGCATTTACTTTTATTACTGTTGTTTTGCACATTTTGCCATGCCCATCATGCATAAATGTGTAATTATCACAGTTGATTGTTGGATGACAAGTAGTCTCTTCCAGTGACAGTGATTTGATTGCTTGACATATGTATGAGCAAAAAATGCCTTACAAGCCCTCCACACACAGTTATATAGCAGCCCACAATGAGATGCGCATGACTGAGCCATGTAGGGGGCTTAACAGATCTTGGCCCTATGCCAGAAGTCGACAAAGTCTCTGGTTCAAGCCTTACATTTAGCTAAGAACCATGTAACCACAATCGGTTCTAAGGACAAACCCACAGGTTAAGAGTTTCTGCCAGACAATGGAATGGCCCAAGTATGATCTTGGAGCCCTGAGAACAGTTGTTTGTTCCATGTTCCACAGTCTGCTGCTGGTTGTATCCTTTGGTCTCAATGGCTACTGAGATAGCCTTTTCAACATGCAGAATGAGACACCAACAATACAACTGCACGAAGTGATTCTTGTTATTCCTTGCTGCCATTTCCCTGTTGGGAGCCATTATTCACCATACAGTCAAACTGCTTACATTTATAGATCGCTACCCTTTTACTCTCACTTCTCCCTAGCATGAGACACAGCAGAAGAGACAGTAGCCATGGGAGATGATAGTAACAGGTACATTTGTTATCGCTGGTACAGGACTCATGGAAGTTCACTCAACCTATTCACACAACAGCAACCAGAGTGATTTTTAGCTGCTTACATGTGGCAATGAAATCACTCAGGCATTGAAGCTGGTGTGATGTTTTTAGAATATTAAACAAAGAACTTCACATTAACATTATTCTTTTTTCAGATTTTGGTATGATAAATAGGTCACAAGTATCCATTAAGAACTGAAACTACAATGCTTAAGAAAATGGTTTCCATTATAACAAGAGAAAGTTTTACTTATATACTGAAGATATTTTGAACTTGTACATTTTGTTATGTTGAGGTTATGCTCACTTAAGAGACTTACATAATAAATCCAAAAATAGTGCAAATTTATGGCAAACACAAATAGTACACAGATGTTTAGAAGAAAACTAACTGGAACATAATATGGCAGTTATAATATGTGCAATGTAATGGCACAACAATTGTCTTTGTAAAGCTGGTACGGAACACACAACATATTACAATGGATGAAAAGAAATAGAAGTAACTTCAATTATGCCCAGGGAAGTGTGTTGGGATTTTTGCCATCCATGTTATATACTAGTGACCTGGCAGACAATATTAACAGTAATCTCATACCTTTTGCAAGTGATGTAGTTAATTATAATCATAATTTCAAAAAAGCTGGACAAATATCCAGGCAGATCTTAATAAGTTTTCAAAATGACAACTTGCTTCAAATGCACAAAAACATAAAACTGCTCACTTCACAAAATAATGAAATGTAGTATACTGTGACTATAATAACAATGAGTTACAATTTCAGTCATTCATACAAATATCTGGATGAAACCCGTAGGAATATGAAATGGAATGATCACATAGGCTCAGTTATAGGTAAGGTAGGTGGCAGACATTGGATCATTGGCTGGGTGCTGAGCAAATGCAGTCACTCTACAATGGAGACTATTTACAAATCACTTGTGTGGCCAGTTCTTAAATAATTGCTTTTATTTTTATTTATATTAAGTATGGTAAATCACATGTTGTACAGGCAGTGAACTAGTAATATAAGAGAAATCAGAAGATAGAATACAGTATTACTCTAAGGAATACATTTTAAATCTAAGAACTCATTCATTTTATTAAAAAAGTTTGACCTGCAAGGGATGTTTTCAGGTGAGAGCTGCAAAGCCTGGGTAGAAATTTTTGAATTTTTATGTGAGCAGCGAGTATTGAGACATGGACATGGGTGGGCAGTTGAATTAAAACACACACATTGTCACTGTTGATAAATGTATCAGAAAACACACACATTGCAATATACAGAATGGCACTACCATCACACTACATTCTTCTACCATTGTGTTTTTTCGCACCCTACTCAAACTGCACCAAAGAAGTACAGACAGAGAAAAGAAGCATACACAAGAAACCCTTGCCTTCCGAATGCTCTGAAAACGGCACTGAGTTTGAGTGATGGTCACCACATTAAGTAAACCTAATTACAACACTTTCCCTTGGTGGGCATCATGAGAGAATAATTTACCAGTTTTACATTGCAAAAATACATTATTAAACAGAAGAACACAGATGAGAAAAAATTTAACAGGCTGGTAGCCCAACATGAAATAATACTTATTTTAATCCTAACGTGTCTCTGAATCCCTCAGTTTTAACACTGCTAAGACCTTTAGTTAAAATATCTGCAACATTGTCATCAGTTGAAACATACTTAAACTTCAGAAAACCAACCAGCACAGTCTGCCTGACTTTATGATGGCACACTCTGAAATTTTTGATTGTTTCTGATACACTCTTTTTCTTAGTAATCTCAGTGGCACCTGTGTTAGCAGCATTGACCTGCAGGAGTAGTCTAACAAATTCAGAACACATGATTCCATGTAAAAAGTTACAAACCATTCCACCTCTTTACATGTCTCGAACATTGCAATGTATTCAGCTTCTACTCTGGAGTTGGTTACATGGATTCCCTTTTACTCTTCCAGGTGACAGCGGCTCAAGCTAACAAAATTGTATACCTCATTGTAGATTTACTAGCAGCTGGGTCATTTGCCCTGTCAGCATCACTGAATGCACTAGGATCAGAACAACTGGCACTGAGACATAAGATCAAATCTTTAGTTTGCTGCAGATAACAAAACACCCTTTTCACTCTGGCCCAAAGAGAAACACGTGGTTTAGAATTGAACAGACTCAACCTTCCTGCAGTAAATGCAATATCAGATTGAGTACATGTGGATACAGACAACAAACAACCCACTGTCTTTTAGTACAGTTTTTGGTCAAATGGCTTGTCATTCTCATCTTCACGAAAATAGTTGTCATTATGTGGTGTAGCTATGCCCTTGCAGTCATGCACTTTGAACTCTTACAATGTCAGCTGAAAGTAACTAGTTTGGTTTAATTTCACTTGCCCTTGAGACTGCTCAACCTTAAGTTCTAAAATAAACAACATCTCATCCATTTCTTTAATGCTAATGTGAGATTTCATGATATTCTTGAATTTTTCAATCCTCTCTTCCTCACCTACTACAACATCATCCACATGAAACCCAATGATGAAATTATTAGGGAAAAATACACAAGAATCCTTTTCACTTTGTTCCTAACTAACTGTTTCGTCACAGAGCAGAAAAAATCATTCCAATCCTAATCTGCTTGGTGAAGCCTGTAAATCTCTTATTCAATAAAGAGACTTTATTCCCCTCACTAAACAATTTTGATTGCTCCATGAAAACGGCGCCACTTATGCGCCTATTACTATAACCAGTTTCTAAATCAATGTGTGTGATTTTCCATTCCCTAAATACTGCAATTACTCTAGCCTTCAGAGGGAATAATGTCTCATCAGACATGACATCCCTTCTCAAAAGGATTTTTCTTTGTCCAAGATTCGGCAAGACAATGTCCTTTTGATGCTGCTTCTACTCCAAGATAAACATATTCTTCTGCCCATTCCCCAAGTTTGTCAGATGTCAATTTGCTTGTCCAGGCTCTGCACCCAAACACTTTGGGCATTTTCAGGTCTTCTTTAATAAGTTATTTCTGCTTCCAGACTTCATATGGGATTTTTCCACCAAGGGATCTTGTTGGGCACCTCTTTCGCATGTAGTATGCCAACATCAAAGCTTCTCCCCGAAAGTTATCAGGCAAACCACCTTGGAATGGTACACACATCACATTGGATATAAGTGAGTCAGGTGCTCTGCTTTCCCATTGGATGGGGGAGAGTAAACTGTGCTTTTCCAGTGTAATATGCCCTCTTTCTTGAACAACTGTTCAAATTTGCTGTTGATGAACTCAAACCCTTCGTCTGATTGTAAACTTCGCAGTTTTCTCACTGTCTCACAATCTGCACACTCCTTAAACTCCACAAATGAGTCAAACACATCACTTTTCTGCTTTAGCACATTCATTACCGAATATCTTGAGTGATCATCCAGGTAAGTAGTATAGTATTGTGCTCTACCTAAGAAGGTCTGTCTAATATATCCCACATCGCAATGTACCAGTTCCAGAACATTTTCAGTGATAGTTTGGCTTTGTTTGAAAGGCTGTCTTTTCATTTTTCCTTGCACACACAAAACATTACTCTTTATACCTGGTGACTCCACATACTCTGGGTGAAGTTATTCTGTGTCCAAGTCTTTGGTGCCACAAAACTTCTGCATATATGGCTGTTGCTTCATGTTCCACTGGTTGATGAGTTTTGTCATTGTGGGGTATCACTGTCTTGTTATTAACTTTTTACTATTCACAGTGCACTAAATAGATAACTGCTTGATGATCTTCCTGTCAATACTTCCTTCTCACCAATAGACACATTAACATCACTGTTTTTTAATCTAATGCACATTCCTTTCTTGTCCATTTGTTTAACAGGCAACAAGTTCCCATACAGTTTGTTCACCAGAAGCACGTCTGTTACTTGGATGGAGTTATCCCCATATGACATTTCTGCTTTCATGACAACACTTCCCTTACCACTCACTTAAGTAACTTTCACATCAGCCAGTTTCATTCTCCAGTTGCCCATCTCTAAGACCTGTAGTATCTTCTGGTGACTAGTCATATGATGTGATGCTCCTGAATCCAGAAACCACACTTTTCCATCAACACCTCCTCCACTTCTGGCCAGTATCACAGTATCATTTCATCCTCTTCCTCTGCACTTCCATCTTCGCTGTTTGGATAATTCTTAGCACTGTTGAGCGTACACCCACTTGCCCTGTATGCTGAGTTCTTGGGAGCATTCTGTATGCTTGGTGCACCCACTCCTTGTTTTCTGTGGGAATGCGGGCACTCCTTGGCAATGTGATCTGCTTCACCACAGGAGAAACATAGTCTGTTTCTGCTGGTTGTGTTCTTTTCATCTTCTTGGTTTTAAAGTGGCTCCACCCAAAATTGTGTTGTTTATGCCATTCACCTTGTGCTGCACATGCTTTGGCTTCTTCTCAGCTCTCAGTGGACTTCAAATCTGGTTCCAGGTGTTTCTCTTTTAATTCTTATCAGTTGATAACAAGGTCTGTGGTCAATCTGTCCTCGTCTCTTTCTAAACTTCTAGTGATACCTTCATACTTCTCTAGAGCCAGTCCTAGGAGCATGAAGCCTGCAACTGTTTTGTCATCAAAGGTAAGGCCCCCATGCTTCACTCATCTACTGACAGCCAGTATCTTCGTTACCTGGTCATCCATAGCCATATCATCATCTTCCTTGATATTCACTAACCCACTTCACAAGTTTTGAGTGCCAATCGTCTCTAGGTAGCAATCTGCAACCAACATTAAAATAATGGACAAGGCCCTCTTATTTTTCTCCATGTCCCACTGATCATAACATGTTCCAAATCCTGGTTCTATGGCATCCCATTCCTCACATTGTTGTATCAGTGAATGAACACAGACCATGCAAAATAGTTATTGCTGCACAAGTGATCAATCTTGACAGTTGGTTCCGTCATTCTGAATTGTTTCCTTTGCCACTGGATAAGGTAGAATATCAGATACGTCGTCTTCATCCTTATCTTGCACCTCGTGTTCTTTTTTCCTTGAACTCAAACACGCTCACCACACCCATGTACTGGGTCCATAACCTGTTATAATTTTTATGTGTGAAGTGAGTATTGACACACAGAAGTGGGTGGGTAATTGAATTAAAATACATACATTGTCACTGTTGATGAATGTATTACAGAAACACATTCACTGCAACATACAGAATGGCACTACCATCACACTACATTCTTCTCACATACCCAGACTGCACTAAAAAAGCATGTATTGAGAAGCATACACTAGAAACCCTTCACTTCTGGGTGCTCTGGAAATGGTGCCGAATTCAAATAATGGGTCAACATATTAAGTAAACCTAATTACAACAATTTTTCACCTGTCTTGTTGCATGGTTGAGAATGTTGTAATCTGCGTGAAAGAATTCACTATTGTTGGCTACAAACATTATCGATCAGTATATTATATTAGAAAAAATCGTTATTTGTGGCATCAGCCGTGCAATTTTGTTTATTCTCTGCTGGTTTCGGTGCTGGCTACCATCTACACAGGAGATACTGCACGGCAAGAAACAGGATACTAAAAGTACATGATTTCCTACAATCTTACAACATGGAAGTAGTTTCCTTCAGTTTAGAAATCGAGTTGAACTCACAAGGGCTTAAGTCAGTAGGTGCAGAAAGTGTCACCACTTCTTTCTCTATGCTGTTCATTTTTGGAACAAAGCCTATGACCAGCTTAGAGACAGAAGTGATGACACTTTCTGCAGGACCTGACCATCATTTTGCAGGACAATGCTCAAGCACATACAGTGCAAGCTGTTACTGATTTGTTTGACTGATGGGACTGCTAAGTGCTATAACTTAAGCCCTCATGAGTTCAACTCGATTTATAAACTGAAGGAAACACTTCACTGCATTTGCTTCAAAACTGCTACAAATTTGTTGAGCAATAGACCGCACCACTTGAACTGTCAACACAACTGGCACTGCTAAGAGTATCCTACGACTTCCACATTTCTGGCAACAGGTTATACACAATGCTGGTGACTACTTTGAAGGTCAGTAAAACTTTGAAACACGTGTCTATTTTGTACGAGTTGTAAAAAAATAGTTGCCACTATTAAAGTTCCAACCTTCATAGAAACAAAAATCTTCCATGGTCAAACCATAGTAATTCTGTAATTAATCTTATACTAGTGAATATCTTCTTAAGCAGCTGTAAAAATTAGTCCCTACACAAATATTAAAAACTCTTTTCTATGGGATGATTTACCAATAGTTCAATTATATTAATGAATTATAGAGGTAAGTGGAATAATACAATTATAAAATGGTACTGATGAACAGCTTTAGTCTGTTCTCCAAAGTAACATCCAAAAAGAGTAAAGGACATAAAGTAATAACAACTGATTTTCCAACAGTGTTTCTTGAAACAGATGTGGGTCCCAAAATGAATATTTTATCTGTACAAAAGAAAAAATTCTTCAGAGTGTCATTAGAAAGTCAGAAACTGTGTAATATCCACAAATTATTCAAAATACCCAGAAAAAAGTAAAGAAAATTTTGAAGTGTCGTTAGGCCTGAAAGAAACAAATGTGGTACAGGAATTAATTTTCAAATTCCTATTGACAGAAACTGTGACACAGAAGATGTTAGACTGACCAATTGGGTCTGATTCAAGAGACTGAGAAGGTCCAAAGAAGAGCAGAAAGATTCGTGACTGGTACATTTAGCTATCGCGAGAGCATTACAAATCTCATAGAAGGTCTGAAGTGGACACACTTGCAGATAGATGGTGCAATAAGCGAAAGGGGCTGCTCACTAAATTCTGAAATCCGATCTTCGCCGAGGATGTAGAGCATATATTATTACCACCAACTTTCAAATAATTTGCAAGAGAGATGACAAAAATCGTAAGATAACTGAAAAGCAATAACACTTCTGGGTATGATGGTACTTCATTCAAAGTACTAAATGCAAAAATTGTTCAGACTTGGTAGCATCACACTTGAACTGTGTTGGTAAACTGTAAATGAGTCAAGGTATAGTTCCTGGAAGACTGAAGTATGTAGCAGTAACACTCATTCATGATAGTGTAAATAAGCAAGTGACCTTAAATCATAGACGTAGTTCTCTCCTTCTCGTGTACTCAAAAATTTTTGAAAAGCAAAGTTACAGGTGAATACTGAACCATCTTCCTGAGAATAACCTTTTAACAGCAATATTTTCTGATATCTTGCTAAGTCCTTGGATTGTATAGTCACAAAATTCTACTAAAAAGACTAAAATGATACAGAATTAAAAGTAAAGATTAATGGGCACACTGACTGAGGCTCCATGAGTGAAGTTCCTAGGCATCCATATGGATAATAAATTTGAGTTGGTACCAGCACATATATAATCAAACCAAAAAACTGCTCTTTTGATTTGCACTTAAAAACCTCTTTCAATGAGTCAACCTACAGATGAAATGGTTACCAAGCTTTACTTGATACTGCCTTATGGTTTAACACAGATATGGCAAAGAAGTATTATATTCTACGGAGAGCATCAGTAAAAATATTGTGTCCAGGTGATAACCAGTAGGGGGCTCTTTAGGATCCTTAAGATTCTTTCACTTCTCATGCCAGTACATATATTCCTTATTGATGTTTGTGGCTTTTACAAAGCTAAATTTAAAATGAACTGTGCAATTCACAACTACAACACTAAAAGCACAATAATTTACATAAAGATTATAAATCACCATTTAGTGTTTAGAATGGAATTTTATAGATTAGTATTGGTAAAATTGAAAATCTACAAATATTCAATAGCAACTCCTTCTTCAATTTGTCAGAGTCTTTGCACTCAGAGATGTAAATTCCAATTCCACACAAGTTTAATATTTTTATTAAACAGACCTTTACTTTAACTGTATATAGATTGACAGAGCTGGGTAAAGTTGAATAAATGCTTTGTTTATGGTACTTGATAAACATGGCAGCTAAGTAACATTGGAGAAGGATAAAAGGCTTTTTTCAAAGGAACAAATTCCTACGTTTATTAGTGTAAGTGTATTAGCACTGATAATAATTTGTAACTGATATACTTTATAAAGGTAATGTGAAGTGGTGCTTCTGGCTGTTAATTTATTACTAGACTCATTCCACATCCTTGAAGGTTTTCCTTCATTATGGGATTTAAAGAACATGACGTGCGAAAGAACAAATGGATAAATACATATGGCTTATGGATCTGAGTGTAACATTCTTGCTCTGAAGACTGCTACAGAAACTACTTAACAATGTATTAAATGTTTTCACTGACATTCATTTAACGTAAATTAAACAAATAAATGTAGTGAACTAGATGATTACAGCACTAGCCTCAAATATAAATACCGCTACTTGAAGAAAGGAATAAAATTAAACTGATAGATCAAATCACATATATTAATGACTTGCTTGAGCACAATGAACTGCCAAATCCTTTAAGAATATACAGAGTCCGCCAGAAAAATGTATACACTCTTTGTCAGGCTCTACCGAGATGTCAATATTGTCGTTCAATTTGAGTTAAGAGTGTGAGGTAGTATGGTCTTTGTCTCAGTTAGTACTTTCCTCTTAGTATTGAGAAAACAAGATGGCTGGAACATGCTTGACATTTGAGTGATGAAAATGTATTGTGAAGTGGTTTTTCAAGTTTGATAATGCTGTTGAAGTGCAATGTCAATGGAAGCAAGAGTCTGAAACAGAACTGCCAACCCACCTAACAATTAAATGCATCAGTGACAAGTATGAATTTCATAGAATGATTTGTGATATTCACAAAGGAAGATCAGGAAGACAGCATACAACTACAAGTCCTGCTTAATTGGCTCTCGTGTTGGAAACGTTTGTTAATTTTCCACAGAAGTCTGCTATGCAATGTGCACATGAAGTGGGGATTAACAGAACAGGTGTACAAAAAATTCTGAAAGCTGCAAAATGGAAAGTTTACATTCCACAATTACTGCACATGATTAATGATGATGATCCTGATCACCGAATGTAATTTTGCAAATGGTTTCAGCAAATGGTACTGATGACAAACAATTTGTGACAAAGGTAGTGTGGAGTGATGAGGCATGCTTTAAACTTAATGGAACCATGAATTGGCACAACAGAGTGTACTGGGCACCGGAAAATCCACATATTTATGTGGATAAAGCAGTCAGTCTACCAGGGGTTCATGTGTGGTGTGGACTATCATCTAGGGGCCTAGTAGGACCCTTTTTCTTTGATGCTACTGTCACTGGAGAAGTGCACCTGGAAATGATATGCACATCAATTTTGCCAGGTATAGGTGTGCTTTATGGAGCTGATAAAGAAGGACAGGGTGCCACCACACCAACACCTAGCTGTACGAGCTTTCCTGGATGACCGTTTTCCAGGGCACTGGATTGGACGAAGAGGGCCCATTGAGTTCCGTCCACAGTTCCCAGATCTAACACCTATGGACATTTACTTGTGAGGAATTGTGAAAGATAATGTCTATCAATGTAAACCCCACACACTGGAGGAACTTCACCAAGAGATTACAGCAACATGTGCAGCAATCTCCACTGTAACACTGACATAGTTGCGATGATCGCTCATCATTCTATTATGTGTATAACTGCCAACAGTGAACATTTTGAACATTTAAAGTAACCTTGTGCTAAACTGAAGGTTGTACAACATGTGTGATCAATAATTAAATGTAAAATAAACACATAAGTAATACTTTTTGTTCCTTAAAGTGTGTATACCATTTTTCTGGCAGATTCTGTATAATGGGAAGAGTCTGAAAGGCAAACTACAATCTTATTTATATAGAAAATGATTTTATTTATGTAAAGAATTTTAGATGGCATATCCAGAACCTCATCGATTTAACACTGGGCACTGCTTATGTTATACATCAGAAACACCAAAAAGAAACATTCTCGGAATAGCAATAGATTCTGGAAATATGTCCCAGTCTTCCTTATTCATGTTGGTAGGATATTTGGCTATTTATATTGCCTGTATAATCTTCCTTCTCAAGGTAAATGGCTTTTACACCATTACAAACTTCTTGAGATGATTTCTGTTTGCTGCAATTATCCTAGTGTTCCACCACTTGATGTTATATCTAATAAATATTTCTTTCATGTTCAGATATCCATATGCTAATTGGTTGCCTTATCTCACCTAAATATGCTAGTTCACACTCACAGTCGATTTTGCAGACTTCAGCAGCATGTAGCTTGTCAACTGCATCTTCTGTTAAGCCAAGTACATCTTTTATTTTGTTACTGCTTCAGAAAAGTGACCGATACCACCTTGGTGGAGAGTTTTTCCCAGACATTCAGTGACCCCTTATATGTATGTTAAGAGGGCAGTGTTTTGTACGTCCTTCTGCTCTTTTCTATTGCCTTCATACTTTGTTGCCATGGTTTTGCCTGTCATCTTCATACCATAGCCACCATAAAAGATATACTTCACTTAACAAAAGATACAATTGACAGGCCACATACTGCTGCAGTCTACGAAATCACATCATGGACATCTTAGAGGCATGTGTGGCACCCGATGTTCTCCAAGTATGTAGGCAAGATAGGATGAACAATTAGCACATGGATTTCTGAACATGAAAGATACATTCGTCTAAGACAGCATAACAAGTCAGTGGTGGCAGAACAACAGAGTGATTGCAAACAGATAATATCTCGAGAAGCCCCTGCATTCACAAAACAGCACTTGCCTTGAGGATAAAATTATAGAGGTGATATAAATAGCTAAATGATCCACCAACATGAATAGAGGAGATAGGTATAGATTTCCAGCGACTCGCTGCCAGCAGTCATAGTGCTATGGGATGACAGCCAGCACTCGCTGTGTTATGGGGCAACAACTCTTGCATGGGAGACCACAGCCATCTTAGGTATATAGAGTACAGGCACACTTCAGCCGCTACTAGGCAGCCAGTAAACAGTGCTCTCATTTCTCATTTGCCTATTTTCGCCAGTGGCAAGAAATACATAAAACACCATGGACACCTATTTCCACCAATAACAAGAAATAAAACTAACAGCAATAAAGGACATTTAACACCATTCCTCATCATCCTCAGTATCCTATCAGATTATAAAAACAGCTTTGTCCACTAGTATATAAGAACTAAAGTTTTTCTCATTCAGTAGTAAGGTATACACCTTGAGGAAAGCCATTTGCAACAGTGGTCAAAACATCAGAGGACTTGACATATTGATAATGCGTTCACACACCCTGAAGATCTTTATTGCATGTATTGAATTATTTTTCAGAATCATGGTATGTATAAATTGTATTTACTCTATCAAACCCTGTCATATATCATCTGTGAAAACTATGTGCTAAATCACAATTTATAATGTATTAATGAATGCAAAAGATTCCTTAAATGAGACTGCACCCATAATAATTTTTTGCAAATAATTTTGTCTAGATCACTTAATGTGTATTTGTTTAGTATTACACATTTCAGACCCCTTAATTAAGATCAAAGTTCTCAGCATTGTGTTACTTTGAACATAATTATGGGTTCTGATGATAGCAGTAGTTAAAACATGTCATAATAAATAAAAATTCATTAAGCAATCTAGATGATATTATTCACAAAAAGATGTATGTTATTTTGTATTATACCTCATCAGGTGTAGGTGGAATAAGTTGATAGGCAATGCTATATCTGCATACAAAATTTCATAAAAAAACATTTTATGTCACTTGCATATCTGTGATGTGTGTTGGCGCAGATTTGAGGAAAGTTAGGAATGTAAGTTACTGCAAAATAAAAACAAACAATAACTCAAAAAGGAGAGTGTGTTCAAAAGTGCAGCATTTCGTATTACACCTTAATAATCTAATGTACTTTAAAGGATACGGCGGCGCTGCTGAGGTCATGAAAAATATTTGGAAAGTTCCTGTTATTATTACCCGCATGTTTTAACTGGTCCCAGTCATGTTCAATCATGTTCATATCAGCAGATACCACAGGCCATTCCATCTGGTTAGTTCCTGCATCCTGAAGGAACATATTCATAACATGGGAACATTGTGATAGTGTATTTTTTGCCTTGAAAGATGAACTAGTCACCAAAACAATGACTGTAAGGCTAGACTAGGGTGGAGGAGCCTACCCCTATAATGCACAGCCCAAAACACCACTGATCGTGTTGAGAGGTGTAAGACATCCACACATGATAAGAGCCAAAACATGACTTCCTGTTGCCCTGCTGATGCAATGGGACTGCCTGCCTGAGACTTGTTCTGTTGGTTAGCTGCCACTTATGTGAAAAGATTGTCAAGTTCCAGATAAATCCTGCATTTGTCAGAGAAGAGAGTCCAATGCCACTGATCCATGTTCCATTACAGATGTTTTCTTGCTTACCTTCTTCAATCATCACGGTGTGGGAATGTTTGGATGATTGGGTATTTTCTGTGTCAACACAGCATGCAGTTCTACTATCTTCTCCTCATATTATTTATGAGCCACAAGTTGAAGTAACAGTCATCAGCTAATATTATAAAGGGGAAGTGGACTAATGAGGTCAAGGTGTAAGTGACAAAACTGACCTTTCAAGATCTCAAAATATCGCAAAGGAGTTTGGGCATGTGGACCAATTTTGCTGCATTGCAGTGCAAACATGCATGATCCCAAGTGGGAGAGTCACTTTTAAATCCCCACCAAAGCGTTTGATCATAAAGTGCATGGTAGTCCAGGCGCTAGGGCTACCAGATCATGTATGCCAGTGGGAACCACATGTCAAGGTATACCCATAGATGTGTCAGGCGTAACTGGCAATGAAGAACAGGGAATGTTCCACAGTCAAAGAGGAAGAGGAATCATGTAACAAGTTCTGGATGTCAGGGTCTTGCAGTTGTAGGCGAGCTAGTTCTTTAAGTCAAGTGGGGGAGGAAATAGAATGCACACGTGACATATAATCATCCCTGATGTTGTCAGTTCCTTTAATGTGGTGGATGTCTGTCGTGTATTGGCAGATAAGGTCCATGTGCTGGGAACGGCATGGTGGGAGGTTAATAGAGTGCAATGTAATAGAGCCCTTCTGGAAGTGGTCAGTGATTGATGAAAACTATGACCTCTCACCCTTCTATGTCCTCACGAAAGTAACAGATGGCCTCATAGGTCCCTAACATTCTCTATCAAAGGCCAACCATTTGCAATGTGATGTGTAAATGTTTTTGGAAAAGAGGCATAGTGGCTGTGAGGTGTCACCAACACGCAACAGCACCAATCAAAGATTCACTTACATCTGTAGTTATGGAGTTGCAAGCATTGGCAACTGGATGTGCAGGAGTGATGTCATTGGTAAAAACTGTCTTGAGGACATTGAACACATGTCATACCTTCAGATCATTGTACCTTGCATGCACAGGAATTGTTTCTTCCCAACAGAGCATTTGTCATGAGCGCCTGAAAAGAGGCAGTGTGAGAAATATGATGCTGGAAAATGTTCACTATGCTAGGAAACCCTCTGAGGTTGGATAAGTTTCAGGTCAATGCAGTGCATTAATAAAAGTTACGTGCTTGGATGTTGGACAGACTCCTTCGGAAGTGGCAGTGTGGCCAACAAAGGTAACACTACGACACTGAAGTTGTGACTTATTCATGGTTGATCTCTATGCCTTTGTCTGAACACCTGAGCTAAGTGCCACTCATGCTCTTTGGTAGAGGCAGAGAAGATGAGGGTATCACCTAGGTAAGGTAAGCTAAGGAAAACAGTACAGAGTCAATAAACTGTTAATTTGTTTGGACAATGTTTTCAGACCATAAGGCATACAGCAAACAGGTTGAATGGTGTGATGATGGCTGTTTTTGGAATATCATCCTTGTGCATCTGTATCTGGTGGTAAGCTTTCTGACAGTATGTTCATTGAACTCGCAATAGTCTCCACACAATTTAAAGGTCCCATCTTTCTTAGGAACCAAGAAAATACATGACAAACAACTGCTACCAAGATTGGCGCACAATACCTGTGTTTAAGAGTTCCTGCGTGGCAGCCTTTGCATGGTGAATTGTTGTAGCTGTAAGATGCATAGCTTTTTAATGGATGGGAGGACGACCTATGGGAGGTACCATCAGACATTGTGCCAATCAGGTCTTTGTAGCACTTGGGAGTGAGGACACATAGTTACATGAAGTGAGAGGGAAAATCTTCACATGAAACATTGGTAGTTTGTGAGTCACTGACCTGAAGTGTCTGCAGCAAAGGAGGCAATGAGGGCACAGCAAATGTGCAGTGAGAACCCTTAACAGGGGATGGCCATGCACCAGTGAGGTCGTCAACCATGCACAGAGCATGTGCCACGTTGACTGACACATTGGCAATCAGCTGATAGAGAATGTTGTCGTTGAAACGAAGGGCATCAATGTCTTGGCACTAAGTCATGAGTTGACAAAGTTAGCTGTCAGGTGGGAGCACTCAGAGGTAGTGTGAACAAGGGGGGTCACACTGAACTATAGATAGAGGGGAATCAGCAAAGGAGCCGGGAATCTGGATGCCCAAAGCGTAGTGGAGTAAGGCAGCAGAATGCAGGTTGGGGAGAGACGGAAATGTTTAAGAAGGATAGAGCCCTCCAAATTGGCCACATGTAAAATTCCAAGTCAACTGAAGGTCTGGCATAAGCTGAAGCCAAATATCTTTCAAATACATAGTTTTAAACATCCTCTTACTGTTTTTGTGAATGCAGACAAAATAATAATTGTGCTGTTCACAAGAACAAACAATAAAACATTTTTATTCATGATTATCTTGTGTTTTTTGGACTTATTATATGAGGTTTTGATTTGTGTGTACTAAAATAGACTCATGGTTTTGTAATGCACTTAATTTTCACTTTTAAATGATAAAATCACGTACCTACATAATTGCTGTGTTCTTCAAAGTTAGGTAAATGCTACCCTGAATTATGCAAGTTCAAAGCCAAGTAACGAGAGGGGAGAGAACAGTACTCAAATGTAAAGAAGAGTCAACAAAATTAGAGTGCTTGTGTGATTCCTTCCCCAGTGTCACCAGACTTCAGACCAGTTGAGTGTATCTTCAGTACAGCTGACTATACCTAGGCTCAGTTCCACCCTTTTCTCTTTGGGTTGTTGGCAATAATTGAGGGTCATGGATCAAGATGATTTTCTAATGGGTTTGGTATCTCACGGAGTTCATGTAACAATGTGCTGCTACTAACATCAGCATGTAATAGATACGCTACAGACAACAAAGGAGGTGTGTCTTAATTAGTTGCTCGTGAATGTATTTTATTAATTATATTAAATGCTTGATATAAATTAATAAGCTTCTTACCATTTGTGCAATGGCAGCAGAGCTGTCCTTTTTGTCTGCTTGTTTACAACATGCACAAGGCGGCTCTGGTTTAGGTACTACTGGACATGTTGACTGAACAGGTCCTTTAGGAATTGTAGCAGATGCCCCACAGCAGCAAGGTATACTTGGTGGTCCAGAGCATTGACAAGGTGGACAACAGAGGCAAGGAGGCTTCTGTGGAAGTGGGCAGTTACATACAGGCTTTGGTTTTGGTGGACAACAGCTGGGAGGTACTGGTTTTGATCCACAACATACTGGAGGAGCTGTTGGTTTATCACAGCGACAAAGAGGTTTTGGTTTATTGCAGACACTGCATCTTGTCTGAAAAGTAGTAAAAACAGAAAGAATGAAATAAAAAATGTCAGTTTCATTTAAATTCTTAACTATGTTTCTATCATAAACTGTAAACAGTGGAACATGGTAATTAAAAATGTCATATAAGGAGTAGCTTTCCTTAAAAAATGTAACAATATTATTTGATACTGATTTCCACTTGCAGCCAGAGAGCTAAGTCATCTCCCCCTCCCTTCCTCCCACTTATGTAATATACCTTAGATGGAGATAAACAACTATCACTGCAAGAAAACAAATAGTTGGTTCAGTGACACATCCAACACATCCAGCAGATTCAGGAACTGAAGAGAAATTATCTTCAAACACTGCGGCACTTCCTCGAGAAAGATGTGAAAATAGGGGTGATACACCAAAGCAGGCACTGAATTTGTGTATTGTACAACACACGGTCAATGTACAATGAGGCTAGAATCTAGAGAATCATATGCAGATAAGAATTGCCAAATCCACTATTTTGACAGGCTACAAATTGAAGCATAACAAGGTAATCCTGCACCCTTGGCAGTGCTGACAAAGCTGTCTCTTGCCATTCCCTGATAAAACTACCTCTCTGCAATTTTTGCACACAGATTTAATTAAATTTACAGTTTTGTAAGTAACTTTCATAAAAATAAAGCATTGTTAAAAAATATTACTAAAACAAACTATATTGCACACAACAAATTAAGTGTTAAAGAATAGACTTTATTTACTCCTCATAAATTATTAATAGCCGCAAATTATTAATTAGCAATAACAGAAAAGATGCCATAATTAAGAGTTGAGAAACATTCCTCTCCAGCATTGTGTTTTTATTATAATTTTATTTTGCATTTCTGTGCTTTGAGCAGACTCACTGACATCAAGCTGAAGAGCTAAGTCATATTCTACTAACAAGGTAGCTAAATTTCAGTCATCTTTAAAATGCAAAGTTGCATTCACAAGATGCTGCAGTCACATACATTGTAACACTCATAAATATCCTCAAAACTGAAACTTCCTGGCAGATTAAAACTGTGTGCCCGACCGAGACTCGAACTTGGGACCTTTGCCTTTCGCGGGCAAGTGCTCTTGCCCGCGAAAGGCAAAGGTCCCGAGTTCGAGTCTCGGTCGGGCACACAGTTTTAATCTGCCAGGAAGTTTCATATCAGCGCACACTCCGCTGCAGAGTGAAAATCTCATTCTGGATCCTCAAAACTATTTACGTATTTGGATAATCATCTCCTAACTTATACTTTGGAAAAAAGCTTCAAAATGTTCAAAAGGGAAGCTATTTTGCTAACTATGGCTGCTGTAACAATACCTCTGCTGTATTTCACATCAAAATCAGCTGCACATTTTTCAAGATACATACAGAATTTTTACTTAAGGAGTTTCCTGAAAAGAAATGAAAGTCAGATAAAGTGGTATGATATACAGGGTGTCTCATTTATCTTGACCACCCTGTTTGTCCAGGTGCAAATTACAAAATGTTTCAAACAAATGTTCTTTAGCCGTCATGCTCAAAGCATGGAAATGCAAAATAAAATTATAATAAAAACACAATGCTGGAGAGGAATGTTTCTCAACTCTTAATTATAGCATCTTTTCTGTTATTGCTAATTAATAATTTGTGGCTATTAAATGGCACCCTGTATTTTTCATTCAGTAATTCATTTCCTCTCCTAAAGACCTATTCAAAAATGTATCACAGTGTACCATTCACTGAAACACAACGTTATTAATTATATAACACAACATTGGTGTTGACGATCCCAGCACTTAGTACAGGTACTTAGGGTAATGGAACACATCCACGTGCTGACGATGACAGATGACAAATGTAAACATAAGTAGAATGCACACCAATCATTCTGTTAACTATTATCAGTTGAAGATTTGTGTGAGTAGAATGTACACCAATGAAGAGATGGTAGAAATGCTACTCATCTATGGGGAATGTAAGTTAGCAGAACAGTAATTGCAATACTGTTTTCTTATGTACAGGTACATTTAGTACAGTAGTTTAGTCCTTTTAAATACTTTGTGTAGAGTAGGCATACAGTAAAGGCTGTCCTTCCTACAAACTGCATCGACATAACGTTTCTTTTATTGTTGTTGGAGGTAGGCGAAATGCTGCACAGGCAGCAGAACTGTGCAGAGAGCGATATCCTGACAAGAACCCACCTTCCTGATGGATGTTTTCTCATCTTGTTGCAATGCTTCAGGAAACGGGAAGTTTCAACACACGACAATGCAATCATCATAGCACTCACACAGACGAAGGTGCTGAAGTTTCTGTTCTTGCTTCCATTGCTATGAATCCACATGCGTGCACACGACAGCTTGAACACGAGATTGGCATTTCTAAAACCAGTGTACATCGTATTCTTAAACGTCTCTGGTTCCATCCTTACCATGTCCACTTACATCAAGAATTGGATGGGAATGATTTCCAGAATCGTGTACAGTTCTGTCAGTGGGCACAGCAGCAAATCCTCACCAACCCGAACTTCTTCTCCAATGTTCTATTTACCAATGAGTGTTCCTTCTCAAACAAAGGACAGGTAAATACAAGGAACATGCATTATTGGTCCAGTGACAATCTATGATGGCTTAGACAGGTGGAACATCAGCATCAATGGAGAGTTAATGTCTGGTGTGGGATGCTTGTTACTACAATTATTGGCCCTTATTTCATCAATGGTAGTCTAAATGGCACAGTGTATGCCAACTTCCTGAGACAAATTCTTCCTCCTCTTCTGGATGAAGTGCCACTAAGAACCAGAATGCTTATGTGGTATCAACATGTTGGATGTCCAGCACATAATGCCTTGCATGCACGTCATGTTCTGAACCCGAAGGTATCCTGCCAGATGGATTGGTCGAGGAGGAACAGTTATTTCGCCTGCTAGGTCTCCTGATTTAAATCCTCTGGACTTTTTTCTTTGGGGATGCATTGAAGACGTTGTCTATCACGATATTCCAACAACTCCAGAGGACATGCAGGAACGTATCATGCTTGCTTGTAATTCTCTTCAGCAGGCAAGACTGGAAGCAGTAAATAATTCTTTCATTCAACAAGTGTGCCAGTGTATTGGTGTCCAGGGTCACCACTTTGAGCACCTATGAATGTTCTACTCTAGGGCAATGGTACAGGAGAGTCAAAGTCAATTTTGTGTTATGTTTTTAGTTGGTTTACATTTGTTTTCTGACAACTGGACAAGTTTGTGATCCCGGGCTCAAAGTCAATGTTGAGTTATGTAATTAATAATGTTGTGCTTCAGTGAATGATACACTGTGATACATTTTTGAATAGGTCTTTAGGAGAGAAAATGAATTACCGAATAAAAAATACAGGGTGCCATTTAAAAAAGCCATACCACCATTCACATTTTAGTAAAAAATCAAGCTACAATGAAGGCAATGATGCTGATTGATGTCCCCCTGATGGCTAAAGAACATTGCTTGAAACATTTTGTAATTTGCATCTGGACAAACCATTATTTAGGGTGGTCAAGATAAATGGGACACCCTGTATATATGAGATCTGTTTTCCAGTACACTTATTGGTCTATCAAATACTTGAAGCCCTATAGCTCAGATTGTTTCTCAGCGCATACCAAATGTGCTTCACACTCAACCATGTCTCAAACAATCGTATTCACTGTTCTGTTCTTTTTAAAAATATTGAAACTACCAGTACAAGGACTAATGACTAATCTTTCACATACAGTTTAAATAATGCTGATTTGTTCATTTCTACTTTCACTTGGATATGAACTACATATCTACTGTACTGTTATATAGCTATGATTTTCGTCCATCAACTCACTTCTTCCAATGGAAATTTCCTTTTTTTTAGAACATTTTATCAACAGTTCCTGGGATCAGGTACTACTGTCTGTTGACTTAGAAAGCTTGTGTGAGAATCCGCAACACACTATCATGCGCCCTGTCAGCACACCTGCTCAGTTAACAAACCTCATGATACCACCTAAATTCAGGCCAAATGTGAATTTCTTTTCATAAGTAAATAGTGTACTCAATGTTTGTGAATTTTTATTAATTTTTCTAGCTGTTTGGCACAATTTTTCCATAAACATAATTATAATTTTTCATTTTATTATCGATACAATTTTAAAACTTCAGTCTTACACTATGAAAATCAGTTGAAAAATAAGGAAAGGCAAACACTCTGAAAACAATTCTACATTAATTCTGTTCAATCTTAAACTATGAAAATCACTTGAAAAATAAGCAAAGATAAATACTCTGTA
Organism: Schistocerca americana; assembly: GCF_021461395.2. Classification (NCBI taxonomy): domain Eukaryota; kingdom Metazoa; phylum Arthropoda; class Insecta; order Orthoptera; family Acrididae; genus Schistocerca; species Schistocerca americana. The sequence goes on along the minus strand of NC_060119.1, from coordinate 755,980,008 downwards.
AACGATGCTACATTAATTTTGCTATTTCTACTATTCAGTTTCAAATACATTTGAAGAAAATGTTCCCATTTATGTTTTTGTATTTATTTTACTGTTGGTATGTAATCAGTATTAAAACAGCAAATTTCTAATTTTCATATTTAGAAATTATGTAACCTCTTATCATTTGATATGATTACTAAAAATATTTACATACAGACATATCATCAGAAAACATAATATAAAATAAATTTGTTAAATATTCTAGAAATAGCAGTTGTCTAATGATTGACTCATGTCATGTACTAGAATGTTCTGGAAAGAATTACATGTCTTATGTTGCATCAATCTGATTCTGTTTTTGATTTGATTTAACATCTACGAAAGCCCTTTGGAAATGGAAACAGACAATGAAAACCCCTCAGAACTGCATGTTTTGATTTTTATCTGTGACATACTAAAAATGTGTGTTAAATACTGTATAGAAGGAGAAATAAAGAACAATTTATCAGTTAATAATGTACCCCAACCTGTGTCATTGAAGAACCCAGCACCTATAAATGATAGTACGCAACACTCTATTGCCTTTGGACATTGATGCTGCTTTATAAAGCCAAATGAACTTTTTTGATGTTACTCCTCTGGAATATAAGAATGTATTATGTCAAAATAGTTTTAGTTCTGGAGCAATGTTTATGAAGTTTAAGTTTTAGAAGATATATAAAAAGAGAAGTGTGTCCTAACACACAGATACACCAATTTAATAACCAATAAAAATCTTACAGTAATTAACATGTAATTAAAACATTGAATAAAGATGTTGCTTAAAGAGTTTTGAAGTTGTAACATTCTGTGATGTGTCAGTTTTTTTTAATAAAATGTCAGTTTCCAATAGTAACTTAATTTAAGTAATTATTTAATGATGTACAAGAACTTTGATTGTAAATAAGTTATGAAGTGTGGCATAGCAGAGCCCATGAACACAGTCTTTGAGTTCAGTTTTGAGTCATGTTCAGTGAAGGGCAGTCTTTGTAAAGTAGTGTTTACCGTATTTACTCGAATCTAAGCCGCACTTTTTTCCGGTTTTTGTAATCCAAAAAACCGCCTGCGGCTTAGAATCGAGTGCAAAGCAAGCAGAAGTTCTGAAAAATGTTGGTACTTGGTAGGTGCCGCCACAACTAACTTCTGCCGTCGAATATATGTAGCGCTACACAGGCATGCTTTGTAGGCACAGAGATAAATACTGGCGCCAAAACCTCTGCGTCAGTTAATAAATTAAAAAAAAAAGTGGAAGACGAGCTTTTTTTTCTCCGCCCTGAGTTTCGACCACTGCATTTTCATACATTATCCAATGAAGGAAATACAAATTCCGTATTGTTCATCTTCGAAAGTAGCAGAATTTCAATGTACTACGAAAATCCGACTGGCAAGACTGTTGCTAATAGGATCCTGATTAAATGTGAATCACGTGCAGTTTTCTCTTCACCATAAGAATAATACGAATATAAACATTTTGCCATGTATTTTTTCGTGTTTGCTGCTATCTCATTTAAATCCTGTCTGCCTAATAAACTACGAAACTACAGTGAGACAACAGCAAACGCGGAAGAATATACGATCGTGTCATGTTTATATTCGTATTATTCTTATGCCTAATAGTGATACAGTCAGAAATGAAGCACGGCAACTGACTGGATTTTTAAATCTAAAATGACTAATTTCTGTGCAGAATTTGATGTACTAAAGAAGCGGCCGCAAAGATTTTCAAACGGAGAAAAATTTTCGCCTAACTCTCGTTCAGAACATGTTCTATCAAACGCAGTCTATTATTTGGTTCTTGTTGATCATTATCAAAGAAAGCAGCAGTGTAAGTAACAACAAGTAGCAGTTACTTGCCATTGTTGCGCTAATGAGACAATTCCTCTCTTTTTTTAATTGTAAGCGGCGGTAGCGCGCACAAAAGCAAGCCACGCCGCGGGCGGCGACAGGCCGTAAACACTCACTATCAGAATGCGACAAACAATGCATGACGCAGTACAGTAATGCATTTTCAGCTTAGAGTGACGTAAACGCCTATAACAAAGAAAACGGCACTTATCAGATCAAAGCAAAATGAGCAATCGATTCAAACCACACGAAGCACGTGAAAAAGGGAGGGTACCCGTATAAATACGGACGCAGCGCCTGACGCATAGCAATGGCTACCTGGTAAAGCTTAACTGCTAAGCTTACGACTCGAACCAAACTATTGTAGCTGTATCGTCTTTCATTCGACCTAAATTGTGTCTCATATTACAATGGACCAACTTTGTTGCGATTTGAAGGTGTGGCCTAAAACTTTTCTCTCCCCTTGAATTTCGAGTCTCAAATTTCAGGTGCGGCTTAGATTCGGGAATTTTTTTTTTTTCCTTGATTTCGAGTCTCATTTTTCAGGTGCGGCTTAGTTTCGAGTAGGTAGTTCAATATGCGTTTTGCATCTTTGTTTAATACTTTTAAAATGTATAAATTAATGAAGTCAATGCAATACATAATGGACTATTGTTATCAAGATAGTATAGGACTTGTCTGTAGGGCATGTTGTCTTTTCTGATATAGAATTTTTGTAAAAGTTTGCATTCACTTCAATAGGAGCTTGAGTAGATCTGCACTCTGGCATACCAAAATAATCTAATATTCATTAATATAGTTTTTTTAAATATAAAACTTAACCAAGGCAGGTCCGCGATGTTTTTTGTTCATGCCAACAACTAGTTCACCTTGTCAACAACTAACTCACTTCCCCAACAGCTTTCACGCAAAATTTCTCTGATCATTTCTTTATTTTCTACTAAGTGTCACTGATGTCTACCAGAAGTTAGTATTTTATCTACCCACACTATAAGGAATAGCATTTCATCCACCCACCCTGTAAGAAATAATATAATTGATGTCTCAGTAGCACAATATACAAAAGGATCAGTTCTTGGTCTTTTGAGTTCTATTTCAAGCAGTCATCCAATGTCTGTATTGAACAGCCTCTGTTTATGGACATAAGATGTAATCTTGTATTGGAGTGCCTGCTGATATTGTCACATCAGGTAAGTAGTCATCATCATTGTTAGCTGGCTGATATTCAGCATTGCCTCTTTTGCATATGTTTCTTGCATGTTGTCTTGTTTCACCTGTTTCTTTTCTTCACATATTTTTCTCTCAGATGTACAATATAAGTAAACTTTATATCAGTTTTGCACATTTTCTAATAATACTATATTTCTACTCTTAATAATGTTGTACATGGCAAGATCAACCAAATGTTATACTTTAGTAGACTCATAATACCATCTTTCCCAACCTGAATCCTATTTCTGGTATTTTTTCTTTGGGAATTTAACTTGTCTTCATGGTTACTGTAAGAATGACATGTATTGGGGTGAAAAATATCTCCACTTTCTCCACTGATTACTGGTTTTGAAACTTTGTCACTAGGCTTTTGCAGGATGATTGGAGTCTATCTTCAAGAGGATGTCAATCCAGGTTTTTCAATATTTATGTAACATTATCCTGTGAATCAAAGAACCTCTGGGGATTTGTGCTGCCCTTCTCTTTATATATTCAATACCCCCTGTTAGTCTTATTTGCTATGAGGTCCACACACTTCAGCTACAAACTAAGATGGTGATCTGTAAGCAGTTTCCTTTGTAGACTGAAAGCACTCTCCCATTATACTGCCAATGAACTGAAACCTACCATCTCCCTTACAACTGACCATATGTGATAATTCCATCTGCACAATTCTGGAATTATCATATGTGGGAATAAAGAAAATTTATACCTCACAGGGATACAGTTTACACGAGGCTATATATGCCAATGTGTTCATCTGTAATGGTTGTGGAGCTCTAGAAAAAATATAAGTGGTGATTAAAAAGTTTCCATATGGAGGCCAGTCCAGAATCAATATGCCAATACAGCAAAATTGCTGTGAGCATTGAGGCAATCTTGCCACTGATGCACCTGGTTGACAATATCCATTTGATAAAACTTGGTGTCCTGCTGTGTGAAGAAGTCTATAACTGCTTGTGTGACGAAGTCTATAACTGCTTGCTGTGCATTCTTGTGTGACAGGAATTGTCAACCCTTCAAGGCCTTTTTTAAGGGGCTGAAGGTGTGATAATTACATGAAGCGAGATCTAGACTATAGGGTGGGTGCTTGAGTGTCTCCCACCAGCCTCTGTTGCACTCAAGGTATATGCTGCTTCTTGTGTCAACCTGTGCCCAGCACGGAACTTGATGCACAGTCCTATGATGGTTTTCAACAGATATGCTGTACAACACACATTCTTTGTTTTCCGAAGGCTGTGTACTGGTGTCTGTCCTTCAGCAGCCAAGAAATGAGTAACAGTATGTTGGTCACCTTTCGGAAAGACATGAATGTCGCACTACGCCCTTACCTTCATCTTGATGCTCATATACCCACATCAGAGTCATGCTATGTTGCATATACACTGCAGTGATGACCTCAAACATAAACTTTTTGATTTCCCCTTATATTATTGAATGGCTGTTTGATTTGCTCCACTTTGAGATATGTCATGCGTGTGAGAGGTTTTTTTCTCCTTGCAAGAGACAAGTTTCCTTTCTTGGTACATTGTGGTAACTTGTATACATCTGTAAAATTTAAAATGTTCCATGTGCCAATGGCACAATTTGATGGCATTTCAAATATAAGATTAGCTATCACGTCTTTGTTTGTGATTAACAAATCCATGTTATTTATCAGTATAAATGGACACAAATGTTCCCTCTTACTTACTCACTGGTCATACCGGACTCGAGAGTCCATTACCGCAGCAACATATTTTTGCCATTTGTCCCTGTCTTGGGCTATTACCTTCCATTCACCTTCAATACCTAGGCTCCTCAAATCAGCCTTCACATTGTCCTCCCATCTATGCCTCGGTCTCCCCACAGGACGTTTTCCTTCTAGGTGCCCTACCAGTACTCTGCGCGCTGCCCTGCCCTCATCCATTCGAGATACGTCACCCGCCCATCGCAGCCTACATGATTTAATAATACTGATTATGTCAGAGCTTGAATAGAGTTCGTGAACCTCTGTTATGCAGTTTTCACCACTCTCTGCTAATGTCATCCCTTTTTGCTCGGAAAATTTTCCTCAAAATTTTGTTTTCAAATACTCGAAACGGCTTTTCATTTTGCACAGTGAGAGACCAAGTCTCACACCCATACAGCATAACCGGTAGAATAATAGTTTTGTATATTCTAATCTTTAAATTCCTAGACAATATCCGTGATGAAAGTAATCTATTCAGTGAGAAGTAGCATGCATTTCCCGCCCATAATCTCTTCTTCAGTTCGGATTCAATTTCATTTCTCGAAGTGATGTCCATGCCTAAATACTTAAATGTGTTCACTTTTTCAAACTGCATGTCTCCAAATCTTAACGTTTCCTGATCTATTGCTGTTGACGTTCTAGTAGTAAACAGGTATTTAGTTTTGTCTTCACTTATCCTTAGACCTACATCTTCACTAGCCTTGATTAATGCATTCGCATTTGCTGTTACAGATTCTTTCCTATCGCTAATGATGTTTAGATCATCTGCATACCTATTTAACTCCACACCCTCTGAATTATCTGCCGCCATTTGTACAATATATTCTAGGACAAAATTAAAATGTTGGGGAGACAGGGCATCTCCCTGCTTAAGCCCATTCTTTATTACAAATTCTTCTGTCTCCAATTTCCCCACGCGTACTCTACCTTTGGTGTTTTTCAAACTCGCTTGTGACAGCCAGAGCGAGAGCACCAGCAGCAGCGAGTACTGTTTGTATAAAGCGTTTATTTTGCATTTTGTTTACGACCTTCCACTAAGGAAGGGATTCTATTTGTGTTTATCTGCTCTGCATAGTAACTAACAGTTCTTGATAAAACTTTACGTAGTTTTCGTGTTAGATTTCTTAGTGTTTTCTTGATCGTTTAGAACAGAAAGCGCCCTAAAACCGTCTTTTGTTTGTTTCGCGGCCGTTAGCCACTAGTCACTTGAATCAGCAGTTGTCTTGTGACAGCCAGAGCGAGAGCACCAGCAGCAGCGAGTACTGTTTGTATAAAGCGTTTTTGTACTTATTTGCTGCGCTTAGCTTTTAAATAGTTTTTCTGGGAAAACCTAGTGTAGTTTTCGTGTCTCGTATTTCAGTGAGTGTTTCTTGATTATCAGAGTAGCTCATCAGAAGATTATCTTGGGAATTTGTCACCGTATAGAGTAGGGTAAACATAGTCATGTGTAGGGACTGTGGTTGTTGTGAGCGGACGCAAGGAGAATTGGCCACTCTTCGGGGGCAGGTGGAGGCTTTGTCTGTTAGGCTCATCGAGCTCGAGGCGCAGGCGTCGGCTCGTAGTGGCGTTGGGGCAACTGTGGTGAGACCTATGCCTACTTCGGTGGCCTTGGAATCACATGGAACCCCTGATGTCGCTGCGTCTTCCGGCAGTGAGCATCTTACCGGTCAGCCATCACTCCAGGGTGAATGGCGGACAGTGGTGGGCTCGCGCGTGCCTGGCCGAAAGGCAAAGGTGGGATCTGGCCGCGTGGCAGCTGCCTTACCCCTTTCCAACAGGTACGGGGTGCTTCCTAGTGGTGATGACATCGTTTCCGAGCCACCACAGGATGCCTCGCCTGTTGGGCCAGTGGCCGATTCTCCGGCAAGGTCCCGACAGTCACAGAGGGCGGGCCTATTAGTTATAGGGAGCTCCAACGTTAGGCGGGTTATGGAGCCCCTTAGGAAAATAGCGGGTAGGTCGGGGAAGAATGCCAGTGTGCACTCGGTGTGCTTGCCGGGGGGTCTCGTCCGTAATGTGGAGGAGGCCCTTCCGGCAGCTATTGAACGCACTGGGTGTGACCGGCTGCAGATAGTAGCACATGTCGGAACGAATGACGCCTGCCGCTTGGGTTCTGAGGCCATCCTTGGTTCCTTCCGGCGGCTGGCTGATTTGGTGAAGACAACCAGCATCGCACGCGGAGTGCAAGCTGAGCTTAATATCTGCAGCATAGTGCCCAGAGTCGATCGCGGTCCTCTGGTTTGGAGCCGTGTGGAGGGTCTAAACCAGAGGCTCAGACGACTCTGCGACTATAATGGTTGCAAATTCATCGACCTCCGCTATTGGGTGGAGAACTGTAGGGCCCCCCTAGACAGGTCAGGCATGCACTACACACCGGAAGCAGCTACTAGGGTAGCAGAGTACGTGTGGCGTGCACACGGGGGTTTTTTAGGTTAGAGGGACCCCCCCCCTTGGGCAAAACGATAAAATACCTGACGGCTTACCAGAGAGGACATTATCATCGTTGATAAAGAACGTCCGTCCTCAGAGACCAAAAACAGGAAAAGTCAACGTAATATTGGTAAACTGCAGGAGTATCCAGGGCAAGGTTCCTGAATTAGTATCTCTTATTGAAGGAAATAGTGCGCATATAGTATTAGGAACGGAAAGTTGGTTAAAACCGGAAGTGAACAGTAACGAAATCCTAGACACAGAATGGAATATATACCGCAAGGATAGGATAAACGCCAATGGTGGAGGAGTATTTATAGCAGTAAAGAATTCAATAATATCCAGTGAAGTTATTAGCGAATGCGAATGTGAAATAATCTGGGTTAAGTTAAGTATCAAAGGTGGGTCAGATATGATAGTCGGATGCTTCTATAGACCACCTGCATCAGCAACCGTAGTAGTTGAGCGCCTCAGAGAGAACCTGCAGAACGTCGTGAAGAAGTTTCGTGATCATACTATTGTAATAGGGGGAGACTTCAATCTACCAGGTATAGAATGGGATAGTCACACAATCAGAACTGGAGCCAGGGACAGAGACTCTTGTGACATTATCCTGACTGCCTTGTCCGAGAATTACTTCGAGCAGATAGTTAGAGAACCAACTCGTGAAGCTAACGTTTTAGACCTCATAGCAACAAATAGACCGGAACTTTTCGACTCCGTGAATGTAGAAGAGGGTATCAGTGATCATAAGTCAGTGGTTGCATCAATGACTACAAGTGTAATAAGAAATGCCAAGAAAGGAAGGAAAATATATTTGCTTAACAAGAGTGATAGGGCACAAATCGCAGAATATCTGAGTGACCACCATCAAACGTTCATTTCTGAGGAAGAGGATGTGGAACAAAAATAGAAAAAATTCAGAAACATCGTCCAGTACGCCTTAGATAAGTTCGTACCGACTAAGGTCCAAAGCGAGGGGAAAGATCCACCGTGGTATAACAATCATGTACGAAAGGTACTACGGAAACAAAGAAAGCTTCATCATAGGTTTAAGAGTAGTCGAATCATAGCTGATAAGGAAAAGCTGAACGAAGCGAAAAAGAGCGTAAAGAGAGCAATGAGAGAAGCATTCAACGAATTCGAACATAAAACATTGGCAAACAATCTAAACAAGAACCCTAAAAAGTTTTGGTCATATGTAAAATCGGTAAGCGGATCTAAATCCCCTATTCAGTCACTCGTTGACCACGATGGCACCGAAACAGAGGACGACCGAAGAAAGGCAGAAATACTGAATTCAGTGTTCCGAAACTGTTTCACTGCGGAAAATCGTAACACGGTCCCTGACTTCAGCCGTCGCACGGACGCCCAAATGGAAAATATTGAAATAAACGATATCGGAATTGAAAAACAACTGCTATCACTTAGTAGCGGAAAAGCATCCGGACCAGACGAGATACCCTTAAGATTCTACAGTGATTATGCTAAAGAACTTGCCCCCTTTCTATCAGCAATTTATCGTAGATCGCTGGAAGAACGTAAAGTACCTAGCGACTGGAAGAAAGCGCAGGTCGTTCCCATTTTCAAGAAGGGTCATAAATCAGATGCGAATAATTATAGGCCTATTTCGCTTACGTCAATCTGTTGTAGAATAATGGAACATGTTTTGTGTTCTCGTATTATGACGTTCTTAGATAATACAAATCTCCTTCATCATAACCAACATGGATTCCGCAAACAGAGATCATGTGAAACTCAGCTCGCCCTATTTGCCCAAGAAATTCACAGTGCCGTAGACACTGGCGAGCAGATTGATGCCGTATTCCTGGACTTCAGGAAGGCATTTGATACGGTTCCGCACTTACGCTTAGTGAAAAAAATACGAGCTTACGGAATATCGGACCAGGTTTGTGATTGGATTTAGGATTTCCTAGAAGAAAGAACACAACATGTCATTCTTAACGGTTCAAAATCTGCAGATGTAGAGGTAATTTCGGGAGTACCGCAGGGAAGCGTGATAGGACCTTTATTGTTTACAATATACATAAATGACTTAGTTGACAACATCGGTAGCTCCGTGAGGCTATTTGCAGATGACACGGTTGTCTACAAGAAAGTAGCAACATCAGAAGACTCGTACGTACTCCAGGAGGACCTGCAGAGGATTAATGCATGGTGCGACAGCTGGCAGCTTTCCCTAAACGTAGATAAATGTAATATAATGCGCATACATAGGGGCAGTAATCCATTCCAGTACGATTATGCCATAGGTGGTAAATCATTGGAAGCGGTAACGACCGTAAAATACTTAGGAGTTACTATCCGGAGCGATCTGAAGTGGAATGATCACATAAAACAAATAGTGGGAAAAGCAGGCGCCAGGTTGAGATTCATAGGAAGAATTCTAAGAAAATGTGACTCATCGACGAAAGAAGTAGCTTACAAAACGCTTGTTCGTCCGATTCTTGAGTATTGTTCATCAGTATGGGACCCTTACCAGGTTGGATTAATAGAAGAGATAGACATGATCCAGCGAAAAGCAGCGCGATTCGTCATGGGGACATTTAGTCAGCGCGAGAGCGTTACGGAGATGCTGAACAAGCTCCAGTGGCGGACACTTCAAGAAAGGCATTACGCAATACGGAGAGGTTTATTATCGAAATTACGAGAGAGCACATTCCGGGAAGAGATGGGCAACATATTACTACCGCCCACATATATCTCGCGTAATGATCACAACGAAAAGATCCGAGAAATTAGAGCAAATACGGAGACTTACAAGCAGTCGTTCTTCCCACGCACAATTCGTGAATGGAACAGGGAAGGGGGGATCAGATAGTGGTACAATAAGTACCCTCCGCCACACACCGTAAGGTGGCTCGCGGAGTATAGATGTAGATGTAGATGTATAAGTCTAACATACTTCTTTGGTATTCCAAGTTCCAAAAGAATTCTGTACAATTTTGATTGCAATACTGAATCATATGCTTTTGTAAAATCTATGAAAAGATTATGAACTGGTTTATTGTAGTGCCATTTCTTTTCCAAAATTTGATGCAGGGTGAATATTTGGTCTATAGTTGATCTGTTCCTCCGAAAGCCAGCTTGGTAACCCCCACAATTTCATCTGCATATGTTGTAGGCCTGCTTAGCAGAATATTCGAGAAAATTTTGGAACATACTGGTAATAGCGATATCCCTCTATAATTACTACAATCCATTTTGTCACCTTTCTTAAAAATTGGGATCAGAATCGACTCCTGCCACTCTTCAGGTATCATCTCTGAGTTCCATAATTTAGATATCACTTTGTGAACTACTTCCACCAATTTCTGTCCCCCATTTTTAACTAATTCTGCAGTTATGCAATCTGATCCTGGTGCTTTCTGGTTTTTCAATTTGTTGATTGCATCTCTTACTTCCTTTAATGTTGGCTCAGGTCTCTGGGGTTCTGCTGTATGTACTTCGTATGCCTGCTCATTTCCTGCTTCCTGGTGTACATTTAATAGCTGCTCAAAATATGCCCTCCACTTACTTAATATAGCACTGGGGTCTGTCAGTATTCCCCCAGCATCCCCTCGAAGTTCATTTGTCCTAGTCTTGAAGCCCTTACTATACCCATTTATGTCTAGGTAAAGTTCCCTAATGTTTTTTGTTTTACTGTTTGTTTCCATTTTTGTAATTTGATTGTTCAAATAATCCCTCTTCTTTGCCCGTAGCCTACGACCAACTTCCCTTCTCAAGTTCAAGAACTCCTCTCGTTTTCTGTCTCCCATTCTATCCCAATCTAATCATGCTTTTCTTCTTTCCTCTACCAATTTCTTGCATTCCTCATCAAACCACGATTTCCTCCTGTTCTTCTTAATTGTACCTATTGTGACCTTCACTGCCTCTTTGATATTATTCCTCACAGTGATCCACTGTTTATTTACATCCTCATCTTGATCTTCGTGTGTCCTGAGAGCATCAAACCTATTTGAAATTTCTATCATGTACCTTCTTCTAAAGTTTTTATCATTTAGCTTGTCAGTGTCAAACCTAACAAGTTCTGCATTGTGACACCTTGATGTTGCTGTAGATAGCCATTGGTGAACTTTGGCAACTACAAGAAAATGATCAGAATCGCTGACTGCTCCCCTGAAAGTCCTAACATTTTCTATACTAGTGTGCCATCTCCGATCTACAAGAACATGATCAATTTGGTTTTGGGTGTGTCCATCCGGAGAGACCCAAGTTGCTTTATGAATGTCCTTCCTTTTGGAATATGTGCTCTCAACAATCATGTCATTTGAAACAGCAAAATTAACCACCCTTGTGCCATTATCATTCGAAATGTTATGCAAACTTTCCTTCCCAATTGTAGGCCGGAAAGCTTCCTCCTTCCGTATCTTCGCATTAAAATTGCCTATAATTAATTTTGTGTTGTACAGGGAGAACTCATCCCACAGTTCTTCATAAAAGCCATCTTTAACAACCTCTTCAGTGTCCTCAGTTAGTGCGTGTACATTAATTACTACAAGTCTATTCCACCTGCCGGACAACACTATAACTGATAGTCCATCACTAATGAACCTTTTATCTCTGATTGCGTGAAGCATTTTTCTATGTACTGCGAAACCTGTTCTGAAACTGTGGGCTTCCGTACCTCCATAGAAAAATGTATAGTTACCCCTCTTTATGCTACCCTCCCTCTGCCTTCGAGTTTCTTGAATAGCTGTAATGTCTGCATCGCGTCTATCTAATTCATCTAATAATGCCTGGAACGTTCCTGGCCTGTTGAAACTTTTAACATTCTATGTTCCCAACCTGAAAGTTCCTTTCGCCCTGAATCTCTTCGAAGTAGGTTCCGCCTGGAGATCCGAATGGGAACTTAGTTTACCTCCGAAATATTTTACTTCAAAGGGACCCTTGCCCATTAATGTTGTTGATTCTTGATGAACAGATTTGATAGTTAGAGAAGAACAAACATTCCCTCACAGTCATAAAAATACTATGTGTAAAATTTATTTTGCAGTCATTTGTAACTATTGGACTAACCAACAAGAGATGAGCTGTATGTTTTTAAGTATGTGCAAGTATTATCCAACCATCATTTAATTTCTTCTGTTTTCACCACAATCACAAAGAAAATGACATTTCCATATTTGTTGGTCACTGCCCTATACACTTGATCAGTGGCCCCACATACTGGATACAGAGTTAAATCAATTTGTCATTCATGATGAGGCACCTGAGTCAATGTACCACATGTTCAGACTCATCGAATGTGAGGATACTATAATACCTGCAATGAAATCTGCATCTTCATCAGATTTATTGGTCTTTATCTTCACAATATGACTCAACAGCTTTCTTTGGATTACTTGATACCACACACGCAGTTCCAAAGTTCTAAATGTGCTCGTACAGAGAACTTCCAATCTCCAACTTATGGTCATTTGGTTTCTCAATAAGGAACTGATTTTGGTTGAAGCTTAACTTCATATTCAGCTGAATACAGGTAAAACAGAGTAAAAGTCCACATACACAAAAGCTAAATTTAATCTTGTCAGGGACTTTTCACTCAGCCTTTAATCAATTAGTGCTCTCAGTAACTCAAATACTTGAATGTTGCTGCGCATGAAGGAAATTTATTTGATTATTAGTAATTAAAAAGAAAAGCCATCTCAACCATTAAACATAACAACAGAATATATATTTTTACTTACTCCAAATATCACACAACACACAGAACATAAACCTTACAACCAGCAAATACTTATGTATATGTTGTAATCTCATGAATAACTGTGGGAACATAAAAAAATGTATTCTGCTGCCTTACAGTGTATGCCATACATAAGTTCAACATGTATCTCTGTAATATAAAATTACCTTATTACTGATCCTAAACCATGAGTCAAAATGTTTGGCTCACATAACCATAACAGTATTTCCAAAACGAACAGCATAGAGACAGCATTGGTGAGTACTATTTCTTAGCCCTTTCAGTTATCAAACACATTAAAAGACCAACTGTGAAATGTGGAAATATTCTTTTTCCCAACTTCCAATGGAACCAGCCCCAGAATTAAACAAAGAACAACTAGTATTTTTCCAGCATTATAATGACCTTAGAATAAAAGTTGACAATTTTCCTAGTATGGCTCTACTTATTGCAAAATTTACAAAACAGGGCCCTATCTTAAAGCATATATCACATCACACCAAAAACAAAGAAAAAAAAGTAGCCCCAGCTGAGCTTTAAGGAATCTAAATTACACCCCTCTTCTGCTCACACACATGTACTGTCAGTTGCGCTAGGAGTAAAAGCTGTTATGATTCTCACCGATCAACAATGTGTTGTTGTCCCTCAAATCCTTCATCATAACTTTTTGGCACTCCTGTATAAAGGTCGCTGGAAGGTTAATGCCTACACAAGATCTTACCCAGTGGCATGCATATTGACCAAGTCTATTATTTGGTATTGAACACATGAGCCACACTTCTGCAGAAAATCATGCTGTGCCTGATATAAATTTTCCCACCCTGGATGCTCCCAGACAAGCCATTGCAGCATATCTGTGCCAATTTTATAGACCCGTCTTGAAAGCCAATGGATCTGGTCATTGCAAACATTTTGTTCTAGTACCCATATTATGTCCAAACACTGCCACTGACACTATCAATAAAAGCCTTTGCCATTAAATGGGTGCATAACATGAGTGGCCAACCACCTTGGTGGGACAGTTTCCATCAGATCACCAAAGTTATGTGCTGTTGGGCTTGGTAGCACCTGTCTGTGTCTGTTGAATGCATTGGTAAATGGAGTGCATGAAAACTGACAACAGCTGGGAGAGAGATGCACTAACCGCATGCCCCTCCATATCCACATCCAGCGATGCCTATTGGCTGAGGATCAGTTGGTACTATTGGGCTCTCCAAGGACCATTCAGAAGGAGAGAGAAGAGTTTAACATGACTGTTCTGACAATAGCCCACAATCAATTTCCCATTAATTACAGCATCTTCACTGTTTAACTGCGAGATAAGTTAGAATACAAGTTTGTTCCATCCGGAAATGATCATTCTCTCGGGCATAATTTGCAAGAACTGCTGCCCAGTGTCACAGCAGATTACCATACAGCTGTTACTTGATACCACACATGGCCACTTCAATGCAAGTACAGAAGCATCAGGTTTTGTAATATAATTTGATTGTGATGTTACTCTCTGTGACACATTATTGCTGCACATTAAAAATATAGTGTTACCTCAAGTGCCTTTTATCACGCTACTGCAAAATAAAATTTCAATTGTATCATATAAGCTCAGCTGAACAACATTTTATATCAGTTCATCAAGACACAAATGGAAAAAAATTGTCACACACACACACACAAATATATATTAATTACATTATTTGCTTATATTGCAAGGGGAGAAAACTTTCAGAAAGGGATAATATTCACCTTGTCAGTAATTTCAGACAACTTTTTACTCAGAAAATTGTTTTCTTCAGTTATCAACTTCATTTCTTGCTGCAGACTACTTAACTGCTTCAAAAGGGAATCCATTGTGATGTCTCCTTTGTAACTGAAACAATTAAACATAAAAATTTATGTAACCAGTTAATGAAATCAAACATTTAATGAAATTGAAAAGAGTTTCAGCATTCCTTACATTTCCTGTCACTTGTATGATTTTGACTCTAATTTAAAGAGACCTAAGGCAAAACCAAACAATGGAAAACCCAGAATGGAATGTAAAAATGTTATGAAAAGGATAGTTACTACTGATTATATAGATAGCAGAGATGCTGAGTTGCAGATAGGTCCAACAAGAAAAATGTCATAAAGTGAGCTTTTGGTCAAAAAGGCTTCTGTCAAAAATAGACAACATACATACACACACTCATGCAAAGACAACTCACAGACACATAACCATAGTCTCTGGCAGCTGAAGCCAGACATATATAAATAATATTTCATAGATATTGCTTATCACATAACTAGTCTCAGATTATCATATGTTTTGTTGACTACATTATATAGGTTATGTATAAGATTGTATTCACAGTTACATTAATAAAAGTTTATCACTTTTTTCAGTAGATAGAAATACATTAGTTTTAAAAATGCTTTTTTCTTTCAGCCATGTCTCTACCACCATCTTAAATTTATTTTCATGTAATTCCCTTGTGCCATAAGGTGTACTGCTGAAAAATGTTTTGACAGCGCGTAAAAATTATTTTTAACTTTACTTAACTGAGCCCAAAGAATGTCTAGTAAGTTCCTATTTCTGGCACCATGTAAATGCACATCTGACTTACTTTCACACTCATGGACGTTCTGTTTATCAAGCATAAGTACCTTTAGTGTGTAGAGGCTGGGGACTTTTAAGTGGCTTATGTTCAACAGAGTATTGTTTACAAGATGTTGATTTGCTTAAGTTAAATATACATCTGATATGGCCTCCTTCTGTTAGGTAAAGACCTCTTTTGCCCCAGTAGAGTTTCCCAAAAGAAGTATCCCATAATGTAAGTGTATATGGAAAAAGGCACAGAATGCCATTAATCATGAGTTATTAACACACACATTCCTTGAGTTTCCTTAAAAGACATAAAGCTCTTGCCAGCTTCCTACAGAGCTTTTCTGTGTTGGTGTTCCAGCATAATTTAGTCTCAAGGTAGATACCTGACAACTTTACTGAGTCATTTTGTCCATTATAAAATTTCTAAGAGAAAAGGGGGTATGTTCAGTTTTACCATTATTTAATGTCAGCCTGTTTTTCTGGACCATCAGAGCTACCTTTTCCATCATGGCATTGTTCATTTGTTTGACAGCATCACATCCTTAGATGATGTGATAAAAGTCTGTCTCGAATGGACATCAGAGATTTATATGGTAGTAAGTTAGGGAGGTCATTCACATTGACAACAAATAAGAAAGGACCCAGTACATCTTTGTGGGACTCCATATTTTACTTTCAGAAGATCAGATTAATTATTTGAATTTACAGCTACCATCAAGTTTGTACTTGCCAAATATTATTTCAGTAATGCTAGTTCTATTTTAGTTTCTCCATATGTTTCAAGTTTCTTAATAAAAATTCTATGTGAGACAGTATCAAATGTGTTAGGAAGATCTACTAGAGAGGCATAGCTGTACTGCCTATTTTCAAATCCAATAGTACTGATAAACAGAACTTCTTGTACAACCTTAAATGCTGATAGAACACTTCAGAACCCATATTAGGACCTGTTGAATAAGTTGTTACACTAAAAAAAATCATTTAAGTGGTCTTTCATTAAAGTTTCAATAATTTTCGAAATTATTGGTACTGTAGCTATTGCTTGGTAATTTTGGGGCGAATTTATGTCTTATTTTCTGTATACAGGCAAGACAATTGTCAGTTTGTCTAGAAACGTTCTGTCTCTAAACATCCTATTTATAAGTTGAGACAGCAGACTACATATAGCATCTATTATTCTTTTTATGATGTATATCTTTGGTTCTGGTGTTGCTTAGTGATCTGGCAAGATCCAGTATGGCCTTACTATAAATAGTCTACTATCCAAATTCTGGCAAGTCTACCTCAAGCTCTGTTTCTTGTGAATTGGGAAGCCGGTCCAAATTGTCATCTAAATCACTTTCATTTGACATTTCCCAGAATTTATAAAACTATTATTTAGCTCACCTATATTTGGTAGGACTGGTAGATTTTCTGCAGAGAGCCCTGCTTCTGTATTAACTATTTTCCAAGAAGTTTCACCTTTCTTACTGGACTGGGAAATGTAGGTATCATTTGCTTTTTTTCTTTACAGAAATGACATATATTCTGTATTTTTTAATTTGTCATATGAATGTCTATTCTCATTAATAGTATGGCATTTGTTATAGTAAATTCTTAACAAAATTCTTAAATTTTTCAAGTAAGGTGTATACCAGGTAGTTACATTTTTGTTTTGTCCCTGCCTTACATTTGATTTCTTGTGCTTAACAACGAGGGAAAAGTACTCATTAAATATAGTTGTAATGACATGACATAAATAAGCATCATTCAATGAGTCATTCCTCATGACAGTGGTACACCCATCTATTGCTAAAAATCTTTGTGTGCGATTTCTTACATTTAGTGGTTTTAACTGTCTCACAGGTCAAGGTTATATTGGTTGAACATGATCTTTTTTGGATCAGTTTACTTTCTGGAATATTCAATCATGGTCAGACAACATAGATTTAACAACACTTAAAATTATACAAACTCTGCCAGTGTTTGATGTCTTGGTAGGCTTATAGTTACGATAAGAGAAATTGTACAACTTGAGGGTCTCCAGTAGAAGGTTACTTTTAGTTTTAATAAGCACAGTAGAAGGTTACTTTTAGAATTTTCAATTAACACATCATTATTGATGTCACCAATAATTAAAAATTTATGACTCTTGTATCTAAGTAGGTACATTATCAGATTATTTATTTGCTGTATAAAAATGTTAGTACTAGCTTTGAGCACACAGTACTCGCTTGCTACCATGTCTTCCTGTCAGGGAAGTGAATGGCAGTAGTTTTAATTTCTAATTCACATACTAAATGCTTGTCATCTATTATCTTAACTGTATAATAAAGGTCACTTTTCATTAGTAATTTATACCCCACCTTTTCATATATTTGACCTACAGTAGCATGCTAAAAGTAGTTACAAGTTTATAGCCAGCTGGAATATCTTATTGTGTTCATGTTCCTTCAATCAGTGCACTTTTTTTTGAGTCATCAGTCTTCTGACTGGTTTGATGTGGGCCGTCATGAATTCCTCTTGCGTGCCAACCTCTTCATCCCAGAGTAGCACTTGCAACCTATGTCCTCAATTATTTGCTGGATGTATTCCGATCTCTGTCTTCCTCTACAGTTTTTGCCTTCTACGGCTCCCTCTAGTACCATAGAAGTCATTCCCTGATGTCTTAACAGATGTCCTATCATACTGTTCCTTCTCCTTTTCAATGTTTTCCACATATTCCTCCCCTCTCCGATTCCATGCAGAACCTCCTCATTCCTTACCTTATCAATCCATCTAATTTTCAACATTCTTCTGTGGCACCACATCTCAAATTCTCTTGTGTTCCCATTTTCCCACAGTCCATGTTTCACTACCACACAATGCTGTGCTCCAAATGTACATTCTCAGAAATTTCTTCCTCAAATTAAGATCTATGTTTCATACTAGTAGACTTCTCTTGGCTAGGAATGCCCTTTTTGCCAGTGCTAGTCTGCTTTTGATGTCCTCCTTGCTGCAGCCATCAATGGTTATTTTGCTGCCTACTTAGCAGAATTCCTTGACTTCATCTACTTTGTGACCATCAATCCTGGTGTTAAGTTTCAAGCAGTTCTCATTTCTGCTACTTTATTTTTGTCTTTCTTCAATTTACTCTCAATCCATGTTCTCTGCTCATATGACTTTTCATTCCATTCAGCAGATCATGTAATTCTTCTTCACTTTCACTCAGGATAACAGTGTCACCAGCGAATCATATCAGTGATATCCTTTCACCTAAAATTTAATTCCACTCCTGAACCTTACTTTTATTTCCATCATTGCTTCTTCGCTGTGCAGATTGAACAGTAGAGGTGAAAGACTACATCCCTGTCTTACACCCTTTTTAATCCGAGTACTTTGTTCTCGGTGGTCATCCACTCTTATTAAGCCCCCTTGGCTCTTGTACATATTGTATATTATCCATCTGTCCTTATAGCTTACCCATATTTTTCTCAGAATTTTGAAGATCTTGCACCATTTTACGTTGTCGAACACTTTTTCCAGGTCAACAAATTCTAAGAATGTGTCTTGATTTTTCTTTAGTCTTGCCTCCATTATCAACTGAAACATCAGAATTGCTTCGCTAGTGCCTTTACCTTTCCTGAAGCCAGACTGATCATCATCTAACACATCCTAAATTTGCTTTTCCATTCTTCTGTATATTATTCTTCTTACCAACTTGGATGCATGAGCTGTTAAGCTGATTGTGTAATAATTCTCGCACTTGTCAACTCTTCCTCTCTGGGGGACACCACCTTGATGAAGCACTGTCCGTGCGGGTGGAGAGGCTTGCGTATCCATGGGAAGCTGAGGGCTATGCCAAAGGTAGAGGACCTACTGCCAGAAAAACCTCAGCCGATGGATCAGACTAAGAGTGTCCCACAACGTCCCATCTTGCCTATCCACTCCTAGTCCTACCCTATTCCCTGACCCAACCCAAGGTGTGATGCGATCCGTGCTGAGGGGTGCGTGGAACATGGGAAGATGTGTCGCAAATGGAGCCTCAGGGATATCGGGTGACCTCCCTGAGTAATTAGCCTTACACCGTGCGGGGTATTCGTGGTGTGGACCTTCTAGATCCCCAAATCTCGTGGGACTAACTTGGACACAACTATAGAAAATAACAAAAAAGAAACTGAGGGGCAAATTGAGACCTCAGATACCCAAACGTGTGGACAGAACTGATGGAAGGCATTTCCACTATTGAACCACGGTATAGACCTGAGCCAGAAGTGGGAACTGTAACCGAGAAGCTAGACCAGATTAAGATCAAAGGCTTGTCTGGGGCCCAGAGGAGGAATCTACTCAGGGAACAGAGGAAAAAGGAAGGAAAAGAGTGGCTTCCCAAGTGGAGGGAAGTAAAGGGACTAGAACCCAAGACCCCCAGGAAAAAACTGTCTCAGGTTGAAGGGGACACACAGACCCCACAATGTCAAAGACAGGTAGTAAGTGGATAAGGGAGGAATCAAAGACTCTCTCCTCCCTGGATAAGCGAGTCCAGAAGATACTGAGGCATGAAATAGGGAAACAGACCTATAGTATTGCAATCTCGGTTTTTAGGATGGCAGTTATCCAGGAAGGTTATCCACTGGTGGCCATTACCTCACAGCAGGAGCAACTAGTACAGATGGCCCTCTTTGAAAAGATTGGGGGGGGGGGGGGGGGGGGGGGTGCTGGCCCAGGTCCCAACTTCAGGAGGGTCTATCTAGATCATGGTGCACTCATTTCTGTCTGTGAGGGGGTGCATACAGTAGAATGGCTCAAGGACAAGGTGCCCATGATATCCCCGTGGGAAGATACACAGCTGCTGGTCAAGATGGCAGTAAAGCTTCTTAAGATCACAAAGGTATCATTATGGGTACCTAAGATCCTTAAGGAAGTCTCTCCCAAGACTATGTTCAGGAAAATAGGTGCCCAGAACCCAAAAGTCCTGACAGAAGACTGTAGAGTGATTAACCAGAAGGTTGCTCCGGAAGGACGAACCATGTTGGTGGAGGTTGGTGAGAAGTCCCTGAAGGTGATGTGACAGCACAACCTGAAACTGTTTTTCGGGTTCTCGCAGGTCACCATCAGGGTTCTCAAAGACCTCAAAGATAGCAGTCAGACAGAGCCTGGAGGTGCTGCAGATTAATCTGCAGCACTGTAAATGGGCCTCTGCTGCCCTGAGCTGCTGCCTGAGGAGACAGCAAGTGGACATGGCCCTGATACAAGAACCCTATTTATACAAAAGGTGTATCGGGCCTCGGAGGCACTGGTGGTAAGCTGATCGATGCTAGGAATCTAAGAAACTCCAGAACACGCATCTATGTTATAAATGGCATTTCTTTCATGCCAGTGATGGATTTATGTTCTAGGGACTTAGTGACCATCAAAATGCAGCTATGTGAGGAAGATATCACGAGGGAAATTATTTTGGCCTCAGCATTCCTTCCTTACGAAGACAGTTCTCCCCCTCGCTTGGAGGTGAAGAGACTGGTAGAGACTTGACATCGGCAAGGTGACCAACTGCTGGTGGGATTGACACCAGTGCCCACAACCTAGTGTGGGGCAGCAAGGACACCAACAGTAGAGGTGAGTACCTTCTTGAATTTCTCTTAGCTAACAACTTAGAGGTCCTGAATAGGGGCAATGGACCTACATTCAGGAATAGCAGAAGGGAAGAAGTGATTGACATAACATTTGGTTCCATGACGATGGGTAGCTATGTCAAACAATGGCATGTGGTGTTGGAGCCATCCTCATCGGACCACGTGTACATTAAATTCAAGGTTGAAATGGGAACCAGACAGACCATTACTAGGAGCAACCTTAACTTAGGCTTGACTTATGCTTATTGGAAATTAAAACCACGATAAGGAAGCCAGTAGAATTTGAGGAAGTAGCAGAGGCTGTTACCTTTGCCATAGTGATCTCATGTCAGGACAACTGCACAATCACCAAGAAGTGCACAAATAGGAGTGTTCCTTGGTGGAATAACAAACTGGAAACACAAAGAAAACAGGTATGGAGACTGTTTAATATTGCGAGACGTAAAGGACAATGGGCTAAATATCGTGAGGCCCTTGTCAATTACAATCTTGCAGTAAGACAAGCAAAGGAGGCATGCTGGAAGGCATTCTGTGAGGAAGTGGAGGGCTCGGCTTTACAAGCCAGACTTCACAAGATTCTCACTAGAGTACCAACCAATCCAGGAGATATGCTGAGGAAGGAGGATGGGGAATATACAAAGACAACACATGAGATGCTGGAATTGCTCCTCAAAACTCACTTTCCTCAATATGCTCTGATGGATAACACAGACCAGTATGTGACCCCAGAGAGACAAGGGTTCTCAGGCACTCAAAGAGAGGACTGGGAATCGGCCAAGGAGTGTGTGAACTTTAACAAAATCCAGTGGGCAGTGGGAACATTCCAACCATTCAAGTCACCTGGCCCAGATGGAATTTTTCAAGCTCTCCTGCAACAGGCAGGAGGAAAGCTTATAAGAGCCCTATGCAGGCTATTCAGGGTTATCTTAGCAGTAGGAATCATTCCCAATACTTGGAGGGCAGTGAAGGTTGTCTTCATCCCACAGCTGGTTAATGTATATGTTGGGGAGAAGAGGCTAAGTAGGGTCCCTCTACACCTGAACCAACACGCATACCAACCAGGTAAATCATGTGAGACGGCTCTCCACCAACTCGTTGGGAAGGTGGAAAAAGCACTTCACTTCCAAGAAATAGCCCTCTGCATCTTCCTGGATATCGAGGGAGCCTTCAGTAACACGACCTTTGATTCCATGGTAAGGGCAGCAAAGGTCCATGATCTTGGGACCACTATATATAGGTAGACCAGGGCCATACTTAGTGGAAGGAAGGTAGAAGCTGCCCACAAGGAGGAGTTTTGTCTCCTCTATTGTGGAATCTAGTGGTGAATGAACTCATTGAGGAACTAAATTCCAGACAATGCTTCTGACACAGTCAGGAATATGGCACAAGGAGAGTTGGACATTGTGCAAAAATGGTGCATTAAACAGGGTCTGAGAGCTAATCCTAAGAAGACTCTTGTGGTGCCATTTACGAAGATACATATTCAGCATGCAAGATGAAATCTAAAGCGCTTCGATGAAACTCTACCTGTGAAGGGGTAACCTTGGATGAGAAGCTAACTTGGACCCCTCATATTTAAGAGTATCTGCTCCAAGGCAAAAAGTACTTTAGTGAGTATTAGGAGGACTTGTGGCAAAAACTGGGGCCTAAGCCCCAGGGATATGCAGTGGATATAGACCACAGTGGTTACACCTAGGATTTCCTATGGGGCCGTAGTGTGGTGGAAGAAGGTAGAACAGTGGGTTGCTGCTAAAGAGCTTGCTAAGGTATAGGGGTTGGCCTGCTTAGCCGTAACGGGCAGAATTAGCAGCACACCAACCGCTGGAATGGAAGCCATGCTGGATATGCTTCCACTTCACCTTTGGTTAAGATGGAAGCAGCAACTGGGGCACACAGACTTAAAACTGGCTAAAACTGGGTCTCATTCGGATATCGAGAATCACACACTAACATAGTGAGGTAAATATATGTATGGTTGGGGAAATGCCTGCTGACTATATAATAACTCCCAACTGCTTCGACAAGCCTTACAACAAAATAATTGGAAGTAGGGAGCAGAGGTTGAAAAAAGTTTGCACCCTATGGGGGACATCGTTTGGTTCACCGATGGGTCAAAAACAGACCAAGGCATTGGGGCAGGGTTGTACGGGGTTCAGCCAAGACTGGAGAGTATCATTTCTTATGGAAACTGGCCTCTGTATTCCAAGACGAAATTACTGCAATCAGGGCATGTGTGGAAGAGAATATGCGGAGATGCTACAATGACCTTAGCATCTACATCTATTCAGACAGCCAGGCAGCCCTGAATCATTGGCAGCTCCTGCAACAAGATCTAAGTTTGTTGCAGAATGCCACAGGGCTCTGGTGGAGCTAGTGGGAAGCAATAGGGTGAACCTAGTGTGGGTCCCTCGCCACTCAGGGATCTGTGGCAATGAACAAGCTGACAGATTGGCCAGGATGGGGGCAATGACTCCATTAATTGGACCAGTACCTGTCTTGACAATCACCAAGGCTATGATCAAATTTGAACTACAGAACTGGCTTAGGAAACAGCACTTAGGATATTGGACCAAGGTCAATAAACAAAAACATTGTACGGTAATGATGCCCAAGCCATGTTTTAAAAGAAGCTCTGTAATCCTGGGACTGAACAGAAAAAGAGATCAAACTCATGACTGGACTGATGACCGGCCATGGGAACTTCAAAAAACACCTACACACAATGGGTATAACGGAAGAGGACCCTAAATGTAGGATCTGTGATGAGGGTGAAGAAACTGCATCACACCTAATCTTCGAATGCATGGCATTGGAGAGTAAAACATACAGAATCTTTGGGACTAGACCTGAAGAAATTGTGTCAAACAAAAAACCTGGTAGAGGGACTCCTTGCACTATTTAAGGGCACTGATTGGCTGTACTAGATATACAGGGAGCGATACCGCACAATAAACCTAGTGTCAGTGCGGGCAGTGGCGTGTCAGACCTAAGCTGTTTTAGCTCTCCTGTTAAAATCAGTCAACTCTTGCAGCCTTCGGAATTGTGAGGATGATATTTTTCAAAAGTCATATGGTAAGTCACCAGACTCATACATTCTACACACTAACATGAATAGTCATTTTGTTGCCCACTTCCCCCAATGATTTTAGAAATTCTGATGAAATGTTATCTATCTCCTCTGCCATATTTGATCTTAAGTCTTCCAAAACTCACTTAAATTCTGATTCTAATGCCTGATCCATAACACTTCTAGAGTGACTACTGTTTCTTCTTCTATCACATCAGACAAATCCCCCCCTCATAGAGGCCTTCAGTGTCCTCTTTCCACCTATCTGCTGTCTCCTCTGCATTTAACAGCATAATTCCCCTTGCACTCTTAATGTAATCACCCTCCTTTTAATTTCACCCTAGGTAGTTTTGACTTCCCTATATGCTGAGTCAGTCCTTCTGACATCATATATATATATATATATATTTTATTTCTTCACTTTTTCTTGCAGCTATTTCATCTTAGCTTCCCTACACTTCCTATTTATTTCATTCCTCATGACTTGTATTTCTGTATTCCTGAATTTCCCTGAACATTTTTGTACGTCCTTCCTTCATCGGTCAGCTGAAGTATTTCTTCTTTTACCCATGGTTTCTTCGCCGTTACCTTTTTTGTACCTATGTTTTTCTTTCCAACTTCTGTGGTTGCCATTTTTAGAGATGTCCATTACTCTTCAACTGTACGGCCGGAGTGACCGAGCGGTTCTAGGCGCTACAGTCTGGAACCGCGCGACCGCTACGGTCACAGGTTCGAATCCTGCCTCGGGCATGGATGTGTGTGATGTCCTTAGGTTAGTTAGGTTTAAGTGGTTTAAGTTCTAGGGGACTGATGACCTCAGATGTTAAGTCCCATAGTGCTCAGAGCCATTTGAACCATTTGAGCTGTTCCTTATTGCTGCATCTGTAGCCTTAGAGAACTTCAAGCATATCTTGTCGTTCCTTAGTACTTCAATATCCCACTTCTTTGCACACTGATTCTATCCAACTAATCTCTTAAACTTCAGCTTACTCTTCATCACTACTATGTTGTGATCTGAGTCTATATTTGCTCCTGGCTACAGCTTACAATCCTGTATCTGATTTTGGAATCTCTGTCTCACCATGCCGTAACCTAATTGAAATCTTCCTGTATCACCCAGCCTTTTCCAAGTATATTTCCTCTGCTTATGATTCTTGAACAGAGTATTTGCTATTAGTAGCTGAAACTTGTTACAGAACACAATTAGTGTTTCCCTTCTCTCATTCTTTGTCCCAAGCCCATATTCTCCTTCAACCCATTCTTCTATTCCCCTAAAACTGCATTTCAGTCCCCCATGGTTGTTAGATTTTCATCTCCCTTCACATACTGTATTATCCTTTCAATATCCTCATATACTTTCTCTATATCTTCATCTTCAGCTTGTGACATCAGCATGTACACCTGCACTATCATTGTCAGTGTTGGTTTGCTGTCCATTCTGATAAAAACAATCTTATCATTGAACTGTTCACAGTAACACATTCTCTGGCCTACCTTTCTATTCATAATGAATCCTACTCCTGTTATGCATTTTATGCTGCTATTGATATTACCCTATACTCATCTGACCAGAAATCCTTGTCCTCCTTCCATTTCACTTCATTGACCCCTACTCTAACTAGATTGAGCCTTTGCATTTCCCTTTTCAGATCTTCTAACTTCCCTACCATGTTCAATCTTCTGTTATCGATCTTTTTCTCATGATCATCTTCCCCTTGACAGCCCCCACCCGGAGATCAGAATGGGGTATATTCCGAAATTTACTGCTAATGGAGAGATCATCATGACACTTTTTCAGTTACAGGCCACATGTTGTGTGGGTACACATTGTGTGCCTTTTATGCAGTGTTTATATCGCCTTCTGCATCCTCATGCCATTGATCGTTGTTGATTCTTCTGCCTTTAGGGGCAGTTTCCCAAGAGAGTGCCCTGAACATCTGTCTGCTCCACTGCCCTCTTTGACAATGCCATTGGCAGAATGAGGGTGACTTATGCCAGAAGTCTTCAGCTGCCATAGCACATTATTAATCAAAACTTAACCAGTGGCGGGTTTCAATCTAGGGACCTTTTGATCTCTAATCAAAGACACTACCCCTAGACCAAGGGTATCTGTCCTTATTTAGGCAAAGTGTACCACACCGAAATTCTCCTACAAGTAGTTCAAGTTCTGGAAGTTTATTTCTCATTAATTGAATGTTTACATGGCAGAAAGACAGAGATCCACAGTCTTTAGCTATTAATTATTACACAGATTTATAATTACATGACTGTGTAGTTAATGATGATGGCTGTACTTTCACTAAGGCCTGTGTGGACAAGGCTTGGTCATCACTGCAGATATCATTGGGACAGACACTCTTGTTCAACACTGTGGGCAGTGTACACAGATATTAATTTGTCATTTAAACCTTTTTCAGTTTCTTTCTATAAAACGAGTTTCCCATTAAAGTGCTGGTCTGTTTTGTGTAATGGTCCCTCTTAAAAGAGCTTGTACTGATTAATGTCACATCATTAAAATGATCACAAACTTCTTCGTATTTAATATTAGTTTTCAACACTCATTTGTTCACACATGAGGTTTCCATCAAGTCATGTTGATGTTGTATATTCACTATTAAGGCATTTGTATGTGTGAGGCTTGCTAGTGTTCTTTTGAGGGCAGAAGTCTCATCAGATGCTCAGTTTTTACTGACATCAGTTGATCCCCCTATTATTATAATAAAATCCTTAGCTGACCATCCACAGAAGTCACTTTTACCCACAACATCACTCAGACAGGCTCCAGGTTTAGTAAGCCCATCTACTTCAAACTTAGTTGAGTCATTCTGCACTGAACTCAATATATCAGACATACTGTGACTGTTGCTGCCTGAGAAGATCCTTATTTTCTGTTTCCTTACTGACTTTGACACACAGCTTTTCAATTTGCAAGTATTGGGTCCTTCCCTTTCATCTGTTAACAAGTTTTCTCCATTATCATTTTACACTTTTCATATATAATTTTTGGATATGGTTAGCACTTCAAATCTGCTTTTTAAAGGAGGAAGTTGATTTAATAGTCTTTTGCTTCTTTGTGGTTTTTTCCTTGGAACGGATCCCCAATGCCTAACATCGGTGCATGTTTGAATAGAGGTTTGAGAACTGGAAGTACAGTACATTTGTTAGACATCATATTATAGTCTGCTACAGTAACTTGTTTCTTTAATCTCGCATTCTCTAGCTGGAGAGCTGTAATATACAGCTTATCTCTTTATGGGTGTGTCTATGTGCAGCAAGACGGCAGGCATTCTTGTCAGCCATACAGGTTGAGCATATGTTTCCTTTTGTATTTAGTTAACTATCACACTTCAGCACAACAAAAAGACTCCTTTTATTGCAGAAGTTGCACAGAATCCCATTACACACTATTTTGTTATTCTTAACACATTTTACATAAATTAAAATACGATTATTTCCTTAAACTGAATCACATGCTTCTTCCCTAGCCAATGCCATCCTGTAGTGATGAAAGTGAAAGGCACCAAATCATCAGTAATTTGTCTGAAAAAATGATCTCAAAATAACCCTGCTTGTGTCACTATTTGAGGTAGATTTAAAGGGAGACTAAGAGGTGTATTAATAGTACTGGTTATAAAGGAGCTAAACCAATGAAAAAGGGTTACTTGCAAGCACAAGAAGATCATTGCAGCTGAAGGAGACTTCTGTGCTGAGAACAGCCCTCTGGATCTACAATGCACTAACAACAGTGCATAAAATACCTTGAGGAATGGGCATGAAACCTCTGTGCAACAAATCCAGAAAAGTAAGAGACCTGAATTATATGTAGACTGATAGATTGTCTGTGTACCACCACCTTTTACACATTACGGTGTCTAAGTTCTTCTAGGGAATAGGAATTGTCGAAGACAAAATTTTTTTCAGGTTTTTTCAAAATTTGGTTTTGCTGTCTGTCAGACATTTTATATCAATGGATAAGTGATCAAAAATTTTGGTAGAAGCACTGTGTGCTCTTTTTTGTACTAAAGACAACCTTTGCGTGGAGTAATGAATGTAATTTTTCCTGGTATTGTCATTATGTACATCATAGTTCCTTTTGAACCACAGTACATTATTTACAATAAACATCATGAGGGAACACGTATATAGTGAATTCATTTTCTGTGTCAGTTTGGGGACAAAGTATGAGTAGAGATGGAAGCTAATCAGCATTGCCTCAGAGCTGATACAGAAGTGAATGGTATTAGACCTTGTTTCAATGTCCATTCCGTCATAACAATGTAAAACACATTCAACAGCTACTGAAACAATGGGCAGTGTTCTGTTGCCATGGGACAAATTTGTGGGTGAGTTTGGTGTGATCAATATTTAGGTGGCAAAATACAAAGTTTTGAGTGGGCTTCAGCTGGAGGCTTTAGACCTCGTACGTATTTGCCATCCCATTTCCCAAGCCTTAAGGATATGGTGCTAAAACTGTGATGTCAAATAAGTTCCTGGTGTCTTCAGTTCTAATGTTTCCATATTGTTTGTAGCCTTGGCTAATTTATCAGTACATTCTTTACCTAGTATTCCCATATGGCTTAACAACCAAATGAAAGTGCTGAGAATGCCTGCTCTGTGAAAGTAACGTACCGGATAATCAATGTTTAAAGAGTAATACAGTTCACGAGGAGCAGTGGTCTACTGGCTGCAATCTTCTGCTCAAACAATCATTATACAAGAAAAAGTTCTGGATTCAGATCATTCACGTGTGTTATAGAGCTCGAGATATGGCTTCTGATTTTGAAATGAATATCCTGCACATGCTCAGGAGAGAGCATGCTTTGTGGCTAACTATATATATGTAATCTTTATGAGCCATAGACTTTGCTAGATTGAAGTGACTTGCGTGCTTCAATGACACAGATCGCTGTATCATAGGTGCACCCGGATCAAAGGTTTGTTTGTGGAGAGGAAAGACTAACATATGGTTTCAAAAGAGGGACAGTAACCTTTTTCAGGAGTTGCATGTGCAACTGTCTCAATGACTTGCCTTGCAAAATTAGCCAACAAGGCTTTGTTGTGTTGGCACTATGAACTGTTGAACGTAGTGGGAAACAACAGCTGTCACTTACAGCTGTCAGATACTGCAAGAAGAATTTGAGAGAGCACTGAAACAGCTAAGTCAAAACGTGGCTCATGGAACTGACAACATTCTGTCAGACCTACTGATATCCTTGGGAGAGACAGCCATGGTGTGTAAGGTGCAGGAGGCACACAAAGAACCCTCAGACTTCAAGAAGAATGTAATAATTCCATTTCCGAAGAAGGTTGATGCTGACATGTGTGAATATTACTGGACTATCTTTTTAACAAATCATGGTTGTAAAACACTGAGACACATTATTTACAGAAGAATGGAGACACTGGTAGAAGTTGACCTCGGGAAAGATCAGTTTGGGATTTGGAGAAATGTATTAACATGCAAGGCAGTACAGATCCTACGAATTACCTTAAAACAGAGGTTAATGAAAAGCAAAGCTACATTCAACACATTAATGGACCTAGATAAAGCTTTTGACAACACTGACTGGAACACACAGTTTGGAATTCTGAAGGTGCCAGGGGTAAGGTACATAGAGTGAAAGGTTAACCTAAAAATCAGGCTTGGGGGTAACTTAATAGAAAATCAAAAAAGTGTGGCTGAAATTTTTAACAAACATTTCCTGTCAGTAACCCAACAAATTGGCTGTAGGCCCTCTGTTGAGGAAGCTATGACTTTATGTCAGGATGCATACTCCAACATAATACCAGAAATGTACATTAATCCTATCACTGTAGAGGAAATTCAAACAGTCGTCTGGTCTTTAAAGTAAACTCTGCAGGAGTAGATAATGTATCCAATAATTTATTGAAATTTTCATGTATATGGATTAGTGATATTCTGTGCCATATTTTTGATGCTTCATTTCAACAAGGCATTTTTCCTGAAAGACTCAAGTATGCCATTGTGAAGCCCCTACACAAGAAGGGTGATAGAGTTGAGCTCACTAACTACCGCCCTATTTCACTGTTAACAGCCTTCTCTAAAATTCTAGAAAAATTAATGCACAATAAAATTACTGAACACCTCATAATGAACAGACTTATCAACAAGAGCCAGTTTGGCTTTCAAATTATTTTTATTTCATTATTTTTATTTATATACTTGTTCCATAGATCTGTACATGTGAGCAACTCACTCAGATGTGGAACGTGTCAATGTACATAATAAAATACATAGAATAAAGACATTGTTATAGTATTAATAACAGTGCATAAAAGTCACTTATTAGCTTAAAAACTAGTCAACATAAATGTGAAGATAGCAGTTTCATATTTAGGGCATTATTGCATCTATTTTAACCTTGAACAGTAATCAAAACTCCCCACTTTGGGTTTAAAAGTGACCCAAAAATGGAAATGAGAAAAACAGGAATTTTTACATTAGGGCATTATTACATTAGTTTAACAGTAAACAGTGTCAAAAAATTTAAAAACATCTTTCCAATCTGGGTTTTACTTATTTCTCTGAAAGAATTCCTCTAGTGAATAAAGTGAGGTCTCAAGTAAATAATTTCTCAAGCTACGTTTAAATACTGATGTACTACTCCTTATACTTTTGATGCTGTTGGGTAGGGAATTGAAATTTTTCGTTCCAGTGTACTTTACCCCTTTCTGAATAAGTGTCAAGTTCTTTGACTCACAGTGGAAATCCTCTTTTCTTCTGGTGTTATGTTCATGATGTAGGCAATTCGTTTCATACAGAGTGGGGTTATTTATTATGAAGCACATCAGTGAATATATGTACTGAGATGTTGCTGTCAGTATTTCAAGTCGTTTAAAAAGATTTCGACATGAGGTTCGTGGGGGTACACCACAAATGATTCTTATTGCTCTTTTTTGTGCTGTGAGGATTTTCTTTGCGGCAGGTGTATTGCCCCAGAAGATGATGCCATAACACATGACTGAATGAAAATAGCCAAAGTAAGCTGACTTTGAGATGGTAATGTCATTGAAGCGTGACAAAATTCGTAAAGCAAATGTTGCCGACGTCAGCCGTTTTAGTGTTTGTAGAACGTGATGTTCCCAATTCAGCCTACTGTCCACGTATACGCCTAGGAATTTTGATAAGTACACTTGCTTTATCATCTGATCATTCTGTTTCTTTTGGGTTTTTGTGGGTTGTCTGGAACTGGATAAAATTGGTTTTTTTCAGGTTTATTGAAAGGGAGTTAATACTAAACCAACCCAGAACTTCTTTAAGGCTGTTCAACTGAGGATGCAGTGTATGCACTTACAAATGAAGTACTTGAATGTCTAAATCAAAAAATGATAGGAATTGGTGTTTTCTGTGACTTATCAAAGGCATTTGATTGTGTAGATCACCACATTCTCATGCAGAAAGCCAAATTACTTGGAATAAGGGGTGTCGCAGGTAACTGGCTGCAAACTTATCTTCAGGAAAGAAAACAGAAAGTAATTTTAAACAGCTCAGATGAATCAAGGGATACCTCCGCTCAGTCTGAATGGACTTCTATTAGTTGTGGTGTGCCTCAAGGCTCAATTCTGGGGCCACTGTTGTTTTTTATGTTTATAAATGATTTACCATTGTGTGCAAGCCTGCCTTGCAAATTTACTCTTTTTGCTGACAATACCACCATCTTCATGAGTGGAAAATCAGATGTTAATTTCGAGGAGTCAGTTAACAAGATACTCTCTGACGTGATTAACTGGTTCAGTGTTAATGGTCTCTCTCTAAACTCAAGTAAGACAAATTTTATCCAGTTCCATACAAAAACAAAAAAGTGAGAGAAATAAATGTAACATGTGGAAATCAACCAATAGAAAGAATGGATGTGTCTAAATTTCTTGGAGTACATATTGATAGCAAAATGAACTGGTCATTCCATATACAACAGACCCTTAAAAAATTGAGTTCGACTATGTTTGCTATCAGAATGATGTCTTCCATTGGAGATTTAACCACTATGAAGTCCGCATACTATAGGTATTTTCACTCCGTTATGTGTTACGAAATTATCTTCTGCGGAAATTTAGCTTTGGCAAAGAAAATTTTTGTGGCCCAGAAAAGGGCTATTAGAATTGTGTGCAGAGTACCCCCTAGGACATCATGCCGTAACCTTTTCAAAAAGCTGCAAATAATGACCACTGTATCCCAGTACATATATTCGCTGATGTGTTTTGTAATTAAGAACCCTGCACAATTTCCATCAAATAAGAACAATCAAATATAATACAAGAGGGAAAGAAAATCCTCATTTGAGACTTAAGAACCTGACAGTTGTTCAGAGAGGTGTCAAATGGCCAGGAACAAAAAATTTTAACCATCTCCCTGACCAGATAATATGTTTAAGAGAAAATGAAACTCTTTTTAAAGCAAAACTAAAGGAATATTTGTTAACTGTGTCTGTTTATACATTAGAAGAGTTTTATGATGCAAAAAGGGAAATAGCATTTACATAGAATTATCCATCTTGTTAACAAAGAAATGTGCTTGCAATTTTTCTCCAAATTAAAACATGAAATTTTGTATTAACACTCAAAGAAATCTGCTGTTATATGTACAATATCTGGTTTTCCTCTAAACTTTGTACTAACAACTATATGCAGTTATGTAGAACATTTCTTATATATTTAATGAAGACTGTTTTGTATCTTTTTGTATGTTTGTTGTTTTGTATGTTTGACTCGTTCCACATCTCATGTGACGTGCTCACAATACGAGATCTACGGAACATGAAATAAAAAAATAAATAAACAACTTGTAGAGAAACCAGCTGGCAGTCATAAGAGTTGTAGAGCATAAAAGAGAAGCAGTGGTTGAGAAGGGAGTGACACCATTGTAGCCTATCCCTGACATTATTCAATGTGTCCATTGAGTGAGCAGTAATGGCAACCAAAGAAAGTTTAAGAAAGAATTAAAGTTCAGGAAGAAGAAATAAAAACTGTGAAGTTTTCCAATGACATTGTAATTCTGTCAGAGACAGCAAAGGACTTGGAAGTCTAGTTGAACACAATGGACAGTGTCTTCAAAGGACAATATAAGATGAAAGTCAACAAGAGCAAAACAAGGTTAATGGAAAGTAGATAAATCAGATGAAGCTGAGGGAATTAGAATAGGAAATGAGACACTAAAAGGGGTGGATGAATCTTGCTGTTTAGGTAGTAAAATAAAAGTGAAGTAGAGAGGATACAAAATGTAAACTGGCAATGGCAAGAAAAGTGTTTCTGAAGAAGAGAAATTTGTTAACATGGAATATAGATTTAAGTGTTACGAAGTTCTTCCTGGAAGTATTTGTGTGGAGTGTAGCCATGTATGAAAGTGAAACATGGATGATAAATAATTAAGACAAGAAGAGAGCAGAAGTTTTCAAGATGTGATGTGATGCTGCAGAAGAATACATTGAGTTACATTAAGTAGTGTGTGTAACCAATATGGAGGCACTGAACTGAATAGATAAAAAAAATTTATGGTGCAAATTTGCTGAAAGAATGGCTCCTGAGGCATCATGGAACGGTCAGTCTGGGAATGGGAGAGTGGTAGAAGCTGTAGACGGAGTACAGTAAGCGGGTTTAAATGGATGTAGGTTGCAGCAGTTATGTGGAAATGAAGAGGTTTGCCAGTATAGATTAACTTGGGAAGCTGCATAAAACAAGTCTTTAAATTGAAGACCACAACAAAAACATGTATATGGTGGTGTAGCTGACATAGTTGTTAACCTTGGAGCTGTGGGTAATGAAGGACCAAGCAAAATATTTTTTGGAATGTTGATATATTTGTATTTTCCTTGGGGCCAAGAAATATGTCCATCCATATTAGTGGGCAAGGCACACACAAGTGAGTCTGAGATGTTATTTGGTACATAGAAGTATACAGGTGTAGCTGGGTCCTCATCTATGTGGGTCTTTGAAGCTACTGATCCTTGGTGTGTAGTTATGCAGAACAGTAATATAAACAGAAGTTACATAAATACAATACCAGTAAGACTGAGTCCGACAAGTAGCTCCAAATCATTTATTGCCATCACAAAAGTGGTACACTCAGTACTGATCCCTATGGAAATGTACTTGTGAACATATTTAACTAAAACAGTTCAGATGACAGAGAAATTTTTGTACCTAAAAGGACAAATAGTCCTGAAAATTCACTTATGTAATCAAAATGTGGTAACTGCCTTGTAATATCACAAGCTTTGTGTAAGCCAAATAACAAAGTAGTAAGATGTCATTAGTGTACAAAGCTATCTCAGTCAGCACAAGATGATGAGTGGACAATCATGGCAGTTGATAAACCACATGTGACCCCCCCTCAGGTCATTCGAAATGGCAAGCACCTCAAGAAATTCAACATTCATTTGCTAGCTATGGGCTTGGCAATCCTGGGTTTACTGAGCTGGAGACCTGTAGGTGCCACCAGCTGTCTGTAACTGTAAGCTGTGAGCATGCTTCAGCTACCACTTTGTAGCACAGTGGTGGAACATTGTGTGTTACAGAGAATGGGGATCTTGCCTTAACTGCCCAGATTATGAAGATGGTAAAAACTTCTATAAAAAAAAATCTCAATCCTAAGGTGTACTGCATGCTGATAGAAAGTGCAGATGTAGAGGCAGAACAGTCATTAGCAGCGCATCAGTTGTATAAGGCAACCCTTACTTCCCTAGCTTCGTGTCGGACTGAGATGGAACCTTCAAACTTTAATTTACCAACTTCCAATGGAATGTGTGTATCGTTGGTGGATATCAACACCTAACCTCACAACAAGGCTCGTGTAGCCAGTCCGCCTGACTCAGTAATTATTCACAAGACTTGTACTTATTGTAACAGAACACATACTGTTACTCAGAATGAGTTTATAATAGTTAAAAGGAAAGAGAGCACCTTTGAGAAAGTATTACCTTTCAACATCAAAAGAGTTTAGAGGGAACTGCTGGCACTTTAAAATCTATCATGTGATTGTGCAGTTGGCCACTGCTGGTCATAAATTCCTGGTCCTCAACAAGCAATGAACCTCAAGAAATCTAAATGCCTTTGGGAATTTGCAATTGAACCAGAGCTACACAGCACATTGAACTAAGGCAAAAGTGTTGTATCATACAGAGATACGGTGGATGTTCCCAAAGAGGAACTGAAAACTGAGTGGGTCCAAGAAGGTATCATTGATGCACAAAATACACTCCTGGAAATGGAAAAAAGAACACATTGACACAGGTGTGTCAGACCCACCATACTTGCTCCGGACACTGTGAGAGGGCTGTACAAGCAATGATCACACGCACGGCACAGCGGACACACCAGGAACCGCGGTGTTGGCCGTCGAATGGCGCTAGCTGCGCAGCATTTGTGCACCGCCGCCATCAGTGTCAGCCAGTTTGCCGTGGCATACGGAGCTCCATCGCAGTCTTTAACACTGGTAGCATGCCGCGACAGCGTGGACGTGAACCGTATGTGCAGTTGACGGACTTTGAGCGAGGGCGTATAGTGGGCATGCGGGAGGCCAGGTGGATGTACCGCCGAATTGCTCAACACGTGGGGCGTGAGGTCTCCACAGTACATCGATGTTGTCGCCAGTGGTCGGCGGAAGGTGCACGTGCCCGTCGACCTGGGACCGGACCGCAGCGACGCACGGATGCACGCCAAGACCGTAGGATCCTACGCAGTGCCGTAGGGGACCGCACCGCCACTTCCCAGCAAATTAGGGACACTGTTGCTTCTGGGGTATCGGCGAGGACCATTCGCAACCGTCTCCATGAAGCTGGGCTACGGTCCCGCACACCGTTAGGCCGTCTTCCGCTCACACCCCAACATCGTGCAGCCCGCCTCCAGTGGTGTCGCGACAGGCGTGAATGGAGGGACGAATGGAGACGTGTCGTCTTCAGCGATGAGAGTCGCTTATGCCTTGGTGCCGATGATGGTCGTATGCGTGTTTGGCGCCGTGCAGGTGAGCGCCACAATCAGGACTGCATACAACCGAGGCACACAGGGCCAACACCCGGCATCATGGTGTGGGGAGCGATCTCCTACACTGGCCGTACACCACTGGTGATCGTCGAGGGGTCACTGAATAGTGCACGGTACATCCAAACCGTCATCGAAGCCATCGTTCTACCATTCCTAGACCGGCAAGGGAACTTGCTGTTCCAACAGGACAATGCACGTCCGCACGTATCCCGTGCCACCCAACGTGCTCTAGAAGGTGTAAGTCAACTACCCTGGCCAGCAAGATCTCTGGATCTGTCCCCCATTGAGCATGTTTGGGACTGGATGAAGCGTCGTCTTACGCGGTCTGCACGTCCAGCACGAACGCTGGTCCAACTGAGGCGCCAGGTGGAAATGGCATGGCAAGCCGTTCCACAGGACTACATCCAGCATCTCTACGATCGTCTCCATGGGAGAATAGCAGCCTGCATTGCTGCGAAAGGTGGATATACACTGTACTAGTGCCGACATTGTCCATGCTCTGTTGCCTGTGTCTATGTGCCTGTGGTTCTGTCAGTGTGATCATGTGATGTATCTGACCCCAGGAATGTGTCAATAAAGTTTCCCCTTCCTGGGACAATGAATTCACGGTGTTCTTATTTCAATTTCCAGGAGTGTATAATGAAAAGGGTGAATGGCAGTCTAGTTAAATCAGACCCCTTTATCCTCACTTGCAATACCATGAAGCTATCAGAGCATGTCAAGGCAAGTTTTCTTTGCTTAAATGTGCAGCCTTATGTCCCAACCCAATGTGCTGTTTTAAATGTCAGTGTCATTTGTGGTAAGGCCGCCCATGAAGAAATCAGTTGTTCCTCTCCAAAGGGTGAAAATTGCTCTGTGGATCATCTGGAGTAGGGACTACAGCATCTAACCGAAAGAAAGGAACATACAGGAGCTGAAAACCCATACGATGGGGCCAAAAAGATCTGCAAACCCATGCAGCCTCCCATATTCACTATTAAAAAGCTTTTTTCAAAAGCTGAAACCGCTACACAAACAGAGGTTGCCACTGTCACCACTACTACCTGTGTTCATGAGTGCACTTGTACAGGTGCTATTCTTCCAGAGCCCCGTAGGTCCCCCCAGAACCTTAGGAAAGACCACAGTTGCTGACAACAACGAACTTCTGGCACCTCACGTTGGGGGCTCCAGTAAACAGATCAGTACTGTCACCACCACTGCTGTGGTTGTTCCTATGACAATTTCTTTGATGATAAAACCATATGGGAAGCATCAACCACAGAAGACAACAGTCCCTAAACCATCAGACCATGTAAATGTCATTCTATCTGATGGTTCTCACGATTCATCTTCAGAGCCAATGGAACCTGAAGTCTGCCTGGGGCAAGCATCTTACATCATGACTGAGCCTCCACTGCACGCTTCCCACCCCAGTGGAGAGACAGCATGCAAGTCCATCCCCCTAATAAATGGCTCTCATGTTACAGTGGAACATCAGTGGGTTCAGGACACAAGCAGAGGAATGCCCCCTGTGGTTGTGTTACAAGAAACAGATTTTGAAGGAACTGATGCCCCTGTGCTGCAAGACTATACCCTCTGTTGCAAGGATGACTTGACTGGAAAGAAGAGTCAATGGAGCTGTGACTGTCAACAAGACACACTCCTCCTCTACTCCATCCCTGGTTACTGACCTGCAAGCAGTTGCCATTAAACTTCATGTGGGTCAACAGATTACCATCTGCTCTCTGTGTTTACTACCAAAGTGACTGACAGATTCTGAGGCTCTTCACAGATCTTTTAGAACAACTCCTCCATCCATTTCTCGTGCTAGGAGACTTCAATTATCCATACTATATAATGGGGCTCCAACATTATTTGACCCAAGGGTCAAGTGTTAGAGAGCCTCCTTACATCTGAGGAGCTGTGCATCCTAAATACAGGCAATACTATTCATTTCAACACACCTACATGGTCATCCTCAGCCATCGACATCTTGTTCTCCTCCCTGGCCCTTGCAAATTCGGCTCACCGAGACGTTACTGATGACCTTCATTCCAGTGACCACCTCCCTCCTGGGATTCACTTACTGGATTGAGAAATCACTGAAAGGGTGCCGCCAAGATGGGTGATCAGCAGAGCTAACTGGATGCTTTTCAGCCAGCTGGCTGTGTCTGAATACCAAAGCAGCATCCAGGAATGGGTGGACCGCATCACACAAGTGATCCACTGTGCTGCTGGCTTATCCCACCCAAAGTCCTCAGGTCATCTTAGGAGGCAGCCTATACTTTGATGGATTAACAAGTGCTGTTCTGCAAACCAGATCAGTCCTGCGGCTGTGTGACGGTTTAAGTGCTGCCCAATAGAGGAAAACCTTACAGCTTTTCTAGTAGTGAGAGTGAGGGCTCAACACATACTCAAGGAGAGCAAGAAGATGTAACAGCAAAGATTCCTGCATTCCTAGATGCTCTAAATGTCTCCTCTTGTTCTACAAAAGTATGGGAAGCTATCAGCAGGATTTCCAGTAAATGCAGTCGGTTACCTACAGCAGCAGTGCCAAAACAGGGATGTCTCTGAAAAATGCCCTGAGACATCACTCAGACAATGGCAGAGCATTTTGCAATGACTGTTGCCACTGCCAGCCATAATCTAGCATTCTGTCATTATCATGCCACCACTGAAAGGGGAGAGTTGGATTTAATGTTCAACAGTTTGGAGTCCTGGAACTGCTCATGATGCTGCACCTACTCATGACCGAATCTCATACAGCATTCTGCAGAATTTGAAAATGTTATCATAGGATGTCCTCATACAATGTTTTAATTCTATATGGAAAATGGGCCAATTTCATAATTCATGCAGGGAAGCAATTTTGGTACCTCTCTTCAAAGCAGGAAAGGACCAAAAATGTCCCAGTAGTTACTGAAGTAATGAGCTGTGCAGGGATGACCTTGGAGTGAATGGTCAACCACTGTCTGGTTTGGATGTTAGAAACCAGGCGGCTCCTTAGATGCTCTCAGTGTGGATTCAGGAGATGTCGATCCACTGCCAACAACCTCACCCTGATAGAGGTGGCTATCCGGCAGGCCTTCCTATGTAAACAGGATTGTGTCAGAATATTCTACGACAACAGTAGGGCATATGACATTCCTTGGAGAGACCATATTCTTGAGCAGCCCCACAAATGGGGCACCCGTGGCCACATCCACATATTCATTTTGTCCTTATTATCTAACCTATAGGGAGTTGGTGACATGTTGTCAGTCTTGAACAGGAGAATATTGCTCCTCAGGGAAGTGTTTGAAGTGTTACCCTCTTTGCCTTAGCCAGTCACCACACCTAAAGCACCTGAAGGCAAGGGTCCAGAAGGCACTGAATATTTTAAATTTCCTGAGACACAGGTCTTGGGAAGTGGACAGGGTGCATCTGCTTCTGTTTTATAGAGCTTTTGTAAGATTGCAGCGACACTACAGTGCACAGTCTATAGACCAGCAAGATCTTCTTATCTGAAGATTATTGATGCTATCTTCCATGAGGGGGTCAGATCGGCCATATATGCTTACAGGAGCAGCCCCAAATCCAGTATCTGTGCGGAGGCTGGGGAATAGATACAATCCAGCAGCAACTTCTCATGGAGCATCAAGCATTTAAGACCTCATCAGTCTTCCTACTGGTTTGATGTGGCTCGCCATGAATTCTTCTTGTGTGCCTTCCTCTTCATCTCAGAATAGCACTTGCAATCTAGATCTTCAATTATTTGCTGGATGTATTCCAATCTCTGACTTCCTCTAAAGTTTTGTCCTCTACTGTTCCCTCTAGGACCACAGAAGTCACTCCCTAGTGTCTTAACCAATGTCCTGTCATCATGTCCCTTCTCCTTGTCAGTGTTTTTCACATATTGCTCTCTTGTCCGATTCTGTGCAGAACCTCCTATTCCTTACCTTATCAATCCACCTAATTTTCAACATTCCTCTGTAGCTCTTCTGTAGCACCACATCTCAAATGCTTCAATTCTCTTGTGTTCCGGTTTTCCCACAGTCCATGTTTCACTACCATAAAGTGCTGTGCTCCAAACATACATTCTCAGAAATTTATTCCTCAAATTAAAGCCTCTGTTTGACACTGACTCTTGGTCAGGAATGCCCTTTTTGCAACTGCTAGTTTGCTTTTGACGTCTTCCTTGCTCCATATGTCATTGGTTTTTTGCTGCGTAGGTAGCAGAATTCCTTAACTTCACCTAATTTTTGGCCATCAATCCTGATGTTAAGTTTCTCACTGTTCTCATTTCTGCTACTTCTCATTACCTTTGTATTTCTTCTGTCCATTCTCAATCCATATTCTGTACTCATTAAATGGTTCACTTCATTCGCATGTAATTCTTCTTCACTTTCTTTGAGGATGGCAATGTCATCAGCAAATTGTGTCACTGATATCTTTTTACCTCAAATTTTAATTCCACTCCTGAATCTTTCTTTTATTTCCATCACTGCTTCTTCAATGTACAGATTGAACAGTAGGTGTGAAAGACTACATCCCTGTCTTACAACCTTTTTAATGTGAGTACTTCGTTCTTGGTCATCCACTCTTATTGCTCCCTCTTGGCTCTTGTACATATGACATTTTAAATTAGCATCACAACTATGGAGCTGTATTCATTCCATCACAACTATGTAGCTGTATTCATTGACGAGTCTAAACAGGGGGATTTGGTTGGCTGCTCTGTCATTTTCCCTGACCATGTTCTCAAGAATCAGTTTCCTCAAGACTTCACTGTCTTTGATGCAGAGTAATAAGTGATGCTGAGGACATCGTAGCAGATGAAATGTGTTGTGCCTGCTAAATTCCTCATCTGTCCTGACTCCATAAGTGCCCTGCAGTCTCTATGACACTTGTACCCAACAAATAAAGTAGTCCAGGATATCCAGGACACCCTTCTCCACTGAAGAAGGTCGTGCCAGGGAACATGCTTTGTGCCAGGGCACATGGCTATAAAGAGAAACAAAGTGGCTGATGTAGTAGCCAAAAAGGCATGTCACAACCCTCAGTCTGTCCAGTGTGCTGTCCCTCTGCATACTGCCGGCCGCGGTGGCCGAGCGGTTCTAGGCGCTTCAGTCCGGAACCGCGCAACTGCTACAGTCGCAGGTTCGAATCCTGCCTCGGGCATGGATGTGTGTGATGTCTTTAGGTTAGGTAGGTTTAAACAGTTCTAAGTTCTAGGGGACTGATGACCTCTGATGTTAAGTTCCATAATGCTCAGAACCAACCATTTGAACCTCTGCATACTATTGCCTCACTGTTAAGGTACAGCCTTATGTGTAAATGGGGAGACGAATGAATGGAAGTGACAGACACCAAACTGTTGACCATGGTATACCTCCTTCCAGCCATGCAAACAGTATGAGGGCCTTCTCCTTTGTCTTCAATTAGAGCACAGCCCTCTGACACATGACTTCTTGCTCCTATGAGAGAACCTTTCTGTGTAGTGCTTTGGTAGAGTGTATTTTGTATTGAGGCAATAGGGTAGCAGCTCATTTGTCAGCCAATTTTAAATGACAATGACATGAATGTTAAGTTTTGTGCAATGCCTGACTTATTCCCTAAAATTTTAAAGTGGCCATTTTAATGTGTTTTGAAGACAGTTGATTCCTTAACATCACAGTATCATACAGATTATTCTTCTGAATATTTCAGCCAAGAATATTGAAGTTTAAGCTCATAAACTTAAGTTCTGAGTATAACAATAAACTCTACATTTAAAAAATTACATTTGCTAATATAAAAGAAAGAGAGTTACAATTTTTATCATCATTAGAGTGTTTGCGAATTAATACTATGAGCCTGAAATACTTATAAGGAATAATGTTTCTGTTTATTTTTTATGAACTCATCTAGAAAATGAATTTTCTTTTAAAATTTTTTAAGATGGTCTTTTAATATGCTAGATGTAACAACTATAAGACATTTAGGAAGGGCAGTGGCTAGTTTCAGCCCAGCATGAATCATATCTTTTTCATGTAATGCTGTTCTGTGGCTATTTACTTGGTTATTGGAACTCTAGTATTATAATGGTGTAGGTCACAGTTTATGTTTGGACTCATTGTCTTTAAAAGCAATACTACTTTTAACACATAATGCACTTATAATTTGCCCCATGAACCCAAGACAATGCTGAGGAGGGGGGTCTTGTGTGCCTAACTGTGGAAAGGCCAGGTAAACATGTGGTTTCTTGAGGGGGGCAGCAGCCTTTTTAGTAATAGCAGGACAACAGTCTGACAAGAGTTAACAAAAATAATAATAATAAGTAGTATTATTATTATACAATTCTTAAAATGATTTACAGTCTCCATTGTAACATCTTGCTGGGCTAGTATTGTGAACAGCTGAAAGAAAGGGTAAACTGCAATGGTAATTTTTCTGAGGACTTGCAGCTCTA
This sequence comes from Schistocerca americana, assembly GCF_021461395.2. Taxonomy (NCBI): domain Eukaryota; kingdom Metazoa; phylum Arthropoda; class Insecta; order Orthoptera; family Acrididae; genus Schistocerca; species Schistocerca americana. The sequence continues at coordinate 755,937,413 of NC_060119.1, read as the reverse complement.
CTGTATGGTTCGAACATGATGGCATCTTCGCGGATAAAATACAGGGTGTCTCAAAGAGAATCATCCGATTTTAAAAAATCTTAGGTATTATGTTATCTGAGATACGTGCATGAGCAACATACAGTTGGAAGGAGCAAACTCTCAAGTTTCACATGGTTCTCACTAGGTAGCAGCAGTATACACCCACTTCAGTTCTAGTAAAAATGGCGTCGGGACAACAGAAAGCATTTTGTGTTCAGTGCAGGTCAGTAATAACTATTTGGCATAACTTTTGTGTTAGGTGTGGTGTGGATCCTTCTCCAGCACAGAGAATTAGACAATGGCATGAACAATTCTGAGAAACCGGTTGTTTGTGTAAAGTCTAATTGCCAGGCCATTCCCATGTGTCTAACACAGACATCAAATGCATCTGCCATACTTTCATGAGAAGTTCGCTGTACAGCTCAATATGCCCCCGATGTCCATCTGGCATGTGTTGCGTTGACATTTACACATGAAACCATACAAAATTCAGCTACTGCAAGTTATTTGTGATGGTAACAAACAACAATGTGTGGAGTTCTGTAATTTCCTTCTTGGCAAGATGGAGGATGATAGATTTCTTCCACACTTAGTGTTTAGCGACAAGGCAGGATCCATTTAAATAGAAAGGGGAACCATCATAATGTGAGAATATGGGGTACAAAACAAACACATGAAGTTGTACAACAAGAGATGAACTTCCAAAATTTAATGTGTTTTGTGTGATTTCACAGGAAAAGGTGTCTGTCCATTTTTCTTTGCCGAGAACACTGTTATGGAAGCACATATCTAGATATGCTTGAGAACTTTCTTTTTTCACAGTTGGAGACTGATTCGAATGACTTCATTTACAACAGGATGGGGCACCACCACACTGGCATCTGGAAGTGCAGGAATTTTTAAATCAAAGGATTGCTGAACGATGGATGGGTCACACTGGACCTAATGATTCAGCCTTACATTACTGACCTCCAAGGTCACTCGACCTGACTGCATGTGATTATTTCTTGAGGGAGTTTATAAAAGACTCTGTTTATGTGCCTCCATTACCAACAACAATGAATGAACTGAGACATAGCATAACAGCAGTTGTGGAAGCTGAAACTGAAGACACGTTCACTGCAGTGTGGAACAATTTGAATACCACATTGACATACGCCATGCATCTTGAGGGGGGGCATACTGCACACCTATGAAAAGCATGGAAAAAACTTTTTGAGTTTCCCATTCACCAAAAAACAAAATTCATTGTATATGTTAATTAGTCTCAGAAACAGAGACGTGAAATTGAATGATTCTTTGTGATGCACCCTATGTTAGTTCTCAATATGTCGTCATCAGGAAAAACAAAACTGGCATTCTACAGATCGGAGCATGGAATGTTAGATCCCTTAATCGGGTAGGTAGATTAGCAAATTTAAAAAGGTAAATGGTTAGGTTGAAGTTAGCACATGGCAGGATGAACATGATCACCTGAGTACAGGCTTATAAATGCAAAATCAAATATGGGTAATGCAGGAGTAGATCTAATACCAGACACGCCGACATGAAAATATTTTAGGGGAGGGGGGGGCAAGAATCAATTTATTAGGTACTACATTTGACAGATAACTTTGCATCTCCATCTACATGTTCGACACTCCAAACCAGTCCTATTTGCAGATGACACCATTGTATTGATTGAAGGTGGAAACAGAAAGGCTCTTAGGCTGTATGCTGAAGTCACAAATGAAAAGATTTCATATATAAAAACAAAGATGATGTGACTTACCAAATGAAAGTGCTGGCAGGTCGACAGACACACAAACAAACACAAACATACACACAAAATTCAAGCTTTCGCAACAAACTGTTGCCTCATCAGGAAAGAGGGAAGGAGAGGGAAAGACGAAAGGATGTGGGTTGGGGGAGAGGGTAAGGAGTCATTCCAATCCCGGGATCGGAAAGACTTACCTTAGGGGGGAAAAAAGGAAAAAAGGAAGGGTATACACTCGCACACACACACACACACACACACATATCCATCCACACCCCTCTTTCCTGATGAGACAACAGTATGTTGCGAAAGCTTGAATTTTGTGTGTATGTTTGTGTTTGTTTGTGTGTCTGTCGACCTGCCAGCACTTTCATTTGGTAAGTCACATCATCTTTGTTTTTATATATATTTTTCCTACGTGGAATGTTTCCCTTTATTATATATATATATAAAAAAAACAAAGATGAGGTGACTTACCGAACAAAAGCGCTGGCAGGTCGATAGACACACAAACAAACACAAACATACACACAAAATTCAAGCTTTCGCAACAAACTGTTGCCTCATCAGGAAAGAGGGAAGGAGAGGGGAAGACGAAAGGAAGTGGGTTTTAGGGAGAGGGTAAGGAGTCATTCCAATCCCGGGAGCGGAAAGACTTACCTTAGGGGGAAAAAAGGACAGGTATACACTTGCACACACGCACATATCCATCCACACATACAGACACAAGCCCGTCTTCCCCTCTCCTTCCCTCTTTCCTGATGAGGCAACAGTTTGTTGCGAAAGCTTGAATTTTGTGTGTATGTTTGTGTTTGTTTGTGTGTCTATCGACCTGCCAGCGCTTTTGTTCGGTAAGTCACCTCATCTTTGTTTTTATATATAATTTTTCCCACGTGGAATGTTTCCTTCCATTTTTTTAATATATATATATATATATATATATATATATATATATATATATATATATATATATATATATATAAAAAAAAAGCGCTGGCAGGTCGATAGAAACACAAACAGACACATACATACACACAAAATTCAAGCTTTCGCAACAAACTGTTGCCTCATCAGGAAAGAGGGAAGGTGAGGGAAAGACAAAAGGAAGTGGGTTTTAAGGGAGAGGGTAAGGAGTCATTCCAATCCCGGGAGCGGAAAGACTTACCTTAGGGGGAAAAAAGGATGGGTATACACTCCCACACACACACATATCCAACCACACATATACAGACACAAGCAGACATATTTAAAGGCAAAGAGTTTGGGCAGAGATGTCAGTCGAGGCACAAGTGCAGAGGCAAAGATGTTGTTGAATGATAGGTAAGGTATGAGTGGAAGCAACTTGAAATTAGCGGAGATTGAGGCCTGGTGGATAACGGGAAGAGAGGATATATTGAAGAGCAAGTTCCCATCTCCGGAGTTCTGATAGGTTGGTGTTGGTGGGAAGTATCCAGATAACCCGGACGGTGTAACACTGTGCCAAGATGTGCTGGCCATGCACCAAGGCACGTTTCGCTACAGGGTGATCCTCATTACCAACAAACACTGTCTGCCTGTGTCCATTCATGCTAATTGACAGTTTGTTACTGGTCATTCCCACATAGAAAGCGTCACAGTGTAGGCAGGTCAGCTGGTAAATCACGTGGGCGCTTTCACACATGGCTCTGCCTTTGATCGTGTACACCTCCCGGGTTACAGGACTGGAGTAGGTGGTGGTGGGAGGGTGCATGGGACAGGTTTTACACCTGGGGCGGTTACAAGGGTAGGAACCAGAGGGTAGGGAAGGTGGTTTGGGGAATTCATAGGGATGAACTAAGAGGTTACAAAGGTTAGGTGGACGGCGGAAAGACACTCTTGGTGGAGTGGGGAGGATTTCATGAAGGATGGATCTCATTTCGGGGCAGGATTTGAGGAAGTCGTATCCCTGCTGGAGAGCCACATTCAGAGTCTGATCCAGTCCCGGGAAGTATCCTGTCACAAGTGGGGCACTTTTGGGGTTCTTCTGTGAGAGGTTCTGGGTTTGAGGGGATGAGGAAGTGGCTCTGGTTATTTGCTTCTGTACCAGGTCAGGAGGGTAGTTGCAGGATGCGAAAGCTGTTTTCAGGTTGTTGATGTAATGGTTCAGGGATTCAGGACTGGAGCAGATTCGTTTGCCACAAAGGCCTAGACTGTAGGGAAGGGACCATTTGATATGGAATGGGTGGCAGCTGTCATAATGGAGGTACTGTTGCTGTAGCACTGTAGCTTGAAATTTTGCGTGTGTGTTTGTGTGTTTTTTTTATTGTGCCTATCTACCAGCGCTTTCCCATTTGGTAAGTCATGGAATCTTTTGTTTTTAATATATTTTTCCCATGTGGAATGTTTCTTTCTATTTATATATATAAAAAATAAACCTGCCACTATACAAAAAAATTCCACACACAGAAAAATTAAAAATCCATTAAAATCAAATATTTCTTTGGAAAACCAAAACATTAAGTGTCACTGAAACAAAATTGCTTTGTTTACTTACAAGACAATCTGAAATGGAATTCCCACATCACATTCTTCAATTCTAAGCTATCTAAAATGACCTATGCAATGAGAATTATATGGAACAACACAAGTGCTGACGGAGAGAGGTGTGTTATACACACATACTTTCCCTTTTGAGTTATGACATCATATTCTTGGGAAATTCCCCTCACAGCATAACAGCTTTAAATAAACAAAAAAAATTGTGAGAATAATGAAAACTGCAAACAATTGAAAATCATGCAAACTACGGTCGGCTGGTGACTAGCCTATACCCCTCGACTCGCTGAAACGTCAATCACAATGTCATTTCAGTCGGAGTATAGGTCAGTAGTGGTACAAAACAAATACATAAATAAAGTTGAAGAAACATACCTTAACTTTTGATGGCAAATGTACTCCTCCTCAGATCATTCCTGCATATGAACTCGTCACATATGGCATTAAGGTCGAATTTCATTGATTCATCTCTATGGGCGTTGAGAAGGGCGATGGCATTAAGACGATCCTGCCTCATTATAGAACGAAGATATGTTTTCACCCTCCACAGACAAGAAAATGATCGCTCAGTGCTGCAGTACGTTACTGGAATCGTCATCACTACACGTATGAATTTCACTTGTTCAGGCAGTAGGTCAAACAGGTGGTTTTCCTGTTTTAGGTATTTCACTATGTCATCCAGCAAACTAATATTCACAGAATCACTACTTTGGATACTCTCATGAAACATGCTTCGGTGGAGAAGCAAACGGTCTTTGTCTATATCTGATTCGTAGAAAGATAAAATAACGAATGAATGTTTGTTATCACCAAGAAGAAATTGTTCAATTTGATTTACAAACATGAATGATTGAGTTTTGAACCATGATTCTAAGAAGCTGATGGATGTATCCATTGTTTCATAATACAATCTTCTATATTTGTCACATACTTCAGTGAATGTTTCTACAGATGAATTGATGGAGTCATTGTATTTCTTAGGGACTTTTCTTCTACGGGGTAATTTTGTGCAATCAACATCCATATCTTGACATTTTGAAGTTACTTCACCCCAGAATGATTCAAAATTGTTTCTCATAAATTTAATAGCAGTTACAAGAGTGGAAATCATCTTATTGGCCTTCTCTAAGTGTAGGGATTTCATCTTTAGTGCTATGTTTACGGTATCAATGTGACCATACAGTTTTACCAAAAGTGAAAACATGAAAAAGAAATCATATGTCTGCATATTAATCAAAAAGCCATTTGCTTTGGCCCCAGTGTCTGAATTGTCATTTCTTGAAACTTTTAGAAAAAATTCCTGAAGTTCTGTATAGTTGAACAAAACTGAAGACATTGCCAAGTATCTTACGGCCCACCTTGTAGGACAAAGTGGTTTCAAATTTGTAGAGGCATCTGCCTTCAGGTGGGCAAAAAGATCTAATCTTTTAAGTGAATCTTTCACAAAATGTATTAAGTCCTTCATAACATTCAATGCATTTTGACATTCTGGTGCTGCTTTCACAGTGTCTTGTAGTGTTTGATTTAAACAGTGTGCAAGGCAGTGCACAAACATAGCTCTCTTCTCCATTTCCATAAACTTTGCCTAGACACCATTATATAATCTGACCATGTTAGCTGAACCATTAAAGCAATGGCCCCTACAATTAGATGTAGGCATATCAAATCGTTTTGAAATGTCGATAATAATATCAAACAGAGCCTTAGCTGTGGTACTTTGTATTGAGTATAGCCCTAAAAAATATTCTTCTATCTCTAGCAAAGCATCAACAAATCTTATGCAGATACTAAATTGCTCTTTGGTGGCTATGTCTGTTGTTTTGTCTGCTATTATTGCAAAATACTGTGCACTCTTGATATCCTCCAATAATTTTCTAAGAAGTGTATGACTTAAAATGGCCAAAATTTCGTTTTGCACGTCATGGGATGTCCATTTGTAAGTTTCGCGCTGTAGCCATATTAAAAGTAGCTGCTTATCTTCACATTGAAGGCGTAATAAATTGTCAAAGTTACTTGTTTCATCAGTATGCCCATGTATTGCAAGCCCCTGCACTGCTAAATAATGGAGGGAAAATATGATTTTTAGTAAACAAGCTCAGTTTTCTTTCATTTGTGTCAGTTTTTCTTTGGAAATCTGGCTAAATACATTGACATTTGATTTTAAGGATTTGAATTTCAGTACAGCTTCTCTGTGGCAGCCTGATGCTTCATGCGCTTTCAATTTTTCTACCCCTTTCGTCCAGTTCGAAAAACCAGTTTCCATGAAAGTTTTTTCCATTTTGTGAGAAAACTGAAAACGATTTTCTTCAAACATTTGTCTGCACAAAAAATAACATCTTTTACCTTATTCTAATCAATCCATGCAACTTGCTGTTTCAAAGAGGGCTCATAACAGCGTTGTTTTTTTCCGGGAACAGTGTTTTTTGTCACCACCACAGTTCTGTCACTATCAGTGTATTTGTTGTCACACACAGCACCACTAACACTGGGTCTAGCTTCACCATCGCTAACACTTGCCACATTGTCACATTTCTTCCTAATTATAAACTTGTCCATTTTAAACTGGACAGTAAAGGACGAAAGATTAACAACTGAACCGAGTCACAGTAAGACTAACTGACCACTGGCGATGCCCAGCTCCGGAATATTTACGTTCGCTGCCAACATTAGCTGCGGCCTGCGTAACAGTACTGTGCACCTAACAAGAAGTAGCCATGTAACAATAATGTTGATTATTGTCAGGGCCGGCTCTAGGGAGGGGCGAACTGTGCCATCACCTAGGGCGGCAGATTTTTGGGGATGGCAAATCCATCTTGCGTAAATGAAGGAATGTGAGCATTAATTGGAAATTCAGATTATTCATAAAATCAAGGGTCTTATTGAAAATTATCTATGGTACAGAAACAGTGTGCTCCAATTTATGAAAGAAACGTTTCCTCCAACAAAAATGGCTTAAAATGTATTGCACTGTAAACGTATCACTGACTGCTGCTTTGATCTTAAAGACATATTCACAACAAAGAGACTAATGAGTGTGATATGTGAAAATAGGGCATCATGTATGAAATATATTGTGGGAAAAGTTGACTATGTCGAAAAAGGGGGTGGGGGGTGCGCTTGACATGTTCGCATGGGGTGGCAAAATCCCTGGAGCTGGTGCTGGTTTGTGTGGTGTTGTACCTAGTGATTGTCAATAGAATTTACAAAAATGAATTAAAGAGTCTTTAACGTTACCTAGTCCTAGTGATCGCCATCAAATTCGGTGTCACTATTGCTCATTAGTTTCTTTTACAAGCTGCCAGCAGACTGCTGTGGGAGGAAGTGGAGCTCATCCTAGCAGCCAAAGCACTGCGAGCTCATGGTGAGCTTTTGTTCCCCGCATACCTCCGTACCGTAAAAGTGTGCAATAGTACACCTGCAGGGGACAAACCCTGTCATGACAGTTCATCATATGCAGAGGTTGGAGGAGTAGCAGAAATGAATACGCAATAGCTTGTAAACTCGGTATTTTTTTCCTACATAATCATTGCATACTATTATGCAAAAATGTATGTGCAAGTTTTAACAAATTTCCCAGTAAAGGATGAGGAAGGGGGAGAGAGCAGTGAGAAATGCATGTTTGAATATTGGGGAAGGGGGGCGAGGCGAGGCCCCTACTTTTAACTATTGGGAGGGCACAAAGTACCTCCCCCTCCCCCCCCCCCCCCCCCTCTAAGTCGGTGCCACTGTCTAATAATGAATAAAGCAATAAGAATGTGAGTAAGCTACTATGAGCAGCATAATGAACACATTTTCCTAGCCAAGATAGACCAAAGCCAACACCCACCACAGTAGTACAAGTTTCTAAGTCAACTAGCTTTGCAGATGATGAAGAGATAGAAGGAATGAATGAGGAGATAAAAGAAATTATACATATAGTTAAAGGAGAGGAAAATTTAATTGTTATGGATGAATGGAATTCGGTAGCAGCAAGGGGAAGGCAGAAAAAACAGTAGGAGAATATGGACTGGGGTACAGGAATGAAAGAGGAAGCTGCCTTATAGAATTATGCACAGAGCATAATTTAATCATTGGTATATTCCAATTAAAATTAGTTTGTTACTGACAGATTGCAGTGCCAGGGGTGCACTGTTCCTTGCATGCAGTTAGCCACACTCTGTAAGGTGCTGCACGTACCTACGAAACAGACAAAGCAGCGAGCAAGTATAACTCAAAAAAGAACTACAATTATATGGCAGCTGGCACCTACCACTCAACTCACTGAATCATCAATCACAAATTTATGTTAATCAGAGTTAACACTTTATATATAATCACACAAAGGTTGTCTATGTTGAAGAGACCTGCAAACACTGCAAAGGTTTCAGATTGTTTAAATAATGGGAAGACACTGATTTCAGAAACAGATTCTAAATTGAAAGATATTTCTGAGGGCAGATGTGGATTCAGACCAAACTTTATAAGTTGTGAACCGTGGACTAAAAATGAAGAAACTGCAAAAAAAGTAGGAAACTAGGGAGATCGGACCTGGATAAGTTGAAAGAACCAGGGGTTATTAAAAGTTTCAGAGGAAGCATTATGCAACGATCAACTGAAACAGAGGAAAGAAATACAGTTGAAGATGAACAGGGAGTTTCCAAAGATGAAATAGTGAAGGTTTCAGAGGATCAAATAGGTAAAAAGCCAATGGCTAGTACAAACCCTTGGATTTCACAGGAGATGCTGAAGTTAACTGATGAAAGGAGAAAATATAAAAATGCAGCAAATGAAGCAGGCAGGCAGATGGGAATACATATGTCTGAAAAATGAGACTTACAGGAAATACAAAATGGCTAAGCAAGAATAGCTAGAGGACAAATGGTAGGATATAGATGTACACTCTAAGCCAAAAGAAGTAATGTGCCATGAAGGAATTATCCAAATGGGATGGATATTGGTAGAATGGTAGAATGATTACAATTTCAGAAAAAATTACATGATTTATTCAAGAGAAAGAGCTTCACTGATTAACCAAGTCAATAACTCTGTGGTCTACATCTGGCCCTTATGCAAGCAGTTATTCAGTTTGGATATGCCCTTGGGAGACATTGTGCCAAATTTTATTCATTTGACACATTAGATCATCAAAATCCTGCAGTGGTTGGAGGGGCCTGCCCATAATGATACAAACCTTCTCAACTGGGGAGAGATCCTGCAACCTTGCTGGTCAAGGTTGGGTTTAACAAGCACAAAGACAAGCAGCAGAAAATCTTGCCATGTGTAGGCAGGCATTATTTTGCTGAGATGTAAGCCTAGGATGGCTTGCCATGAAGGGCAACAAAACAGGCCATAGAATTTATTGATCTACCACTATGCCATGAGGGTGCTGCTGATGACAGCAAAAGAGGTCCTGCTATGGAAAGAAATGGCACCCCAGACAATCACTCCTGAATGTCGGGCTGTATGGCGGGTAACAGTTAGTTTGGTATCTGACCACTGTCCAGGGCATCTGCAGACGTCTTCACTGGTCACCGGGGCTCAGTTTGAAGTGGTACTGAAGGCAATTGTACTCCAGTCAATGAGAATCTAGTCTGAAGATGTGACTGGATAGGTCTTGGACAGAGGTGGGATACCAACATGACTGTCGCTCGCCATATGTCCTGGCTCAGTAGTGATGGTCTGGGATGCCACTTCTTTTCATAGGAGAACCTCTTTAGCTGTCATCCAGGGCACCCTTACAGCACAATGGTATGTCAATGATAGTCTATGTCCCTTTATGTTGCCCTTCATGGCGAGCCATCCTTACATTTCAGAATGATAATGCCTGCCTGCACACAGCAAGAGTTTCTACTGCTTGTCTTTGTGCTTGTCAAACCCTACTTTGGCCAGCAACATCACTGGATCACTCCCAAACTGAGAAAGTCTGGAGTATTGTGGGCAGGGCCCTCCAACCACATTAGGATTTTGATGAAGTAACACACCAACTGGGCGGAATATAGCAGCATACCCCTCAGGAGGATAACTAACAACTCTATCAAACAATGTCAAACCGAGTAACTGCTTCCGTGAAGGCCAGAGGAGGACCAATGTGTTACTGACTTGGTCAATTTGTGAAGCTCTTCCTCTTGAATAACTCATCTGATTTCTATGAAATTGTAATAATTTGTTTGTCTGTACATGGACATCACATCTATTGATTTCCATCCCATTTGGATAATGTCTACAAGAATATAAAACAAATGTTTGGAGAAATGAAAAGCAGATGTATGAATTATCAAAAGCTCAGACAGAAAACCAGTACTAAGCAAAGATGGAAAAGCTGAAAGGTGGAAGGACTATATAGAAGGGCTATACAAGGGAAATGTACCTGAGGACAATATTATGGAAATGGAAGAGGACGTAGAGGAAGATGAAATGCGAGATATGATACTGTGTGAAGAATTTGACAGAGCACTGAAAGACCTAAGTCAAAACTTTTTACTCTTATTAACACATGCATGATGTTTAAGTAGGAATCTCTGTCTGCATCCTACCTTGTCTTCCACCTTTAAGCTCTCAGTTTTTCAAATCTTGTTCGACGCAGTCCCAAACAATCTGTCTTTCATTCTTGTCCCGTACCCTAACTCTCTCCTGACCCACAGTTCTGGGTGACTTTCCTGAAATCTACCCCTTTTCCTAGACCTCTCCAGTCCTTTTCCTTCACCTTCAATTCTTCTCCCTGAAGAAGAAGCCACTGGCTCCAAAAGCTTGCCAATTACAACAGTCTTTTATATGTGTGTACTGCCGTCACTACGTGGGTAGGTTTTTTATCTATCCAATATAATAATTTATATCTAAAAACAAAGATGATGTGACTTACCAAACGAAAGCACTGGCAGGTCGATAGACACACAAACAAACACAAACATACACACAAAATTCAAGCTTTCGCAACCCACGGTTGGTTCGTCAGGAAAGAGGGATGTAGAGGGAAAGATGAAAGGATGTGGGTTTTAAGGGAGAGGGTAAGGAGTCATTCCAATCCCGGGAGCGGAAAGACTTACCTTAGGGGGAAAAAAGGACAGGTATACACTCGCACACACACACACACATATCCATCCACCCATATACAGACACAAGCAGACATATTTAAAGGCAAAGAGTTTGGGCAGAGATGTCAGTCGAGGCACAAGTGCAGAGGCAAAGATGTTGTTGAATGACAGGTGACGTATGAGTGGAAGCAACTTGAAATTAGCGGAGATTGAGGCCTGGTGGATAACGGGAAGAGAGGATATATTGAAGGGCACGTTCCCATCTCCGGAGTTCGGATAGGTTGGTGTTAGTGGGAAGTATCCAGATAACCCGGACGCTGTAACACTGTGCCAAGATCTTCCAATCAATATTGTCAAAAGCTTTCTCCAAGTCAACAAATGCTAGAATCATAGGTTTGCCTTCCCTTAATCTATCTTCTAAGATAAGTACTGACTCATGTGTTCCAACATTTCTACAGAATCCAAACTGATCTTCCTTGAGGTCAGCTTCTACCAGTTTTTCCATTCATCTGACGAATTCATGTTAGTATTTTGCAGCCGTGACTTATTAAACTGATAGTCCAGTAATTTTCACACCTGTCTACACCTGCTTTCTTCGTGGAATTATTATATTCTTTCTTCGTGGAATTATTATATTCTTCTTTAAGTCTGAGGGTATTTCTCCAGTCTCACACACCTTGCTCATCAGATGGTAGAGTATTGTTATTGCTGGCTCTCCGAAGGCTATCAGTAGTTCTAATGGAATGTTGTCTACTCCGGGGCCTTGTTTTGACTTAGGTCTTCCAATGCTCTGTCAAATTCTTCACACAGTATCACATCTCCCATTTCAGCTTCATCTACATCCACTTCCATTTCCACCTTTCTGCTTTCCGCTCTTTGCTTAGAAATCTTCTTCATATGAGCTCTTGATATTTATACAGGTGGTCATCTTTTCTCCAAAGATCTCATTAATTTTCCTGCAGACAGTATCTACCTTAGTGATATATGCCTCTACATCCTTACATTTGTCCTCTAGCCATACCTGCTTAACCATTTTGCACTTCCTGTCGATCTCATTTTTGAGAAGTTTGTATTCCTTTTCACCTGCTCCATTTACTACTTTTTTATATTTTCTTTTTTCCTCAATTAAATTCAGTATCTCTTCTGTTAACCAAGTATTTCTACTAGCCTTCACCTTTTTACCTACATGATCCTCTGCTGCCTTCATTATTTTGTCTCTCAAAGCTACCCATACTACTTCTACTGTATTTCTCCCCCCCTCCCCCCCCCCCCCTTCTTGCCAGTCACTCCCTAATGCACTGTCTGAAACCTTCTACAACCTCTGGTACTTTCTGTTTATCCAGGTCTCATCTCCTTAAATTCCCATTTTTTGCAGTTTCTTCAGTTTTAATCTACAGTTCATAACCAATAAATTGTGGTCAGAGTCCACATCTGGCCCTGGAAATGTCTTACAATTTAAAACTTGGTTCCTAAATCTCTGTCTTACCATTATATAATCTATCTGAAACCTTCCAGTGCCTCCAGGCCTCTTCCATGTATAGAACCTTCTTTCATGATTCTTAAGCCAAGTGTTAGCTATGATTAAGTTATGCTCTGTGCAAAACTCTACCATGCAGCTTCCTCTTTCATTCCTTACTCCAATTCTGTATTCACCTACTCCTTTTCCTTCTCTTCCTTTCCCTACTATCGAATTCCTGTCCCCCATGACTATTAAAATTTCATCTCCCTTCGCTATCTGGATAATTTCATTTATCACATTGTACATTTCCTCAATCTCTTCATCATCTGCAGAGCTAGTTGGCATAAACTTGTACTACTGTGGTAGGCATGGGCTTTGTGTCTATCTTGGCTATAATAACGCATTTACTATGCTGTTCATAGTAGCTTACCTGCACTACTATTTTTTAATCGTTATTAAACCTACTCCTGCATTACCCCTATTTGATTTTGTATTTATAACCCTGTATTCATCTGACCAGAAGTCTTGTTCCTCCTGCCATTGAACTTCACTAATTCCCACTACATATAACTTTAACCTATCCATTTCCCTTTTTAAATTTTCTAGCCTAACTGCTTGATTAAGGGAGCTGACATTCCATGCTCCAATCCGTAGAACGCCAGTTTTCTTTCCACTGATTATGACATTCTCCTGAGTAGTCCCCAACTGGAGATCCAAAAGTGGGACTATTTTACCTCCGGAATATTTTACCCTACAGGATGTCATTAAACATAGTTATCTAGCAGTAAAGGCCTATACGGCTGAAAATAGTAAAATTGTGGTGCCTTGATGTCTCAGAATGTGTCCTATCAACTGATCACCTCTTCTAGTCAGGTTGTGCCAAAAGTTTCTTCTCTCCCCTATAATGTTCAGTACCTCGTCCTTAGTTATGTTATCTACCCATCTAATTTTCAGCATTCTTCTGTAGCACCACATTTCAATAGCTTCTATTCTCTTCTTGTCTAAACTATTTATCATCCATGTTCCACTTCCATTCGTGGCTTTCAGAAAAGACTCCCTAATACTTAAACCTATATTTGATGTTACTAAATTTCTCTTATTCAGAAACACTTTTCTAGCCATTGGCAGTCTACAATTTATATCCTCGCTACTTTCACTATTGCCAGTTATTTCACTGCCCAAATAACAAATCACATCTACTACTTTAAGTGTCTTGTTTAGTAATCCAATTCCCTCAGCATCACCTAATTTAGTTTCACTACATTCCATTATCCTTGTTTTGATTTTGTTGATGTTCATCTTATATCCATCTTTCAAGACAGTGTCCATTCTATTCAACTGCTCTTTCAAGTTCTTTGCTGTCTCTGGCAGAATTACCATGTCATCAGCAAACCTCAAAGTTATTATTTCTTCTTTATGAACTTTAACTCCTTCTCCAAATTTTTCTGATTTTCTTTACTGCCTGTTAAATACACAGATTGAATAACACACATTTCGCTTCCTGTATTTTACTCTGCTACCTTCAGAATTTCAAAGAGAGTATTCCACTCAACATTACCAGACACTTTCTCAGAGTCTACAAACTTATCTGCTAACATAAGTTGTAGGGTCAGTATTGCCTCACTTGTGCTTGCATTTCTTCAGAATCCAAACTGATCTTCCCTGAGGTTGGCTTCTATCAGTTTTTCCATTCTTCTGTAAGGAATCCACATTAATATTTGGTGACTATGACTTATTAAACTGATAGTTCAGTAATATTCACACCCTTGGAATTTTTATATTCTTCTTGAAGCCTGAGGGTATTTCACCTTGTATATTTTGTGTGCCAGATGGAAGAGTTTTGTAATGATTAGCCGCCCCAATGCATTCAGTAGTTCTGATCGAATGTTGTCTACTCCCACAGCCTGGTTTCGATTTTGGTCTTCCAGCACTCTGACAAATTCTTCAAGCAGTATCATATCTCCCATCTCATCTTCATATATGTCCTCTTCCATTTCTATAATACTTCCAGCATGTTCATCTACTTTGTATAAACCCTCTATGTACTCCTTCTACCTTTCAGCTTATCTTCTTTGCTTAAGGGGCACCGGAACAATGTAAATGACAAAATTAAGGCTTTTTTCATTATTATTATAAAATTATTTGGAGTTTTCTGAATAAAACAAATCAAGCTTCACCCTTCTAAGTGAATTCTAAGTGTGTTTTTTATTGCTGCAAAGTTGACATTCCGCGTAAACGGTTGTAGCGACTTGGTGTGTCACCTCTGACGACGCAGCTCGCTGGCTGCAAGCAGGGTATCTTTGCGGAATTAGACAGTGTTTTGTTTTCCAACGTTGTATGACTATCTCTGCAACAAGTGACTGTTCATATTGGTAAACATAACCGATATACCATGTGTGTTGACTTGTGTTGTTTAGCTGTTCAATTTTGCAGATTTTACGAATTTTGCTCATACGTATTTTACGTATTTGGTTTGTGGATATCAATATGCCCCGTTTCAGCAATCGAGTGTTTAAGAAAAGGCACAATGAGTGGAAGAAGAAATCTTTTGTTGTTTTGAAGGGAGATGCTGCTCAAACTGCTTCACCAACTACTCCAAATGAATATGATAGAACTTTCTCCAGCAAGAAACTTTGTAAAAGCAAAGAAAAATCTGAAAACTATGAAAGTGACAGTAATGATGTGAATGAAATAATTAACATTTCCTTGCTCTCTAATATGTTAAAACATAATGTATTATACCAAGTTTGCAAAGAAAGAGGACTGGAATTGAAAATAACTTCACACATTGGTTTGGCATGTAAAATGTTATTGAAGTGTAACAAATGTGCTGCAGAAATTTTGTTTCCTAATTCTAACAGTATTTCTCGTAGTGTTAATAGTGGAAAGGTGTACGATATAAATGTTAGGCTAGTGTATGGCTTGCATTGCATTGGCAAGGGCAGTGCTGCAGGGACAACGTTATGTGGAATTATGAACTTGCCAAAACCACCAACCAAGTTTGGATTCTATAATGAATTGGTGGGATCTTCTGCTAAAGATATTGCACAAGCAACAATGAAGAAAGCAGTTGAAGAAGCTGTGACAGATAATGGGAATTTTAGAGATTTAACTGTTGCTTTAGATGGATCATGGCAACTTAAGAGGTCATAAATCTCTAAATGGAGTTGTGGCAGCTACCAGTGGAGACAGGTGCAAAGTAATTGATGTCGATATTCTCTCAAAACATTGTATATATAAGGGAAGTACCAAGGACGAACATAGTGAAAGTTGTGAAGCAAATTTTCATGGCACGAGTAGAGCGATGAAAGCAATTTTTTCCAGATCACAGGAGTGGTATAATGTATGATACACTAACTATCTAGGAGATAGTGATTCTATGGGATATAAAGCTGTAGAAGAACTCAAACCTTATGACAATGAAATTCACATTAAAAACAGGAGTGCATTGGACATGTGCAGAAGCGATGGGGGCTCGCTTGCACAAACAAAACCAGACATTAGGATTCCAGAACCTTAGTGATGGTAAGACCCTTGAGGAAGAGGAAGATTGACAGATGAAGCAATTGACAGATTGCAGAGGTATTATGGGTGTGCTATTAGGCAAAATACAAGAAGCGTTGAGCATATGAGAAGAGCAGTATGGGCAATTATTTTTTCATACTGCATCAACAAATGAGCACCCACAATATGCACTGTGTCCCACAGGTGATGACTCATGGTGTAAGTACCAATCGGGAATGTAATATACCCATAAAAACAGTTTCCCAAATGCTGTAATTGATGTAATTAAGCCCATATTCAGAGATTTATCACAGCCAAGTTTATTGGAAAAGTGTTTACATGGGAAAACACAAAATCCAAATGAAAGTGTAAATAATTTAATTTGGATTAGGATTCCCAAAATAGTGTTTGTACAGATAAAAACATTGCATTTTGGAGTGTATGATACAGTGGCAACATACAATGAAGGAAACATTATCAAATGTGATGTGCTGAAACGTTTAGATTTCCAAGCAGGACACAACACCATTTCCACAATGCACCTAATTGATAAAGAAAGACTAAGAGGTGCAGGAAGAAGAGACAAAAGCCTACAACATGCAGCAAAAGGGAAGAAAAAACAGTGAAAAGGAAACTAACACTGGAAAGGGCAGGAATGTATTAAAAAACTTTGGAAGCCATTTCCCGTAACTTTAAAATTTTCATCTTTGAGGAACATTTTCTCAAAAACTGCAAACAGTATATCAATGAAATTTATACACAATATTGTTTACTTCTTTTCCTTCATTTTTATAACAAATTGTAAAAAAATATTGTATAATTCAAGAGTTATAGAAGAAAAAGTGCAAAATTTTAGACAAAAATAAGCATCTGTTTAAAAAAATTGTAAAACAAAAACCAATACACATTTCTTAACATGGCATTATAGCTTTGTAGAGAAATATTCACTGAATATGTAGTCCAAATTTCAGAGCAATATGTTTAATGGTTTTAGAAAAAATGTTCCTTCTATTTTCTAAAATTAACATGGAGGAGATGGATCGTTCCGGCTTCCCTTAAGACAATTCTTCCATCTGAGTTCTTAATATTCATACTGCTTCTTTTCTCCATATGCCTCTTTAATTTTCCTGTACACAGTATCTGTCTTTCCACTAGTGATATAAGCTTCTAAATCCTTACAACTGTCCTCTAGCCATAACCACTTAACCATTCTGCAATTCCAGTCAATCTCATTTTTTAGACATTTGTATTCCCTTTCGCCTGCCTAATTTGCTGCAGGTTCATATTTTCTCCTTTCATCAATTAAATTCAATATCTCCTGTTGTATCCAAGAACTTCTATTGGCATTGTTCTTTTACTCATTTGATCCTCAGCTGCCTTCACTATTTCATCTCGCAAATCTACTCATTCATCTTCTACTGTACTCCCTTCCCCTGTTCTAGTCGGGTGTTGCCTAACACTCCCTCTGAAACTCTCAACAACCTCTGGTTCTGTCAACTTATTCATGACCCATCTCCCTAATTTCCTACTTTTCTGCAACTTCTTTAGTTTTAATCAACAGTTCATAGGCAATAAATTGTGGTCAGAGTCCACATTTACCTCTTGAAATGTCTTAAAATTTAAAATCGGTCTTTTCATTATACAGGGTGTACATAAAGTCCAGGAACACTTTCAATTATTTATTGCACAAGAACTAAACATTGTACAGATGTCATACATATTGCATTTTGGAGAGAAACTCTGAAAGTTTTTTCTATATGCAAACCATGAGTAACCCGACAAACGTCAATACGGTAATCGAATTCTTGCCATACCCATCCCAGCATGGCATCATCAACTATAGCAGTCACTTCCTGTACTCTCTCCCAGAGCTCTGCTTCATCACGTGGTAGAGACGGCACATACACCAGATCTTTAATGTGTCCCCACAGAAAAAAGTCTGGCGGAGTGAGATCTGGTGCTCGGGCAGGGCATTTCATGAAACAGCTGTCCCCTTCTGTAGCATGGCTGATCCATCAATGCAGCAGTCCCATGATCAGGTACCAATGAACTTCACAATGAAAATGGGGTGCAGACCCATCCTGCTGAAAGATGAACGGAGAGTCCTGTTGCATTTGAGGCATCAGCCATTGCTGCAACATGTCCAAGTAGAAATATCCAGTGACAGTGCTCTCGGTGAAGAAGAGTGGCCCGTATAGTTTTTGACATGACAAGGCACAAAAAACATTTACCTTTGGGGAATAATGCTCAAATACAATGCTTTCGTATGGATGCTTTGTACCCTAGATTCAACAATTATGTCTGTTCATTTTTCCATTAGTGTGAAAAGTGGCTTCGTCACTAACAATTAAGCAATCAACAGTGCCATCCCCACCCTCATTCAGTTGTTGCAACTGTGAACAAAACTAAAAACTCTTGTCTTTCTCATCGTCATTGAGCTTCTGCACTAACTCCAATTTAAATGGTTTTATAGATAGCTTCTGTTGCAGGGATTTCACCACTGTCATTGGAGCCATTTCGAGTTCACAGAATGCATGATGCACCAATTTATTTGGACTCCTTATAAATGTCTCTCGTTCGTGCTCCACATTCACTTTACCCACACTGGGATGTCTGCTTCTCTTTGCCGGGCACAAGCAACCCATCATAACGAATTTGTTGTGCCAGTTGTAAATGGCCTTCCTTGTTGGTGGCTTCTTACTGCACTTGGTTCCAAACATCCATTGAACAGCTATAGCACACTTGTTTTTGTCGAACTTCAACACACAGACAGCTTGCTTCGCACTGAACTCGCCATGTTTGTGATTCAGGTATACATGACAAAAAACTTTCAGGGTTTCTCTTCAAAATGACGTATATGCAATATCTGTATAATGTTTGGCTCTTGTGCAATAAATAAGTGAATGTGTCCCCAGACTTTATGTACATCCTGTATAATCAGTGTGAAACATTGTGGTGTCTCCAGGTCTCTTCTTCTAATACAACCTTCTTTCATTATTCTTAAACCAAGTTTTAGTGATGACTATATTATGCTCTATGTAAAATTCTACCAGGCGGTTTCCTCTTTCATTCCTTCACCCCCCCCCCCCCCTCCCCCCTTTGCCTCCTCCCAGTCCATATGCACCTAGTATTTTCCTTTCTCTTCCTCTTTCTACCAGCCCCCTACCACAATTAAATTTTTATCTCCCTTAACTATCTGAATAATCTCCTATATCTTGCTGGCTGTTACATCTATAAAAAAAATGCAAAAATAGGAAACAAAATGACTGATTGAACAGTTTAACAAACCCAAGGGTCTTTGTTCATAATATCAAGGATAAGTACTGTACTTTTATTTAGCTTGATGCATTCCTAAGCATGCACGAGGTGCAAATCATGTTTCATAATTACAGTAAGACAAAAGCATCTAGAAACTTTTTTAGATTTTGTCATATTAAATGCATGATTGATTATGTTTAAAAGTTGAAAGGTAAAAAGATAAGTTGATGACACAGTACTGATTCAGAATAAAACCATGCACAAATTAAATATTCTCAGGAACTAGAAGATTGTGATTATAATCAGCTGTACGAATCTACATTTGCATCTATATCCTGCAGAACCACTGTGCCATGTGTAGCAGAGGGGAAGGGTGGGGTACTTCTAATTGCACCACATATTAAAGTTTCTTCTAGTTCCATTTGAATATAGAGCTCAAGAAGGACTGCTTAAATTCCTCTGTGTACACTGTAATTAGTCTAGCCACTTGTCTTTGTGGGCCACATGAGAGTCATACATAGGGAGCCGTACTATATTCCAAGATTCATTGCTTAATAATTGCCCTTGGAACTTTGTAAGTAGACTTTCTCAGGATAGTTACAGTGTTTGTATTGTGCTGCAACAACTCTTATTCTGTTGGGTAGCACATGTCTGGAACTAAAAGTAATTTTTTCCATTGAATCTACTGCCATGCAGGAGTTTCATGAATCTTAAAAGTATGTAATCAATATGTAAATTAGAAATTTTTATCTACAATCATCATATTGTAACAGCTAAACTAATCATATCAAAGACTGAGATAAACTGAAATTATTTATAATGTACTACAATTTACTTGTTAATTCTACAATCAAATAAGTAACTCTACATACCCTGCGGTATCACCACCAATACCTCCAAGAAGTATCTGTAAAACAAAACAACATTACAGTGCGAAGTATAGTACAATAAATATGTTCATCAAAAATCAAACTGCATTTGTATGTTTTTTCCCTTACTGGATGCTTAGCACAACAACACTTCAGTAAAGGTTCTTCTTTCTTCACTGTAGGCTCACAAACAACAATTCTTGGAATATGATCTTCGGAACCACAAATTATTACTTTAGGAAGACTTTCATCCTCAATTTCCAAATCAAATGTTTCCTTCTCTTCACCAGGACGTGGGCCCTCCAACAGGCATAGCTGAGACTCTGTCAGATGACTAAGTTTTAAAAGGGTTTGTATCCTAATTGTCAGAGCTCCAAATTCACCAAGCTTTGCCATCAGTTCATCCTGTTTTGATTGCAATAATGCTGCATCTTCAGCAGAGAGCATTTCTTTCTGTAAAAGATTATTATCTTGTTTGTTAAAAATTAATTTTATTTGTATTCTAATATTCAAATAAGCTTGAATTTATTCAAGACACTAGAATGCAATTTTCAAGTAAAATAAACAATATACACTATTAATTTATGTTGTCATTAATCTTTAAATAAAATATCTATCATATGGTAGTTTATATTTGAGGTCTCATCCACAACAAAATTTTCTTGCACTTTCCAGGATACAGGTACACCTCAATTCTTTTAGGTGGGTGTAAATCTGTAAGAAGGAAGAAATAAAAGCACAAGCTCAGAGAGGATAAGAATAGGTTGAAAACTGGCCACAATCTTTTCAAAGGTACTATTTCAATATTAACCTTACGCGATTTATATAAACCACAAAGAGCTTAATTTAGATGACTGAATGGAGATCTGATCCCCAACCATCCTAAATACAAATCCTGTGCCATTCCCACTCATTTGGAATAAGTCTGTTGGAAAAAATGTAAAATTCGAAATAATCATTCTCACCTAAGACTACAAAATGCATGAGTTTATCTTCACCCTCTAATAAACTTATGTTCAGCCATGCGGGATAGCTGTGCAGTGTGAGGTGTCTTGTCACAGTTTGTATGGCTTCCACTGTCAGAGGTTCGAGTCCTACCTCGGGCGTGAGTGTGTGTTTTGTCCTTAGCATAAGTTAGTTTAAGTTAGTTTACTTAGTGTGTAAGCCTAGGGACCAATGAACTCAGCAGTTTGGTCCCACAGACCTTACCACAGACATTTTAAAAAATTATATTCAAATTATAATACATACGTTTCCTACAACGAAAAGAGTTTAGTACGAAATTTCTACACTCTGAGAAAACAATCAAACAGAACTCACTGAAAGAGGACAGAACAATAGGAGTACAAAATAAACTGAAGTAGTAAAACAAATAAGGCAATGAACAGTTTTTGAGAATACAGAGAAATCTTCTTCAACCTACATTTCACATTTACTAACAATTGTCGTCATACACAATTGCAGTTAAGTTCCTGGGATTTCCTCATTTATAGGCAAGAGATTTTACTTTTGAAGGTTCCATAAATAATCCTGCAGTATCGCTATGTACAGCTGTGTTTCAAATAGAGGTTTTGAGAGAGTAAAAGATTCAGTCTTTGATGATTGTGTCAGAAGATATGTACCTCTCTTCCATTACATGAGGCAACAGCAAATTATTTGCAAGTCAAATTTTAATTTCAATATGTGTTAATATTACATAGCAATCCTAGAAAAGGATAACTCACCATATAGAGGAGACAATGAGTTGTCGACGGGCACAATGAAGACACTGCTGTATGTTTAAACTTCTGGTCAAAAGGCCTTCTTCTGGAGTAGAAAACACGCACAAATTCATACAACCACAACTCATACACACGTATGTGTGTGAGTTGTATTTGCATGAATGTAGGCCTTCTTCTGAAGTAGATAACAAACACAAACATTCACACAATCACAACTCGCACATACACATGTGTGAGTTGTGCTTTTGTGAATCTGTGTGTCTTTTCTACTTCAGAAGAAGGTCTTTTGGCCAAAAGCTAAAATGTGTAGCAATATTTTTGTTATGGCTATCTGTGACTCAATGTTTCCTCTGTATGGTGAGTAGCAAAATATCATGCTCATAATAATATTATTTTTATTTCTTTATGTGTAAGAGAGGGAAGGCAGGAAGATTAGGGTTTAATGGTATCCACAATATGGTCACAAGCTTATAATGGACGAGGATGGAGAGGAAAATTATCTGTTTCCTTTTCAAAAGAACCATCCTGGCATTTACTTTAGGAAATTTATAGAAGCAATGGAGAACCTAATTCTGGAAGGCAAATCGAGATTTGAACCCCAGCAGCATTGTTTTGCCAAAAAGAATATTGGACATACGACTTATTCACTACACAAGAAGATAAATGATGCCTGGGAACTGATGGAAACTCCCTAGGGTGGCTTTTTAGAGCCAAGGTAAAATCAAACTTTTTTTGAAGGTAGAAGAGAATTTGCTGAAAATAGGATGAAAGTAGCAAATTTCAATGAGTCACATCACCTTCCATCACAACTGGAGTAATACATTCCTTCTAATCAATGGCACAAAAATGGACAAAAACAGATGTCCCAGAAGGTACACAAGAGGGGAAACCAGATAATTAAAATGGGATGTATACTCAAGAAGAGAAGATGTTTGGTGTTGCTCTTCACTAACATGCACTGTGACCCGAGATGGCTAGATGTATCACTGACCACTAATGATCATCTGACCACTGATGATTGACCTGCTGCTAAGCTCTGTGGAAATACACGTTAATGAAATGCCGTGTGGCTGGCTTCAATTACCTAACATCTGTATGGTCACTGACTGCAGCAAGGTATGTAACGAAGGCCACCTACTAGCCCATGATGAAGGAACTTTTGCTTTTCACAAGGAGTAACTCTTCACTCAATTGTTCTTATTTGTAGTTAGTGTCATGTTCCATGGTTTATTTTTATTATTAATTGTAATGATGCAGAACAAGTCATTTTACTTTCACATGTAAATACAACAACATGTTGACCATTTACATGGTTTTCCCCCCAATAATACAGATGTGAAATAGAAATTCCTGTCCATCACCTTTTACACATTGAACAAATAAAAATTCTTAGAACTGAATAGGATTGGTTGTCAAAGAGAAAATTTTTCAGATTGTTTTCAAATTTGGCTTTGCTGTCTGTCAGCCATTTTATATTATTGGGTAAAAAAAGTGATCAAAAATTTTGGTGGTAGCATTGTGCACGCTTTTTTGTACAATCTTAGTGTGGAATAATGAATTTCATTTTTTCTTCTTGTACTTTAGTTAAGTACATTATGGCTCCTTTGAACTGTATTGGATTATTTACAATAATCTTTGTGAGGGTATAAATACACTGTGTTAAGTAGTAGTAGTAGTAGTAGTAGTAGCAGTAGTAGTAGTAGGCTTGTAAGGGACTTGAAGGTCCCTTACCGATCTCACATGATTCCTCCAGATGCTCCTGCCTTGTGCTGCCTCTTGCTAGTTATTTATTTCCAATCTTTTGCATATGCAATAAATTTCATTGTGCCAAGTTCTCCTAGCCCCCCCCCCCCCCCCCCTCTTGGTCATTTGTCATATGGCTTCTCCCTGAATATTCTTAAGACAAGTTGGTCTTCTTTCATTCTCATCAGATGTCCAGCCCATTGCAGTCTTATAGCATTTATTATGTTTACTATCATTGGTTGTTGTGATAGCTCATGGATTTCTCTTCCAGCATTGTGATTCATTGTCATAATATGGACCAAAGATCTTTTTTATAAACTTTATTCTTAAATACTTGTAAATGGTGGTGTTCTGTTTTCGTTAGGCTCCATGTTTCTACCCCATAGATTACAACTGATCTGATGATTGTGTTATATAACTTTATTTTAGTTTTCCTAGTGAGCACCTTGGACCCTAAGAGATTTTGTATAGCATAATAGGCTCGATTAGCATTTTGCAGTCTCACTTTTCATTCTACCTCTCTCTGATTTTGTTCATCTAGCACTGATCCCAGAAATTTGAACTGTTCAACATGCTCGAATTTGTGTTCATCCCATTGATCTCTACATCTTTGAACTACCATGTATTTTGTTTTCTCGTCATTTACTTTCAGGCCAAGTCTTGATGCTTCTGTTGCAAGCTCCACAAATAACTGCCTAATCTCTGTTTCACTGTTTCTGATGAACACTATGTCATCTGCGTATGCTAACTTGTTAATTTTGCTTTCTTGGAGAATCCCAGCAGGCACCAGTTTGAGTTTCCTCACAACTCTTCTAAAGCTGTATTGAAGAGAAAGCGGGACAAAGCATCTCCTTGGTTTAACCCAGTTTTATTTTATAACTTTAATCCATGTAGTAAAACCCTGCTTGAATTTTCATCCATGCATACTTTGCAGAGATTTATCAAATTAATTGGGAAACCAAATTCAGTCATTACATTCCACAAGCTTTGTCTATGGATGGAGTCATAAGCTTTCATGAAATTGATGAACAGATAATGTATTTTATGTTTATATTCCCAAACTTTTTCATTTATTGATTTTATTGTAAATATGTTATCAGTGATGGGTCTGTTTTTGCGGAAGCCATTTTGATAATCCCCAATTATATTTTCTGCATATGGTTTTAAGCGGCATAGCAATAAACAAGATACGATCTTATAACCTGTATTGACTAATGATATTTCTCTATAGTTTCTGAGATCTTCCCTGTCTCCTTTTTTATGAATAGGGACTATTAATGATTATCTCCACTCTGTTGTAATATTCTCTGTTTTCCAGACTATCTGTATAAGATGAAATAAATGTCTGTGCAATGGTTCTCCTCCATCTTTTAGTATCTCAGCTGGGACGAATGTGAGTGAGTACCACATATTATTCTTACACCACATTTCTGAACAGTGAAGACTTTCTTTCTTAAAGATGACATGCCCCAGAACATTATTCCATATGGCATTACTGAATGAAAATACATAAATATCAATACACTTATATGCCTCCTCCAAATATTTGCAATAATCTGAAGTTAGAATTTGATGAAATGGGAGTTGTCTCAGGTTCAGAATCTCATCAATTTTGGCATATAAAACCTTTGAAGAAACTGACAGAACATTTGTAAAGTACATTTATCATTCATCTATGACAATGTTCTGCAAAGTACCAGGAAATTATTAAATTCCTTTGTATTATGGCGAATATAAAGGTATTAACCTTTTATTTTTTTAACATATGTGGATCCTAGTTAGCAGCTTTCTCTTCATGAAATCTGTTAATAACTCTATAAATCTGATTGTGCTGATTTACCTTCAGCAATCAGTAAAAATAGTTGATGCACAAGAGAGCCATCACATCAATTTGGCACTGGACATGGGGCTAAAAACGCAAACAACAACATAATTTGGCACCCAGAATGCGGAATGATATTGTAACAGGATTTACTGCAGGGTAGCGTTGGGCGAGTGGTTCTCTGTTGGAGGTTGGTAATGGAGCAGGCGAAGAAGGTAGCCAATCAGTTGACAGAACACTTGAACATTTTACTGATGAATACAAACAGATATGTTTAAACACATCTGAAACAGACAGATTTCAGATGACCTGAGGTGATTCTCAAACCACAGCACATTGCTATGTCAGTGCCAAAGCAGGCATTTCATGTCGACAGTGGTGGGAACCTGGCTACCATAGCATGCTGGTGGATGGTGGTTGACAGCTGTGGGGTGGCGGCGTAGCAGTGAGGTGACATTCTTGTGCCCGGGTTGGACACTCAGGCAGTGGTTGTTAGTTCATGACGTGGCAGAGGCAGTGTAATTGATGCTGTGACTAACATGGGCTCTGCCTCACTGGACAACCCAGCTGTGATGACTTACTGACAGGCTGGTCCTGTGTTAAAATCCAAGTTCCACATGCTGACAGTTGTGGAAGGCTCGCCAAGGCAGCAACAAACGTCTGGAGCAGGTGGGGGGGGGGGGGGGGGGGGGCTGGTGTGGCATAATCAGTAAGTTGGTCACTCATTGATGAGTTTCTGCATAAAATTCCTCACACAGAAGTGACAGCTGTGGAAACAGTGTCTGCTGATGCTGCTGAGCTGGCAGCGCATTGGCTGGTCAATGCAACCTGGTTTCAGTTGCTGGGCTGCGGTCCCAGCTGTCTGTGTTTGAGCCGTTACATTTCTGCCCTCCTTAGATTAATCCAGTCTTCCAGATTCCTGTTTATTTGTTCTGAGAGTAACAGACACTTCAACATTTATCAATGTTTCTTCACTGCTTTAACAAGACTTCGGCGTGTCCTCCTTTGCATTTTATTTTACACTAGATACAGAATCTCACTCCTATTACGCTTAAGCACTGAATTTTTGTGCTTCCCTTTTTTCTTTCACACTTCATTATTGTTCACTGTAATTGAGTCACTTCTGCACTGGTACTGGCATGACTAATGTGGACTCACAGGTTGAAGGAAGGTAAGGGTGGAATTTGGGCAACTACATAACTGAGATGGCAGTACACAATACTTATTATGCTCAAAATTACACAAACAGATAATGTGCTAGCCCCTGTGGCTTTGAGTCAGTTGCATCGTTTATTCTGATGTTTTCTTATGTTTCATTGTCAAATGACCATTTTGTGCTGCCATCATTTGGCCCAGAGTAGCCAGGTGAGCTGGGTCTAACGTGGTTGTTAGGAAAGTCTGGTTTTCCTTGTACAGGATTTTGAAATGCAGATCCAGTAGGTACATTAACGAGTAGATGGTGTTTGGAATTGTGGTTCTACTGATGAGATGGTAGGTAACCGGAAAGTGGAACCTGAAATGCCACACTGCCTACCATTCATTAGCAATCCCTGATCTTGTAGCTCTGGGCACTACTGAAATGTCCTTGGTGATAGCAGGTGTCAATGACTTTACCTGTTTTGGTACTGAGTAGTCAGTGTGAGTTTATCTTCTGGAAAAATTCAGTTTCACTTGTAATGAGCTCTCTGGGGCCGTTAGGTACTGGCTTCTCAGAGTGAAACATAATATATTCGCATGACTCAGGTATGGTGCATATTCTCTTTGTGGGGCACACAGTGATTTGCCTGGCTCAAACAGCAGTGACTCCATGGTTGAGAGTAGTACTTCCTCAAATCCCTCATAATTTAAATGACTGAATTAGTCCAGAAAGCATATGTTATAAAGAACCTTTAAACTTAAAGTTACACTTCAAAGCATGTCTCACATATACTCACTCATTCTTACTTAACTACCAACTTACTTCCTGTCTGCTTATCTACTTCTATACCAACCACATAAAAAACAAAAACAACTGACTTTAATCAGACATGCTAATGTGCAATGGCTTTTTGCTGATGATTCAGCTAGGCTCTTTGAGCATGAGGGATGCAGTTCTTTATGTAACACTCATACCATTACCTCATTAGCCACCAGTAATTTTCCGCAATGCTGCAAACCCTTGTCATCCACTGTGCCCAGCTAAGATGGAATCATGAGCTTGCTTCAACATTTCATTCTTTAAACAGGTTGGCACAATGGTACAGCAGTTGCATCTTGTCTGCTTGTAAGCCACTCATCATCAGAGATGAAGTGCATGTTTTTCATATTGTTGACAGTTGGGGTCACAGGCCTTTGTGCCACTCCTTTCCACTTATTCTGATGGATTCTGTGGCATGTACTTTACAAATTAATCTATCAGCTTTACCAGGAGACTTATCTGGACAATGCACTACCTCACAATCGAATTTACGAGGCCTTAAGGCCCAGTAGGTTAGCTTACTGGTTGTATCTTTTAATCGTAGAAGCCATTTTTGTGCGGCATGATCTATTATGACCTTAAAACGTCTCTCATACACATAGCAACAAAAATATGTGACACAAAAAATTAGCACCAGCATTTCCCTTTCTGTAGTTGAATAGTTTTTTCTGCTTTATTCAGTTGTCTCTGTGATGTTAGGCATGAGGTGCGCATCAGTGACCGTTCACTGAAATGGAAACCTGTAATCGCAGCAGGACCTATAAGCATTTTTCCTGTCTGAGGACTCCTTGGACACACTACCAGGGCTGACTGGGGGCTAGTCACTTTCTTCTGTGATAACATCCCGAAGCTGTTTCTCTATGAACTCTTCCATTACCAGTTGCAAACAGTGGGAGACATGGTATGTTTTCCAGTATACTGGTTGCTCATTCCCAGTGGGAAAGCTGTGTTGTACCTGAGGCGTATTTGGTAGTGGCCCAGGCAGATTAAACATCCTGCACATTCTTCTAATAACTTCTCCATATCTACTCTTTCACGACCATGCAAAAGAGACACTTTGCCCTCAGTGCAGTTATATTGACATATTGTCCCAGCTTTTGATATTCTCCACTGAAATCCTTTCTAATTCACCCTCTAAAACCCCTAAGTTACAGGGTTGCCGCAAGTACCCCCAAGTGAAATTCCTTGATATTTCCCTGATTTTGAGACAAGTTTCAACACTTTTCCCTGATAAATTTTGAGGTCAAGGGTAAGTAAAGACGTAAATTGACAGTCTGTCTTTGCACCTATGGTACGAGAAACAATAGTACCTAATGAGGAAGTATCTAAATAAAACTTGCAAGCAGGTGGTGATTCTTAATGTGAGCAAAAACCTTAAGTAGCGGCATCAACATCTTTTGTAATGAACTGTTTTTAGATGGAGAAAGCAAGCCAAAGTTATATGTTTTTCATTAAGACCACCAATGTTATTTTATTTCAATAAAATGAAACACATTTGGTGACAAAAATACACATTTCCCTGGAGTCACAAGACACATTTTAAGTACCTTTACTGATTTCAGAAATAACCTCAGAAAAACATAGGCCTCGCGAAAGAAGTGTATAAGGTGGGGAAGAGTTGTGTAAACCAACAATATAGGTGACCACCAATAGAATGTTGGTTCTACTATGTTCATTACTGTCAGTTATGTTAGCAGCAGACACAGTGGCTGCGCCAAAGACTGAGACGGCGTGGAGTTTTACAGTTATTTATTGAACTTTCTTTACAATTTCTCCCTCGTCGTCGCTGCCCAGCCCTGCGGATCCCTCCGCCTGGCTGCTGCTGTGTAGATTCTCCGACAATGTGTGCAATGCATGCTGCTGATCACACTTGGGAGCTTCAGGCCACCAGTGCTCCGCTAAGCCAGGATGCCCTATGGTTGAGATGAACTCGTCGCTGCTTGGCGCCCCAGTACGGGCGTCCTCAGATCCGAACTGCTTCCTAATGGCTCCTGTCTGTTGCTGCCTGCGCTCCACTATTTATATCCAGCAGGAGGACGTTTTTTACCTTCAGTGGTAGCTTTTTGTTATTTTACTCCCACAGTATATTGCAGTGTAACTTAGCGTGCTGGCCTCACTTCCCTTACTCAGCACTCTCCAGGCTTCGCTTGGCGCTTGGTCTGTGTGCGTCCTTGCGTCAGCCTGCTGGTAGACTGCTGCTGTCAGTAAGGCTATCTGTGCCTGCCTACTTTGCAATGCCTCAGTTGCCGGCGTGCTTCTGTTTTGCCATTCTCCACTGCGTGAAGCAACGCTTACTACATGTGGCCGCAACAGTTATTACCCACTGTGTTACATCTATTATTTTACAGGTATTATGTGATTTTTCTTTTGAGAAATATTTGAGTACATAGCGACAAACTGCCAGTGACTGCCACAAGTTTCCTCTGCTTATTGTCTATACTTTCTAATAAAATGTCCATAAAACACCACACCTTGCAACGTACTTGCAGTGAGACAGTCATGTCCATGGTCGCTGGCCTGTTGAGGAGCACTGCAGTCCTGGAGCCATGAATAAACGATGAAACTCTACTGCATTATGCCACACACAAACAGACTTAGCCTGCATGCAGATTAGTGAGACTGGGGAAGGACCCACACATTAGTGGGAAATGAAGAACTTCAGATCAGCAGGGCAATCCATTAGAGTTATTCACAGAAATGGCCTGCAATTTTGGCCTTTCGTGGAAATCCACTAGTGTGGCCAGCTGTTCAGGAGTCACAGACAGCATGTCGATGAAATGGGACTGCGGTGATCAATCCATGCAGCAAATAACTTGTGCAAATATCCTGAGAATCAATAATAATGAGGATAGGTAGCAACTCACCAAAAAGATGGTCGCTGAGTCACAGACAGGCATGTAGAAAAGACAATCACACTCTCACAACAAAATTTTCGGCCATAGCCTTCATCAGAAAACGAGAACACGCACACATTCACACTATCACTCAGACACAACTCATACACACATGGTCGCCATAACCGGCCACTGCGTCTACAGTCTCTGAAAATCAGATCCAAACAAACCACTCCTCTTGTCTCCCTGCCTCTCGTCTGCAGCTGCTAGGCTATCCGTGACAACTGGTGGCAGCACTGACTGCAAACTGAGGGGAGTGTTAGGAATGGGAGAAGTAGTAGTAATAAGGAAATATGGAAGCAGCACACGTGCTCAACTGAACCCAACCAATGATGATGCATGACATCTCAGTAATCAAACCATTTCGTCTACTAAGACAAAAAAGAGATTTTTCCAATGGATTTCTTTCTTTTTTTTTTTTTTTTAATTTCCCTGGTAAGTATGAAATTCCCTGATTTTCCTGATTTCCAGGTCCTGTGGCAACCCTGAAGTTAGGTATTGGGGTTCCTTTTGATAATCTTACCTCCTCTGAAACAAAATTATCTATACTGATGGGCACTACTCAGCTACTGTCTATCTTTCACACATATGACAAACTTTGTCCTACAAAACACTGGTGCCTGATCCAGTACCTCATTCTCTGGCAAGGACTCTTATGACACACACAGTATTAACTGGCAGATCAGCAGCTACATTAATCTAGACCAGCATTCCTGCACCTTTTGGTATCGAACCATATTTTGTGAGTCGAGTCTAAGTGACTGTGTATGCAGTTTACCTGACTTACCTGATGTCTCAGGTGTTCCTTGTGACAGTTCAAAATGTTCAGCTGTAAACCTGAGACAAAACGATGTCCCATTCAGCTTTGCATTGCATTGCTGCAGACTGACTTTACCGTGACGTTTACTTCTGAAGTCCACATGCGGAATGAAGCTGTAGTTAACACCAGTGCTGTTTTTCTGAGGGAACGCTGGGGGATGCGTACCCCTAAACTTTTTCATTGACAAAGTAATCTTTTTACAATGCTGAAAACTTAGAAGAGTGCCAAAGATTTATTTCACGGATGTAAATTTTTTATTTCATTTTTTCGTGTTGGTAATTGTAATACAAATGATACCACACAGTTTTTGGTGGAAAAATCGATGTCATTGACTGTTTCAAGCATTTCGAAGCTGCGGCAACCATTCTTGACAACTGAATCGCTGGCAGCCAGTTTGACAAGCACGTAGTGCCTTCGCCGGCTAATAGTGGGCGATGGTAGCACTAAACGGATATGTGTACGCTCAAATTGCATGCTTCATTTGAGGTGATGTAACCTGAAGTGTTTGATACCACATTTTCTTGTATGTTTGTGAGTTTCTTTTTTTTGGTTCGACATGTTGATGACGTCATGGCTAAAAGCAGACGGGTGATATCCTATGCTTCAGTTATAACTAATTTTCACTGCATTATATCTCATGTTGGAGTAACCCCAAACTTTTTTTTTAGAAAAAAGCAATTGTTAACACGCATGTAAGATAGAACTTCCACACATATTCAGCAGTCTCCCTCTCCCACTCAGAAAACCAGCAACACGGAACCTAAAGAACTCATTTATTCATCACCCACACCATTTAAACTACATCATGGTGGATACAAACTCCCTAAACTCAATACACTCTGGCTAGCCATAGAAACCAGCAAGCCTGTATCTAACAATAACTTACAGGGTTTTCCTTTTATATAGCCGAATAGACAAATCTCTGCCACTGATTTTGCACTGGGGTGCCCTTGATCGAACTTACTTGGTCATGTCACCCAAACTTACTTGGTCACATCATCCACTATACCACTTAACACAGGGGAATGGGTGTTACACTGATTCCACCAACTATGCGTCCGTGGACTTTTTAAACAGTGTGTTCCATTTGCTTGCACCTTGTACATTATGGTTTCGTACAGAAATAATGAATGTGGCCTGGAGTGCCACACCTATAACACACAATCTCCATATTAAACACTACCTGCTTCTCCCTTGGTCTAGTTACTGAATCAGGTTCAGTCAAAGCTACTGCAGTTAACACTATCTTATCCAAGGTTCTCAAAAACTCCATATACACTTTCCATGACATTTTGGATGGCAGGCCCTGCAAAAACACATCAAGCGCCCATTGTTCTACCTCCTGGAAAATGGCTTTATTGGCATGATCAGCACTCATTAATCATACATGTTGTCATTGATTTGCCTGATGCAATCCACAAAAACTTCTACTGATTCTCCCTGCTTCTGTACTACACCATTAAATTGTTCATGATAATACCGCAAGATATTCTTCTTCCTGCATCGATCCACTAACATCCCTTGAAAGCTGGCAAAGGCCTGAGTGCGCTGCAATTTTTCATGGTATATCATGTATGTCCTGGCACCCCTTACCAATTTATATTTCACCAAGTTACATTTAACAAATTGCTCATCACTCCAGTTCCATAAGGTCACAGCAGCATGCATCCTATCCACAAATACAAAGATATCTTCCCCAGATTTACCAGAAAATGGTGCCCCGACTGAGCCCATACCAACATCCAGGATAGGTGAAGACATCCCCAAAGATGACTCTTCCCTTCTTTCACCCTTCAAATGATTCACTTTTCCATATGAAACTGCACTATCAGCTCTAACCTCAGCTACTTCAATCGCATTTGCTCTCTCCCAATCTTTCTCACATTAGCACACTGTGACCCTCAATTAGACAAAACAAACAAATTGTTAGCAAAGTTAGTGTCTTACAACATTTATGACTGAAATATAATTACACGATCAGAAAAGACACAAACGTAGAAATTGTTGTTGGTATATCACTTACATAAAAGCTGCTATCCTCTGCAAACATTAAAGTCTCCTACCAGGAAATTACTCCCCCCCCCCCACCCCCCCATGAACCATGGACCTTGCCGTTGGTGGGGAGGCTTGTGTGCCTCAGCGATATAGATAGCCTTACCGTAGGTGCAACCATAATGAAGAGGTATCTGTTGAGAGGACAGACAAACATGTGGTTCCTGAAGAGGGGCAGCAGCCTTTCAAGTAGCTGCAGGGGCAACAGTCTGGATGATTGACTGATCTGGCATTGTAACACTAACCAAAACGCCCTTGCGTGCTGATACTGTGAAAGGCTGAAAGAAAGGGGAAACTACGGCCATTATTTTTCCCGAGGGCGTGCAGCTTTACTGTATGGTTAAATGATAATGGCGTTCTCTTTGGTAAAATATTCCGGAGGTAAAATAGTCCCCCATTCGGATCTCCGGGCAGGGACTACTCAAGAGAACATTGTTATCAGGAGAAAGAAAACTGACGTTCTACGGACTGGAGTGTGGAACGTGAGATCTCTTAATAGGGCAGGTAGGATAAAAAATATAAAAAGAGAAATGGATAGGTTAAAGTTAGATATAGTGGGAATTAACGAAGTTATAAATACAAAATCAAATAGGGGTAATGCAGGAGTAGGTTTAATAATGACTAAAAAAATAGGAGTGCGGGTAAGCTACTACGAACAGCATAGTGAACATCTTACTGTGGCCAAGATAGACATGAAGCCCACGCCTACTACAGTAGTACAAGTTTATATGCCAACTAGCTCTGCAGATGATGAAGAATTTGAAGAAATGTATGATGAAATAAAAGAAATTATTCAGATAGTGAAGGGAGACGAAAATTTAATAGTCATGGGTGACTGGAATTCGATAGTAGGAAAAGGAAGAGAAGGAAACATAGTAGGTGAATATGGACTGGGGGTAAGAAATGGAAGAGGAAGCTGCCTGGTAGAATTTTGCACAAAGCGTAACTTAATCATAGCTAACACTTGGTTCAAGAATCATGAAAGAAGGTTGTATACATGGAAGAAGGTTGGAGATACTAGAAGGTATCAGATAGATTATATAATGGTAAGACAGAGATTTAGAAACCAGGTTTTAAATTGTAAGACATTTCCAGCGGCAGATGTGGACTCTGACCACAATCTATTGGTTATGAACTGTAGATTAAAACTGAAGAAACTGCAAATAGGTGGGAATTTAAGGAGATGGGACCTGGATAAACTGACTAAACCAGAGGTTGTACAGAGTTTCAGGGAGAGCATAAGGAAACAATTGACAAGAATGGGGGAAAGAAATACAGCAGAAGAAGAATGGGTAGCTTTCAGGGATGAAGTAGTGAAGGCAGCAGAGGATCAAGTAGGTAAAAAGACGAGGGCTAGTAGAAATCCTTGGGTAACAGAAGAAATATTGAATTTAATTGATGAAAGGAGAAAATATAAAAATGCAGTAAGTGAAGCAGGCAAAAAGGAATAAAAACGTCTCAAAAAAGAGATCAACAGGAAGTGCAAAATGGCTAAGCATGGATGGCTAGAGGACAAATGTAAGGATGTGGAGGCTTATCTCTCTAGGGGTAAGATAGATACTCCCTACAGGAAAATTAGAGAGACCTTTGGAGAAAAGAGAACCACTTGTATGAATATCAAGAGCTCAGATGGAAACCCAGTTCTAAGCAAAGAAGGGAAATCAGAATGGTGGAAGGAGTATATAGAGGGTCTATACAAGGGTGATGTACTTGAGGACAATATTATGGAAATGGAAGAGGAGGTAGATGAAGATGAAATGGGAGATATGATACTGTGTGAACAGTTTGACAGAGCACTGAAACACCTGAGTCAAAACAAGGCCCCAGGAGTAGACAACATTCCATTAGAATTACTGACAGCCTTGGGAGAGCCAGTCCTGACAAAACTCTACTATCTGGTGAGCAAAATGTATGAGACAGGCGGAATCCCCTCAGACTTCAAGAAGAATATAATAATTCCAATCCCAAAGAAAGCAGGTGTTGACAGATGTGAAAATTACCGAACTATCAGTTTACTAAGTCACAGCTGCAAAATACTAAAGCGAATTCTTTACAGGTGAATGGAAAAACTGGTAGAAGCCAACCTCGGGGAAGATATTCAGTAGAAATATTGGAACACGTGAGGCAATACTGACCCTATGACTTATCTTAGAAGCTAGATTAAGAAAAGGCAAACCTATGTTTCTAGCATTTGTAGACTTAGAGAAAGCTTTTGACAATGTTGACTGGAATACTCTCTTTCAAAGTCTGAAGGTGGCAGGGGTAAAATACAGGGAGCGAAAGGTTATTTACAATTTGTACAGAAACCAGATGGAAGTTATAAGAGTCGAGGGACATGAAAGGGAAGCACTGGTCTGGAAGGGAGTGAGACAGGGTTGTAGCCTCTCCCCAATGTTATTCAATCTGTATATTGAGCAAGCAGTAAAGGAAACAAAAGAAAAATTTGGAGTAGGTTTTAAAATCCATGGAGAAGAAATAAAAACTTTGAGGTTTGCAGATGACGTTGTAATTCTGTCAGAGACAGCAAAGAACTTGGAACAGCAGTTGAACGGAATGGACAGTGTCTTGAAAGGAGGATATAAGATGAACGCCAACAAAAGCAAAACGAGGATCATGGAATGTAGTCGAATTAAGTCGGCTGATGCTGAGGGAATTAGATTAGGAAATGAGACACTTATAGTAAAGGAGTTTTGCTATTCGGGGAGCAAAATAACTGATGATGGTCGAAGTAGATAGAATATAAAATGTAGACTGGCAATGGCAAGGAAAACATTTCTGAAGAAGACAAATTTGTTAACATCAAGTATAGATTTAAGTGTCAGGAAGTCGTCTCTGAAAGTATTGGTTTGGAAGTGAAACATGGACGTTAAATAGTTTGGACAAGGACAGAATAGAAGCTTTTGAAATGTGGTGCTACAGAAGAATGCTGAAGATTAGATGGATAGATCACATAACTAATAAGGAGGTACTGAATGGAATTGGGGAGAAGAGGAGTTTGTGGCACAACTTTACTAGCAGAAGGGATCAGTTGGTAGGACATGTTCTGAGGCATCAAGGGATCACCAATTTAGTATTGGAGGGCAGCGTGGAGGATAAAACTTGTAGAGGGAGATCAAGAGATCAATACACTAAGCAGATTCACAAGGATTTGGGCTGCAGTATATACCAAGAGATGAAGCAGCTTGCACAGGATAGAGTAGCATGGAGAGCTGCATCAAACCAGTCTCAGGACTGAAGACCACACCTACAACAACCCGGAAATTTACATAGAAGATCAAGTACAATAATAAATCTTAAAACATGGACTAGATTTATTTCATTGGTGCTTAAAATGAGGGCAAATGTTCCAACAGATTGGCTACTGTCCTGCTGTTATGACACAAAACACAATCTATCAAAATGTGTGAACTGTAATAAGTATACCACAAAGTAGTTTTTACATCTCAGAAGGCAGCCTTGCATCAGAGAGCTATGCCCTATTTGAAAATGTGTTAATCAGACATTATCACATCGAACTGGCTGAAGTGAGTTGCGCTATGTTCTTACAGTTGCTTTCATCGATCACAATTTGTTATCCGTCACTTCCTGCCATTTTCATCCCACAGACACATTACAGACCTTCTCAACAATGACATCATGGCTTGAGAGGGATAGCAAATTGGATCACACTGTACAAGGTTGATGCCTCTTTGGATGCAGTATCTAGAACGTCATTCCTATGAATTTTTCGAGTCTCATTACCCAGCAGAATGACATCTGAATGAAATTTTCACTCTTCAGTGGAGCGTGCACTGACATGAAACTTCCTGGCAGATTAAAAATGTGTGTCAAATCACAACTTGAACTTGGACCTTTGTCTTTTGTGGACAAGTGCTCTACTGACTGAGCTATCCAAGTTCAAATCACTATCCATCATCAAATCTTTACTTCTGCCAGTACGTCATCTCTTACCTTCCAAACTTCACAGTTCTCCTGCAAAACTTACAGGACCAACAGTCATGGAAGTAAAGATATTGTGGAGACATAGCTGGGGGATGTTTCCAGAATGAAATGTGTGCTGATACAAAACTTGGAAGGTAGGAGATCAGGTACTGATGAGAGTAATGCTGTGAGGACAGGTTGTAGGTTATGCTTGAATAGCTCAGTCAGTAGAGCACTTGCTTGCAAAAGGTAAAGGTCCTGAGTTCAAGTCTTGGTCAGCCCATAGTTTTAATGACAGGAATGACACTTCCTTCCCCTCTCTTTGCAACTGGAAAGAAGCACACTGGGGCATACATTACAGGTAGGCATTGGCATTTTAACATGCATAGTCCAAGGTCCAGATGCATAGCAGCTGTCTTGCTTCTTCAATCCTGGTGATGAGACATTTGACATAATCTTCCTCAACATCATCAGCATGAAACAAAAATGTATCTAGTGTTGTTGTAGCCTCT
Source organism: Schistocerca americana (assembly GCF_021461395.2). Lineage (NCBI taxonomy): Eukaryota > Metazoa > Arthropoda > Insecta > Orthoptera > Acrididae > Schistocerca > Schistocerca americana. The sequence continues at coordinate 755,899,580 of NC_060119.1, read as the reverse complement.
GAAGTGAGGGTCAGGAAAAAACAATGTATAACGAAGTGTTTTACTTCAGTATGTTGTATGGAAATGTGTTAACAGTATTACGTCTCGTCTCTCTGTTTTACATCACTGTACATATCTGCCAACATTGTATTAGAATTTTCTGTGAGGCCACTCATCTGCAGATGGTAGGCACTTGGGTCATTCCACCTCAAAACATTCAATAATTCAAGGATTTGTAGCCCTCTATCTCAGATTTTCACAAAGCTTTGCATGTTTTCTTATACATATATAATAGAAACTTTTGGAAAATCTTTTTGGTCTCAGACTACAACTTATTTTATATCGAATTTTAAATGTAGTGGTATTCTGATGAATGGGCTCTACAAGAAGGTCAATGCGAAATTGTACTCATGTGCATAAATGCCTATAGCTCAGTTGTTTATGAAGCTCTTGATTTGGAATTTTTTCAGAAGTTAAGTAAAGCATACAGTTTACAGATACCCAGTTATTGAAGTAGTAAAGTTACAAAGAATATTTTTAAAATATATTAATGTATCTCAATTTTTTATTTCAGAAAAATTGCAAGGATGTGGAAAAATGCTTACATCACATTTCTCCAACGTGCTGGGAACCGGTTTTCCATTTCAAATAACCCCCTAGATTGTAAGCTTTCTAATAAAATAAAAACTTTAATGGGTCTTGTGCTAATTGACACACACATCCGAAATATAATAGTTCTTGCTGTAATAGAAAAGAGTCACTTTAAGTAGTAAGTTCATCCACTCACTGTCTCACTGTCTCAGATGCAATGGTATCAAATTAACATATTTAAGTATAACTTTAAGTGTAAAAATTTATTTCCTATCATTTGACTAATTCAGTTATTTTTTAAAGACTATAATATACACGATCTATATGTTCGCCAAATCATCCGTTCCCAGTGATAAAAAAGTGTTCTTACACAGCAGTAGCTTGTTTGAAACCTTTACAGGCATGAAAACAGAGCAGCAGTTGCTGAAATTCATTGTTGAGATTAACTGGCATGCAACAGTTAGTGGTCTATTTGGCCTCAGTTCCTCTTTGTCTTTCTGTGAGGCAGGTCATGTCTGTCTGTAGCGCAGTCCCAACATTCCACTTGTATAAAGTATGTTTTAAGTGAATTAGTGCTCAGTTAATTGCAGTGGAAAATGTGAATCTATGCACTGTTGGAAAATTACTAAAAACACCATGTCATTTGACAATCTATGCCTAAGTAAAAACTCTACAAAAAATAGAAGAGCTGAGTGAAGACCAACGAGATTTGACACTGCTGCAATCCTATATAAGCTTTCCATAAGATCAAGAACGTGCTACTATATGTGGACATCACAAATACTATTACTTAAAAGTTTTTGAAAGTCATCAAAGAGCTGGCCCGAGTGGCCGAGCGGTTCTAAGCACTACAGTCTGGAACCACACAACCACTACGGTCGCAGGTTCGAATCCTGCCTCGGGCATGGACGTGTGTGATGTCCTTAGGTTAATTAGGTTTAAGTAGTTCTAAGTTCTAGGGGACTGATGACCTCAGAAGTTAAGTCCCATAGTGCTCAGAGCCATTTTTTTCATCAAAGAACTTGTTGTGATTCTTTCAAAAAACACAAACAAATAGTTAAAAATTCTTTGAGGTCAGTTTGCTCGTCTTTGTCTAAAATATTAAGTGCTAAAAGAATCTTTGTAAAACTAGGCCAAAAACTGTGCACAACACGTTATAAGATTTGTGAACAGAAAACTGACAGTGATAGAAATGAAAGTGATGCAGACGAACTGGAGGTGACATTTCACGAATCAATACTAAAAAGTCAAAGTGTGGAGGATGCAAATAAAACTTTACATTATTTGGGGTGCTCTCCCTTAAAACTTCACTCCATTCCAAATCACAGTAAGGCTTCATATGGCAAAAAGAAGCTAGAAAAAGTTAAGTGTGTTTTGGTAAGAAAAGTGTGCCAAGCATTAGATGGCAGTATTGTAGATTCTGATTGTAGAGAGGAAAAATTTGATGATGAAATTGTTAAGAAAGCCAAAGATTTTGGTGGCATGTTACTGTTAATGAAAGAAAAAGTGATCAGGGGAAGAGTATGTGAAAAAGTTGAAATTTTAACTTTAGCTCCACCCTCTTGGTCAAAAGAAAACAATGTCAGAATGCAATGTTAGTGAGTATGTGGTTCGACAAGCAAGGAAACTGAAAACAGAAATGGGTATTTTATCAATTCTGAAACCAAAAGGGGGAATGTTATTGCTGATAAAGTGGTAAAGAATGTCATTGATTGCTATAAAAGGATATCGCAAGGGCAGGATATACTAGAGAGACAATTCCCATCTGTGTACTTCATCATATCCTGCACCCTGGCAATCCACCCTCCTCCTATCTCTTTTTGCTGTACCATCTGTACTCCTTTTGTTTTCTGTGGCTGTGGAGTCATCTGTGCAGAGACCTGCCTGTTTTCTGCTACACACTCTTTGTATCCCTCCCTAGCCCCTCCCCATCTCCATAAGCTCAGGCAACTGCTTTCAGTAATTGAGTATCAATAATCAGTCTTGCCTTGCTCATAGGAGTGTGCGTTTGGGTGTCAGTGAAGTTTTTGTGTGTGTGTTCACTTCTAATATAAAAAAAAGCTAGTGCTTGAAAGCTAGAGTGAATGCTGTCTTCAGTTCCAGGTTTCTGTGCTCCACGCATAAATCTGCAGTTGCTGACTGGTTGCCTTTCCCTTATTCTTCATATTGCTCCATCCAGGATCTTCCATTATTGTTATATAATGGAATAATGAAAACACACATTCATTTACCTGCACGATGTCTTGTATCAATTCCTTCTGCAGCTGCTTCATTACATCTTACTGGATTTGACCTCTTACGAGGTTTCCCACACTGACAAATGGTAATGAATGGATAACAGTATCAACTGACTACCTCACCCAATCACCTTACCTTTTCCCTTCTGTTCACACCATTCCTTCTCCATCCAGATCATGCATTCTCCCATCAATACCCCCCCTCACTTTCATCAGCTCAGGTAACTGCTTTCAATAATCAAGTATCAATAATCAGTTTTTTTGTGGTCACGGGAGTGTGCTGTGTGCAATTGAGTGTCTGTGTGGTTGTGTGCATGAATTTGTTTAGTTTTGCTAGAAAAGGAAGCTAGTGCTTGATAGCTAGTGTGAACGCTGTTTTCGGTTAAGTGTTTCTGTGCTCCACAGATTTATCTGCTATAGGTGAGTGATTCCCTTTCCCTTATTTTACATACATGCTTCCATTAATGTCATTTGCTACAGTACCCGACATAATACCTGACAGATCATTTAGTTGGGTAGGGTACACAGCCAAAACACATTTTCTGACTGACAATTATCTTTATCAAAAATAGATTACTACTACTACTACTACTACTACACACACACACACACACACACACACACACACACACACACACACACACACATACACAAACACACAAATGCAACTCACACACAAATAGCCAGAAATAGTCAGTCTCTGGCAGCTTGAGCCAGGTGACTCCAGCTGCCGGAGTATCTGGTCACGTGTGTGTGTGTGTGTGTGTGTGTGTGTGTGTGTGTGTGTGTGTGTTTGTGTCTGACAAAGTTCTTGTTGGCCGAAAGCTATTTCCAACAGTCTTCTTGTTGTGCCTTTCTGTGACTCAGCAACTCCACTGTATGGTGAGTAGCAACTATTCTTTTCATTATATTGTTACTTCCACCCTCGATTTTCCGTTGTTAGGTTGATCACACAATGTTAAAATGCGACTGGGTGGCTGGATTTCAAAATAAATAACATGCTACCAGTATTTCTTGAACAGCTACCAAGAGCTGTTCAAAGAACACCTTTCACGTTGTTTATCCTAAAATCTGCACATGCCACAGCATTTTAATAGTGTATGACATGTGTACATTTTGCGCCATTCCAAGTACATCTGTTTGATGGTTTATACTACACACTTGAAAATAGCTTCACTGCTGAAACTGTGCAGAAGTGAAGAATATTAAATAAAAGGTTATTTTAAGCTGTGTAATGAAAAGGAATGTGGCAGATTGTTGTGGTCTCCAAAGCAGCAGTCAGCATTAAAGTAGGAGACTTTAGCAGCAAAACTAGATACTCTAGCTGAGATAATGGGCATATATTCTAAATTTAAATGCAGCTCCTCTGTGTCCCACAGGGTACCATTTCCTCTGTACAAATGATTGTGCTGATTGTTCATCCAGCACCACTGAAAGCACCAGTTACCTCAACCAATGGCCACACTGAGATTTTCAGTGGCACATTTTTATCAGGCCTGCTGTAAACATCTGGTTGCTAACTCATACTTGTGTGAATTCATAGCTCAGCAGTTTCCAATGTGTGGATCAGCTAAACAAAGGACTTTGAGCAATGGGCCCCCATTCCAGCAAGGGAGAAGAAGCAACATTTAACCCTGCCCTCACCAGATGCCACATTAGTGACAATCATTATTCTTATTTGTGCCAAAGAGGAGTAAGGCACCATTCCTCACAGCCATACATCACTAACACCAGCTGCCACAAAGACTCACTGCTTCATGTGCCACTGCTGCCGTCACCATGAGTAAAACAAAATGTCATGCATGAATGAAGCAGATGTTTCTACCATAAAGCAGCAAGGCTGTTTATCTGCATTACAGACGCCCTTAAGCTAATTCCCCAGTCTTCTGATGTCACTGAAGATAAATTAAATAAATTCCTTATAAACTGTGATACAGCATTCAAATTAGATTCAACATCAAAACACAATATCCTCTTGAAACTTGTTAAAACTAGAATAGTTGGCTCAACCCAAGGTAAGCTAATTGTTAAGGTCTTAACAGTAACTTGGCATAATGTCAGGATATTATTATTGGAAAATTATACTAATGAAAGAACTTTGAATTACTATGTACACAAGTAGTTTTTAAGCAGTCAGTAGAAAAATGAACCTGCCATACAGTGAGGCTCACAAAATCAACTGAGAGAGGCAATTCACAGGGTGATCCAGCCATCAGAGTTAGAAGGTAGCTGAGTGTTTGCCTGCAAGTTAAGACATGCAATTTTCATTCAACAGATATACGGTGGGAGAATCGATATAATAGTATGAGCTAGAGGAAAATGTATTATGCTAAGCAAAGAAAAAGAGATTGCACTCACTGAAGAATTAGCATCTGTATCACTCAGAGGAAAGAAATCAGGCATAACAAGAGAGTCAAATGCTACATCTGTGGGAAGCCAGGGCAGAATGCAAGAGACTGCCAAACCACCAGCAGATATGTGAAGTGTGGCAGAAGTAGCCATCAAACATGAGAGTGCAGATATAAAAAACGGGTACACACAGTCAATTCAACACCACCATACAAACAACACAAGGGGGGACAGGCTGGACAATGGATCAGTCACACTTGCTATCCATTTTTGAAGAAATGTGCAAGGAGCTATGTGAATTGAGAGAGAGAGTAGGAAGAACTGGAAAAGTAGATATGAGGGAACTGTACAAAGACATGGGCTACAAGTCACATGGTGTGAAATGTAAAATTTACAGGGACTCAATAGTTTCTACATGAATGCAGTACAAGTGGCATGTTACAAATGTAAGAGACAAGGGCAGCTAGCTCAACACTGTATGGAGTAACCCTGGATTGTGTAAAGAAATAAGTCGAAGAACTGGGAAACAGAAACAGGCATAAGGGAGCAGTCAGTTTACGCCAACCCAGGTAGCATGTTGTCGACAGATAGTGGGAACAAAAATGACTTTATTAAGTTATAGTGTCCACAAAATAATACCAAAAGATTGCAATTGCTCATAAGCAGTGTAGCACAAATCATCCTTACACACAAGAAATCTTGAAGAGATAGATGTTGACACAAATCATAATGGATCATACAAATTAAAAGCTTATTTTGTAAAGTGATGAATAATGATGGAACAGTATATACAAAATTGAAAATTGGTGGTGGTCTAGAAGTGACTCAAAAATCTTACTTTGTGGGGGACAGGTAGAGCCTGCATAATGTGGAATAATAGGCAGTATTTCTTTAGGAAACACAAAGACAGTCATTAACCATGCAAATGAGAGTCTGAATTAGAAACTTATGGGTCAAGTTAACGCTAGCATCAAACATTTGAATGCCCTGGAAAAACAGTCAGTTCGAGAACTCTGCACCACTTACAGTAATGTATTTCATTTAGTGAGTGATGATTTGACCCGTAAAAATACTGCCACGCATAAGTCATTGTGATTAGCTGAGGCATGTGTAATCTGTTCTAGACCATACAGGGTACCACAAGCACAGAAGCGAGAGCTACAGCAAGTGTTAAAAGACAATATTCAGTTTCAGATACCGACAAATGGAACTTCCCACATATAATGACCCCAAAGATAATGGACAGCAATGATAAACAGAAAGGGTGGATAGTGGCTGATTATTGTCACTTAAATCATTGCTAAGTCAGCAGTCTTCCCTTTTCCACATGCAGATAGATAGTTTATGGATAGGGAAGTATTTCTCAACATTAGATCTGACAAAATTATACTACCAGGTATTACCGGATGAGAAGGACCAACAAATAAACAACTTTCAGTACACATCATGGGCACTATGAGTATAAAAAAACGCCCATGGGATTGAAGACTGTGTTGGTACATTCCAAAAATTAATGAATTTGGGCAGGATGGGTTTGCAAGTCGATGAACTGTTCATTTACTCAGACAATGCTGTTGTTTTTAGACAGTCCTTAGATGAATATAATGCCAGTTTGGTAGAAGCATTTGAAATATTGAGGCTGCATAGCTTGAGATTACAGACTGATAAATGTGAGCTCTTATGCAATGTTGTTGTTGTTATTGTTGTGATCTTCAGTCCAGGACTGATTTGATCCAGCTCTCCATGCTACCCTACCCTGTGCAAGCAATCTCTGAGTAACTACTGCAGCCTACATCCTTCTGAATCGGCTTAGTGTATTCATCTCTTAGTCTCCTTCTACGATATTTACCCTCCACACTTCCCTCAAATACTTAACTGGTGATCCCTTGATACCTCAGAATGTGTCCTACAGATAAATCCCTTCTTTTAGTCAGACCAGTGCTTCCCTTTCATGCCCCTCGTCTCTTATAACTGCCACCTGGTTTCTGAACAAATTGAAAAGAGCCTTTAGCTCCCTGTATTTTACCCTTGCCACCTTCAGAATTTGAAAGAGGCTATTCCAGTCAATATTGTCAAAAGCTTTCTCTAAGTCTACAAATGCTAGAAATATAGGTTTGCCTTCCCTTAATCTATCTTCTAAGATAAGTTGTAGGGTCAGTATTGCCTCGCATATTTCAACATTTCTACGGAATCCAAACTGACCTTCCCCGAGGTCACCTTATACCAGTTTTTCCATTCATCTGTAAAGAATTTGTGTTACTCTTTTGCAGCCATGAATTATTAAACTGATAGTTCAGTAATTTTTGCACCTGTCAACACCTGCTTTCTTTGGGATTGGAATAACTATGTTCTTCTTGATGTCTGAGCATATTTTGGCATCTCATACACCTTGCTCACCAGATGGTAAGAGTCTTGTCGTGGCTGGCTCTCCCAAGACTATCAGTATTTCTAATGGAATGTTGTATACTCCTGGGGCCTTGTTTTGGCTTAGATTTTTCCGTGCTCTGTCAAATTCTTCACACAGTATCATATCTCCCATTTCATCTATGTCATCTTCCATTTCCATAATATTGCCCTTGAGTATATCAGCCTTGTATAGACCATACTCCTTTCCCCTTTCTGTTTTCCCTTCTTTGCTTCGAACTCATTTTCCAGCTGAGCTCTTGAGATTCATACAGGTGGTTCTCTTTTCTCCAAAGGCCTGTCTAATTTTCCTGTATGCAGTATCTATCTTACCCCTAGTGAGATAAGCCTCTACATCCTTACATTTGTCCTCTAGCCATCTGCACTTAGCCATTTTGCACTTCCTGTTGATCTCTTTTTTGAGACGTTTTTATTCCTTTTTGCCTGCTTCATTTACTGCATTTTTATATTTTCTCCTTTCATCAATTAAATTCAATATTCCTTCTGATACGCAAGGATTTCTACTAGCCCTCATTTTTTTACCTACTTGATCCCCTGCTGCCTTCACTATTCCAGCTCTCAAAGCTACTCATTCTTCTTCTAATGTATTTATTTCCCTCATTCTTGACTATCGTTCCCTAATGTTCTCTTATGAAATAAAGTCACTTATTTGGTACAAGCCCACAGATTCTTTAAAACCACACCTAATGAAGGTTAGTGCTGAAAAATAGTACCCACAGCCATGTACCACCAAAAAAAATTAAAATTTAGTCTTGGATTAATAGTATACTACCAATGGTTCATAAACGGTTGCAGCAGGACAGCTAGACTATGACATGAACTCTTAAAGGGGGGTAGGACGTCAAACGGGCCGACTTGGAGCAGGAGAGGCATCACACGAAATTTTAATTTCCAGTGTCTATACTTTTACAAATAAGTTCATAAAACTTTGTCAGCATCACCAGGAAGCATTCAGGATTCACACTCCTTGCAGTGCAAGTTCGATAACATAACAAAATAATTTTCTTTTTTACATGCGAAATTTCATTATTTTTTCACTTACTAATGGCTGCATTTGTTGCTATAGGTACACTTTTCTTCATAAGTTAGAGAGATTCTTCAATGAATTTTGCACAGCATACATACCATACTTACAGGTGTATTAAACTCTAGAATTTATTTAATTTATGAAAAAATGAGTGAGCTGTTATATTTTAAACTTCATGTTTAGAAAAAAACACAAATTTTATAGTTAATTACCTCAATTTTTACCACAGTTTTTAATAGATTTGGAAAATTCTAGAGTTTCATACACCTTTAAGTATGGTTTGTATGCTGTGCAAAATTCATTGAAGAATCTCTCTTACTTATGAAGAAAAGTGTACATATAGCAACAAATGATGCCATTAGTAAGTGAAAAAAACGATGAAATTTCACATGTAAAAAAATTACTTCGTTATGTTTTCGAACTTCCACTGCTATGAGTGTGAAAATTCTGAATCCTTCCTGGTCATGCTGACAAAGTTTTATGAATTTATTTGCAAAAGCATAGACAGTGCAAATTAAAATGTCCAGTGGTGCCTCTCCTGCTCCAAGTCGGCCCATTTGACGTCCTACCGCCCCTTAAGGAAAAAAGAAAAATCTGAGTGGGAGAACAAGCTTGAAGATGCATTTCAGATGTTAAAACAATATAATACACTGAAGAGCCAAAGAAACTGGTATACCTGCTTAATATCACATAGCGCCCCAGCAAGCATGCAGAAATGCCGCAACACAACATGGCATGGACTTGATTAACGTCTGAAGTAGTGCTGGAGGGAACTGACACCATGAACCCTGCAGGGCTATCCATAAATCCATAGGAGTACGAGGGGGTGGAGATCTCTTCTGAACAGCACGTTGAGAGGCGTCCCAGATATGCTCAATAATGTTCATGTCTGGTGAGCTTGGTGGCCAGTGGAAGTATTTAAACTCAGAAGGTTGTTCCTGGAGCCACTATATAGCAATTATGGATCTGTGGGGTGTCATTGTGTCCTGCTGGAATTGCCCCAGTCCGTTGGAAAATGCAATGAACATGAATGGATGCATATCATCAGGCAGGATGCTTATGTACGTGACACCTGTCAGAGTCATAGCTAGACGCATCAGGGGTCCCATATCATTTCAACTGCACACACCCCACACCATTACAATGCCTCCAGCAGCTTGAACAGTCCCTTGTTGATATGCAGGGTCTATGGATTCATGAGGTTGCCATACCTGTACACGCCCACCTGCTTAATATAAATCGAAACATGACTCATCCGACCAGGCAACATGTTTCCAGTCATCAACAGTCCAATGTTGGTGTGCAAGGGCCCAGGCGAGGTGTAAGGCTTTGTGTCGTGCAGTCAACATGGGTACATGAGTCGGCCTTTGGCTCTGATAGCCCATATCAATGATGTTTCGTTGAATGGTTCACATGCTGACACTTGTTGACAGCCCAGCATTGAAATATGCAGCAATTTGCAGAAGGGCTACACTTCTGTCACACTGAATGATTCTCACCGTTCTTGCAGGATCTTTTTCCACCTGCAGCAATGTTGGAGATTTGATGTTTTATACTGGATTCCTGATATTCATGGTACACTCATGAAATGGTCAAATTCCCACTTCATCGCGACTTCAGAGTTGCTGTGTCCAATCACACACGTGTCAACTATAACAACATCTTAAATCTTGATAACATGTCATTTTAGCAACAGTAACCAATCTAATAAAAGTGCCAGACATTTGTTGTCTTATACAGGCGTTGCTGACCGCAACACCGTATTCTGTCTGTTTACATAGCTCTATATTTGAATATGTATGCCTACGCCAGTTTCTTTGGCGCTTCATTGTAAATCCACTGCGCAACTGCTACGGTCGCAGGTTCGAATCCTGCCTTGGGCATGGATGTGTGTGATGTCCTTAGGTTAGTTTGGTTTAAGTAGTTCTTAAGTTCTAGGGGACTGATGACCACAGATGTTGAGTCCCATAGTGCTCAGAGCCATTTGAACCATTTTTTTTTGTAAATCCACCAATACTGCATTATTCGGATTTTACAAAATGGTTCATTATAACTATCAATGCAAGCCAGGGTGCACTTGGAGCAGTACTGGGTCACGGCTAAACAGGAAATGACCTACCTGTTGCCTACACCTCTAGAATGCTTCATAAAGTGGAGCATATTACAGTAAAATAGAACAGGAACAGTTGGTTATAGCATTTCAGATCACATGTATTCAGGAGAAAGTTCACTACATATCCTAAGCTACTAGAACATGTAGCAAGTGTGACTGATCTATTGTCCAGCCTAGTGAAGTTCAGATGAAGTTTGACGAATTTGATTACAAGACTATATACAACAGTGGCAAAAGTAACAAAGGACCTGATGCAGTGTCACACATAAGAGATATGCATAACTCAGAAGATGACGTTGAATACTGTGCTGGTTCTGGAGACACACTTGCAGAGCTATAAATAAGTAAGAGAAATAAAAAATTTTGAAGCAATTCCATGAGTTGCCGCAAGGCAGATGCCAATAAATATTTTCACATGTGCAAACATATGAAGAAACACCAAATGTGATTGGTTATGAAGCAAGATACTGCACAAAACATGTGAAAGTGAGAGAAGTCATGCCAGATGTGATATTTGAATTGCTAGAGAAAGGTAACCAATATGTTTTAACATTCCAGGATGCACTGACAAAATTCATTGTTGCTGAAACAATAAAAAAACAAGATACTAAAATAGTAGTTTGCATCTTAGTGGTGAAGATTATTTTACAATTCAGACTACTGTATGTGTTATTAAGTGACCAATAGAGTAACTTCATGAATGACATGCCGAAAAGAATGTGCAAGTTACTCAAAACAGAGAAGATACATATTACTGTGCACCTTCTGCAGAGAAATGGGGTTTAGAATAACTGCATACAACCCTAATGGAATTTCTCAGCAATTACATCAATTTGGCTCAAAATTATTGGGATCACTTGGGTACTTCTCGCTTTATGAATAATACCACACCACATACAGCAAAAGGATACATGCCACAGGAATAATTTTTTGGAAGAGTGTGCAAAATACCAGGCACACTGCGGAAAGCACCCCCCCCCCCCCTCCCCCGTATAATACAATTATTATGATGTTGCACTTGAATTAAAAGAGAAAAATGCAACAGGTGCACCAATGACTGAGGGAGTTCAGCAAACAATGTAAATTAAAAAATAATTAATATTATAACTGAACATAAAACCATAAGGCCAATGATACAGCATTATTGTACGACGAGAGCGTATGACAGGGTAGATCAAAGAAACTGGATAGTTTATGGAGAGGACCTTTTATGGTTGGGTGAACATAGGGGCCAAATGCAGTTATTCACATTAAGAAAAATAGGTACCTCCTGGCGATGGAAATTCACTAAAGGAATTTTTATAAATTTCAGATGAAGATACTGAAATTGTGTTTTGCAGCCATATCCCAAATGCACTGCTTATCATGAGAATCTTAGGACAAAACCAGGACTTTCACGCAGAGAAATTCCACTCATCGCCAGGACAATTCTATGATAGTGAAAGCTCACAAATTTGGGCAAAGCAGAATGTGAAAATGTACAACAAGCCTTAAGTTGCGACATACTGAAAATTCATAATTTTCAATGCCTAAAGATGAAGCACAAATTGCCCAGTCACAAAATGATTATTGTTATTCGATAATTTGACACATCAGTAGAGATCTGGCCAATGATTCCTTCCTCTAATTCTGTTAAGGTTCTTTGAAAATTCCAAACAACATTAACACAGAAAGTCATGAAAATACTTCAGGATGACTGGCTGTATGAGCTGGGATGATGAGCAATCGTTTCCATACCACTGGGCCATAATTAGTTAAACAATATTCCATCTATTAATCAAAATTTTCCAGTGACCACTCCTTCCTTTTCTAAGGCCTCTATGGACTTCAGAGCAATGTTGGATCTTCCATTTGTTTGGCAGAAATGTTGAGTAGTGTTGCAATGATTGGGATATCACCAGTGTTGCATGTTCTTCAAATGGATTCCACAAAAGAGTGTCAGTATCCTTGCGTCCATGCCCATTTTTGTATACTACTCTGATCTCATGTTCCTAAAGCTTCAGTAACCATCTTGCTAATAGCCATGATGGATCCTTCAGGTTTGATAGCCAGTACAAAGAACAGTATTTAGTGACAACAGTACATGGTGTGCCACATAACTGGTCACAGGATTAATAGATTACCCAAACAACTGCAAGACATTCTTTTATGGATCTGGAGAATCTTGGAGAATACTCTGGAGGAGTAAGCAATGATTCTTTCAGTGCTTTTCTGGAATGGCACAAGAACTACATCTAATCCATTATCATAGTACTGACACTACGTACATTATGTACATAATATCAGTACATATAGTATCAATACATCAGTACTACCAGTAATATACATAGTACATTACTGATAGTACTATCACTATGCATTCCATCTCAGCATTCTGCTTGACAAGAGCCAGTAATAGTGAAGATATTTATGTGGAGTAATGTTGTTGGTGCCAAGAAAGGCACATAAAATGGAAAGTACAGAGCATTATGTTTACGTTTTAGGATGAAATAACTGAAAAAGGTTCAGATAAGACTTACTACTAAGGACCTATAATCAAAAGCATTAGGTGTTTTTCACACTGAGTAAATGATAATAAATTAGAGGTCAATGGGCCACAAAAGAAAATTAATAATTTACAATTGCAAGGATCACAACTATGTTTCATTTGGGAAAGATATTTGTGTATTTAATGTGTTATAAATCAAACAATGGAAACACCAGATAGGAATACCAACAATGTAGTAAAAGACAGATTGCTACTTACTGTAAAGAAGACTTATAAAGTCGCACACAGGCACAATTAAAAGACACTTTTGGTCACAGCCTTTGTCAGTAAAAGAAACATACACATAGCACTAATCACACACACACACACACACACACACACACACACACACAAACAAGCACACCTCACACACGCACGACCGCCAGCTTTAGCATCTCAGGCCCTGTTTCCTGCCCGAGATGCTGGAGTTGGCAGTCATGTGTGCCTGAGGTGCGCTTGCTTGCTTGTGTGTGTGTGTGTGTGTGTGTGTGTGTGTATGTGTGTGTGTGTGTGTGTGTGTGTGTGTGTCTTCTACTGAGGAAGGCTGTGGCGGAAAGCTACAAGTGAGTGTCTGCAACTTGGCATGTCTTCTTTACAGCAAGTAGCAATCTGTCTTTTCCTACATTGTTACTGTGTCATAAAGATCTTTCGTAAGACACTGAGATTTTCCATAATGCATGGAGAAAAAATAAATAAAAATGTTTAAAAATTAAATTGTTTGCCATGATAATTTTATGCAAACACTACCGAGCTGTCTAACAAAATGAGTACCCAGGCATTTACCTTTCCAACTTTTGTATCTTCTTGAGACTGTCATTGTTCATTGTAGCAATAATAACTTTTCAAGTTTTTACATTTTGCTCTCTGAGTTTTTGAAAGATGCACACAATTCAGAAACAGTAAAACATGGAATTGTTGTTCTATTTGAACATTCCTTTTCCTCACATTTTTAAATTTACAGGAATTTACACTTTTAAATTTACTGTTTAATACTTTTCAAGTTATTTAATAATTTTGAGCGCCTACCTTTTATGTTGATAGCACTTTTTTGCTACTATTGACAGTGCTAATTTAAAAATGTTTGTAAACAAACATTGCTCTTATATAAACAGACATAGATTTTATTAAAAAGGAAAACACTGCATTTTCTGCAAAATTTTGCAGAACTTCAGGAAGTTTTTTTTTCTTTTTAATATTGTTAACATGTTCTGCCAAGCACTGACAGAAAACTCAGTTAAAGACATAGAGACTGCAAATATTGTGAAATGTTGGTGTTTTTTTGTCTTTATGAGCAATCAGGCTATATCTGTATTACATGTTGTTATTCTAAGATTTTTCTTTAGAGAAGCCCTGTTTTTTCCATTTCACACCAAAACTTCAGATGGCCCAAAATTGCTATTATAATCTCTCTCTCTCTCTCTCTCTCTCTTGTGATTTGGGGATGTGAGTGGAAATTATTAACTATTAGTTCTTTCAACTTAGTCATCAGCCCATTGAAAAATGAAGTAGACCAATTCTTATCTCACAAAAAATGGGTTATGATCTGAAAGTGTTGGTGACAACCATTTGTTGCATTTGCTTGGGAGACATTGATAAATACGGTAGAGAATGCTCGCATACAGCTCCTACCCCTTCAAAGGCAGGGGTACCTGTGAATGTAGTAATGTGATATACAAATTAAGCTGCAACCACTGCGCTGCTTTCTACATGGGCATGATAACTAACATTCTATCTGCACCAATGGCCACCGACAAACTGTGACCAAGAGACAGCTAGACCACACAGCTTGAACTTTCTGCCCAACACCTGTGCTTCATTTCAGTGACCGCTTCACAGCAGCACCATCTAGATCCATCTTATCAATGCCAGATGTTCTGAGTTGCCTAGGTGGGAACTCTCTCTGCGATATTCCATAAACCACCTGGCCTCAAACTTCACTAGTCCCTGTCATAGATCTACCAATCCCCCTCACTGTTCCCACTCCAGCACAACACAGTCTCTACTTCTCTCCTTTTCCACTCCCCCCCCCCCCCCCCAAATCAAACCTTATGACTGCAGATAGCAGCCCTACCCTGTCACAACCACATCCCTGCATGCTTCCACAAGCAGCACTGTACCTACCCCCACCCCACCCTGCTATCCTTCCTCCTCCCCACAACAAACCTCCTCCTTAGCTCCACCACTGCACTGTTACTGTCATCGTACAAAGTTATGGGTGAGTCTAGCGACAATAGCCAGACACAGTGGTCATGCCTGTGAGTTGTGTTTGTGCTAATGTGGGTGTGTGTTTTCTACTTCAGAAGAAGGCCTGTTGGCCGCAAGCTTGAATGCATAGCAGTCTTTTCACTGTGCCTGTTTGTGACTCAACATCTCCTCTATATGGTGAGTGCCAAACTATTCATTTCAAATTCATATCTCCTGCGACATCCATGGGCTTCTACTAGGCTTTGTCTTTTTACCTATTCAATCCTCTGCTGCCTTCACTATTTCATCTCTCAAAGCTACCTTGTATTTCTTTCCCCTGTATCAGCCAGTCATTGCCTAATGCTCCCTCTGAAACTCTCACATTCCATCTCCGTAATTTCCTACCATTTTGAAAATAATTCATTTTTAATCTACAGTTCACAACCAGTACATTCTGGTCAGTGTCCACGTCTGCCCCAGGGAATATCTTACTTTGTATAAGATGGTTCCAAAATATGTCTTACCATCACATAGTCGATCTGAAACCTTCCAGTGTCTCCAACTTTCTTTCATGATCCTTAAACCAAGTGTTAGTGATAATTAAAACTGTGCTCTGTGCATAAGTTTGAAATGTGGTTTTCTCTTTCATTCCTTTCCCTCAGCCCATATTTTCCTACTTCTTTCTTTTCTTCCTCCCCCTGCTAAGGAATTCCAGTCATCAATCACAATCAACTCTCCTCTCCCTTAACTACCTGAATAATTTTCTTATATGATCATATATTCATTCAGTCTCTTCATCATCTGCAGAGCTAGTTGGCATATGAATATGTACTGCAGTAGCAGATGTTGGCTTTGTGTCTATTTTGGCTGATCTCATACAGTCCGTATTACAGTGTAATACTGAATACTGTGCAACCAACATTGAACAAGTGAAGGCTCTTTTAAAACAGGCATATCAAAACTGTGCTACATCCAGCTTTGCCAGCGTACCATCTTGATGAAAAACATAAGTTCCAGACAGTTCTGGTTTTATTTGTGTCTTCACATCACTCAAAATAACATTCAAATCAACGTCTTCTGTAACAGTTTCTTTGTGTGTGTGTGGTTTTGTTGTTTTTTTTTAATTTTTTTTATTAAAAATGTGGGTATATGACATGTCCCTTGCTGGACACAACACTTGGCACATGAAGATTAGTGACAAATTTTGTTCAGGAAACAATGAGGGCACCTCCGGATTATATGTGGGCCAGCAGTCTTTTCTCAGCTTGATTTTTGCTTCTGATGTACAAATCTTCTTGTCACAGAAGAATATGGTCTGCCCCGCAGGATCACAGAGCTCATCAAACACTGAAGTAAATTGCAGTAACTGACTCACTTCACTCTAGCTGTCTAGGACAGCACATATCTTACCTTCAGTGTGTAGGAATTCTCAGAGATCCTTCTTGACGATTCCATGCATTTTTGGTTCATTTACACCAAAAATCTTTGGCAAAGATCACAAAGATTGACTTGGATTTTCCAAAATCAGCACTTGAACTCCCCATGATGTGATCTTTCAAGTGATGCTTCTTCATCAGTATACAGGAATATTCATTTCACTGTACTAAGTCTGAATATTACGCCACAAAATTATAAACTGTGAATGTCAGGTATTTAAAGAAGCAAACCATACTTGCTGCTGTGCATCCCCATGTGAAGGTCTTTTATTGTATTCTGCACTTCGTTCTAACATCGTGGCCATTTTGAGATTACAACTGTTTACCAAGAACAATTGGAAATGCAGACAGAAAACAACAAACTCTGTTGGAAATGCAATATGGCAGGAAATTTAAATTTAGATTTGTCCAGATTTTGGTGATGCATCTGTATTCTTAGGTCCTTGATCTCATTTTCACTGCTACCAGTTCACATTACAATTATGCATTAACTAAAACTCTTCCCTACCCATGCCAAATAAATGATGCCTCAAACAAATGGACCACATTTTCCTCATGTGTTGCCATTGCAAGCCCACCAGACTGCACATACACTACGTGATCAAAAGTATCCAGACACCCCCAAAAACATACGTTTTTCATATTAGGTGTATTGTGCTGCCACCTACTGCCAGGTACTCCATATCAGTGACCTCAATAGTCATTAGAAATCAAGAGAGAGAGAGCAGAACTCCGCAGAACTCACGGACTTTGAACGTGGTCAGGTGATTGGATGTCACTTGTGTCATACATCTTGTAACACCCCAAGGACAGAAAACCCCAATTAACAAACTTTGTGAAAACTTAAAGTAGGGAAGTGAGTCATCTTGACAGTTACAAAAACTATTGGTGATAAAAAAATTAATTACACTGATAATGTTTTGATTAAGAACTATAACACCTAAATACCGAGAGTAACACACAAAAAGGAGATAAAAGGAAAAGGTTGTCATGCATTGTCTTTTACACATCTATAGAATAAATTTAAATTCATATGAACGAAGGTTAAATCCAAGGAGGTAATTCGGTCAAAGATAACATTTACCATGGAAGACAGTTGTAGTCACATCGAAAAGGAAATTCAATGTGCCTACAATGCAACTCGAATATGGAAATGTTCAGTTAGTTGCTCTTGAGTCGCTCTAGAGTACTATTGCAATAGTCTTCTGGAAGCAAACACTATTAGATTGTTTCAGTTGTGAAAGTTCGATAGTTTGTGAGAGAGAGACTAAACTCAGTTATTTGACTGAATAAAGTAATCTTTATTGTTATCAACACAACGGTGATTTTAATTGAGTGATACTGATTACTGGACTTAACCTTGGGATCAAAGAACAGTTGTGAACTTGATAGTAATGGATCAGTGACAAGTAAAACTATTTGTAGTCTTGAGTAGGATACAATAATACAAAGTCATGGAGAAAAATCAATACGCCA
This sequence comes from Schistocerca americana, assembly GCF_021461395.2. Classification (NCBI taxonomy): domain Eukaryota; kingdom Metazoa; phylum Arthropoda; class Insecta; order Orthoptera; family Acrididae; genus Schistocerca; species Schistocerca americana. The sequence goes on along the minus strand of NC_060119.1, from coordinate 755,881,237 downwards.
TTCAATCAAAAGTTGTCAGTGTCACGATTACTGGACTGATGAGAAGTTAATCTCAAATGACATATCGGTATGTGTGCATGATAGGGACAAACAATTAATTACAAAAAAATTAATAAAGTATTAGTCAAGAGATAAATCAGATGTGTCGCCTACATGAGTCAAGGAATAATATTATGACATCTTGGGTTGTCGGGTGTTCTGCCGGATATCAGCGTCGTACTTGCACGATATTTCGGTCACGTAGCTCGAGACCTTCATCAGGTGCGACCTGAGACTGCTCCTCGAGTGGACCTGGTCCAGTATTTATGCCTATGGCCTTCCCCCTCCACCAACGGCTGCAGGCGCTTCCTCTGTGGTCTGCGCCCTGACCTGCTGGAGCGTTGCTGCTCCGTTTTCCGTCCGCTGCGGTTCTAGGTGTTCCCTCTGCGGTCCGCGCCCACCAAACCCGCTCCTGGGGGTTTCATCTACGGTCTGGGGTACCAGGCGTTCCCCCTGCGGTCCGCGCCCGCTCACCACGACCTGTTGGAGCGTTGCCGCTCCGTTTTTCGTCTGCTGCGGCTCTGGATGTTCCCTCTGCGGTCCGCACCCACCAGTCCCACTTCTGGGTGTTCCATCTTCGGTCTGGTGCTCCTGGCAGTCCGTCAGGGTCTCGTTTACCATCTCCATGTCTCTGGTTCTTCTGTTTGTGTAGTGTTGCAGCTGGCCCCGTTGCTCCTTTAACAATTCCAGAGCCGGATCCCAGGCTCTGCTTAGCTGGTACCCTGTGTCACGATTCATAAGATCGTCAGCCATTTTAATCTCAATCGATTCTCTTATAAAACTGTCCCAAAATCTGGGTGTTTGTGCTAGAATCTTGGTATCCTCATACTTCATGGCATGATCTAGTTCTAGACAGTGTTCAGCAATGGCTGACTTAGTCACCTGTCGTAATCTAGTGTGCCTCTGATGTTCTTTGCACCTGATCTCCACAGTTCTTGTCGTCTGGCCAATGTAGGACATGCCACATTGACAAGGTATACTGTAAATCCCTGGTTTTCGTAACCCCAGGTCGTCTTTGACACTCCCCAGCAGTCCCCCGATCTTGTTGGATGGACAGAAAACACACTTGATATTGTGTTTACGCAGGATCCTACTGATTCTGGCAGAAATAGAGCCAGCATAGGGCAGATATGCCACCTTCCTTGCTTCATCTTGGTCTTCTTCAGGAACCTGTGGTATAGTGGCTGGTCGGAGTGCCCTCTCAATTTGTCTGTCCATGTATCCATTCTCGGAGAAAACTGTTTTGAGACGTTCTATCTCTATGGGTAGATTCTCTTGGTCTGATAGGGCACGTGCTCTGTGGACCAAAGTCTTCAGAACCCCATTCTTCTGTGCAGGGTGGTGACAACTGCTGGCCTGCAGATATAAATCAGTGTGTGTAGGTTTTCGGTACACGCTGTGGCCAATTGATCCATCTGCTTTCCTCTGGACTAGTACATCCAGAAATGACAGCTGGCCATTCTTCTCCAGTTCCATGGTGAACCTGATATTAGGGTGGCATGAGTTAAGATGTTCAAGAAACTCATTGAGCCTGTCCATCCCATGTGGCCAGATCACGAAGGTGTCATCCACATACCTAAAGAAGCATGTGGGTTTAAATGTGGCTGTCTCCAATGCCCTCTCCTCAAAACTCTCCATAAACATGTTGGCAACCACAGGGGACAGTGGGCTGCCCATAGCTACACCTTCAGTTTGCTCGTAATATTGGTTTCTGTACAGGAAATACATGGATGTTAGTGTATGACTGAACAGATCCAACAGAGCACCATCAAATTTCTCTGCAATCAGTTCTAGTGAGTCCTTCAGTGGGACCCTGGTGAACAGCGATACCACATCAAAACTAACCATGATGTCCGAATCTGTGATGTGCAGTTGCTTGAGGCGTTGCAGGAAATCTTCTGAGTTGTGGATGTGGTGAATACATTTCCCCACATATGGAGCCAGGAGACCTTTCAAGTACTTGGGTGTTGTGTACGTAGGTGCCCCAATATTACTGACAATAGCACGTAGGGGCACACCCTCCTTGTGTATTTTAGGCAGACCATACAGTCTAGGTGGCACTGGCGCTTTTTCCCGTAGTTGTCTGATGATCTTATCGGGCATCCCTGTTTCCTTCAAGAGTGCACTAGTCTTCTTGGCCACCTTGTCCGTGGGGTCACACTCCAGAATTCTGTATGCAGGGTGCTCCAGAAGTTGGCGTACTTTCTCATCATAATCCACTCGCTGCAAGATGACAGTGGAGTTCCCTTTGTCTGCTGGCAGTACCACAATGCTGTTGTCTTCCCGTAGTTTCTTGAGTGCAAGCCTCTCCTCGGTTGTGATGTGCGATTTCGGCGGCCTGGCCTTGGTGAGGGCCCTACAGGTCTCTCGGCGGACTTCCTCTGCCACATTAGGTGGAAGTGTGGCTGCAGCTTGCTCTACTGCACTGACGAAACCTGAAATGGGTACGTTTCTAGGGGTCGTAGCAAAGTTGAGACCCCTGCTGAGTACCTTTAAGGTTGTATCATCAAACTGTATGCCACTCAGATTCGTCACCGTGCGTGTCTCTTCCATCTGCTGTGCTTTCTTGCTCATGCAGTCAAACTTTGCAGATTGGCAAGATGAGGCATTCCTTCTAGCACACTCAGCTAAAGACCAGGAGGCACGGTCTACCCAATCCCAATCTTCTCTTGCTAAGGAGGCTGCCATGTACAGATGAATGTGTAACAGCTCCCTGGCCACAACATCTAACCTGTGGCGCATATCTCGAATCCTCTCTCTCACCAGTGCCATGCTAGCTCTGCGTTTTATCTTGTTCGCCGCTCTGGAGTTGATGTGATGTCTAATTCTGGCAAATACTGGTACCACTTCTCCATCTCGACACCTCAGCAAAAAACTGAGAGAACTCAGCATCTTCCCTTTCTTCTGTCGTAGCTTGTCTAGCTTCTTGATATTGTGATACATCTCCTCCCCGTAGAGACTTTTGATGTAACTCTTCAGGCTTTCCCGGCGATCTAATGACATCTTGGGTTGTCGGGTGTTCTGCCGGATATCAGCGTCGTACTTGCACGATATTTCGGTCACGTAGCTCGAGACCTTCATCAGGTGCGACCTGAGACTGCTCCTCGAGTGGACCTGGTCCAGTATTTATGCCTATGGCCTTCCCCCTCCACCAACGGCTGCAGGCGCTTCCTCTGTGGTCCGCGCCCATTCCCTGTGACCTGCTGGAGCATTGCTGCTCCGTTTTCCGTCCGCTGCAGTTCTAGGTGTTCCCTCTGCGGTCCGCGCCCACCAAACCCGCTCCTGGGGGTTTCATCTACGGTCTGGGGTACCAGGCGTTCCTCCTGCGGTCCGCGCCCGCTCACCACGACCTGTTGGAGCGTTGCCGCTCCGTTTTTCGTCTGCTGCGGCTCTGGATGTTCCCTCTGCGGTCCGCGCCCACCAGTCCCACTTCTGGGTGTTCCATCTTCGGTCTGGTGCTCCTGGCAGTCCGTCAGGGTCTCGTTTACCATCTCCATGTCTCTGGTTCTTCTGTATGTGTAGTGTTGCAGCTGGCCCCGAGACATGGAGATGGTAACGAGACCCTGACGGACTGCCAGGAGCACCAGACCGAAGATGGAACACCCAGAAGTGGGACTGGTGGGCGCGGACCGCAGAGGGAACATCCAGAGCCGCAGCAGACGAAAAACGGAGCGGCAACGCTCCAACAGGTCGTGGTGAGCGGGCGCGGACCGCAGGAGGAACGCCTGGTACCCCAGACCGTAGATGAAACCCCCAGGAGCGGGTTTGGTGGGCGCGGACCGCAGAGGGAACACCTAGAACCGCAGCGGACGGAAAACGGAGCAGCAATGCTCCAGCAGGTCACAGGGAATGGGCGCGGACCACAGAGGAAGCGCCTGCAGCCGTTGGTGGAGGGGGAAGGCCATAGGCATAAATACTGGACCAGGTCCACTCGAGGAGCAGTCTCAGGTCGCACCTGATGAAGGTCTCGAGCTACGTGACCGAAATATCGTGCAAGTACGACGCTGATATCCGGCAGAACACCCGACAACCCAAGATGTCATTAGATCGCCGGGAAAGCCTGAAGAGTTACAATAATATTATGTATTTTCATGCTAGTGATTGAGTCTTTTAAACAATTTAAGTGACTGTGCGAAGACAGGAATAACTGACGGTGAAAGGTGAATAACATAAAAATCACCATTACAGTGTGTTACAAGGATGTTACTTTAACATAAGTGATCTCTGAAGATACATTGGGCCGTTGTTAATAATTTGATGTAGCAACGGCATAGCAACAGAATTACAAACAGCATTTATTAATCCTCAGGAAGGATGATGTGAAAAACAACCGTAATGATAGGATTAAGGACCAAGATTTCACTGCTCAATGAAACTAACTGGGCATAAGATAAAGATAAACAACTGCAATTTATCAGTTAACAAAAATTGATAAGACTGTTAAGCAAAAACAACAGATTATTTCTTAACTACGTGAAGAGCTGTGTTTTATGAGAGTTACAGGTGCTGTTCCATGTCATACTGACAGGGACGAACATCATTATGAGTTACATCTCCTCCCAATGAGTGCAGAAGGAAGGAAGGATCGTCACATCAGCTGGCGCCTGCAACGCGGGGCCCAACGATGACAAGTGTCACATTAGTTGGCATGAGGGCTGACAACACCGGACCACCCGTCGTTTTGCGATCCAACCAGCTGACAACAGCCGAGACAACGTGTGGACCTCAATGCCTCTATGACTGCTACGTGAAGGTCAATGCTTCGTGACTGCAAGGTATCTAAGTATGGAGCAACGTAATGCGTTGGAGAACTGTTTGAGCGCATAACATTGGTCGAGACAGCAACATAAGCACAGACATGGGCAAAGCTGCAACAACACCAAATAGATAATAAACAGTAAGCTCTAATCAAAATATGTGATTATTCAGCTACCGTAGATTTCATTATTTTACTATATTGGTAACAGTAACATGTTCATTGTGCTTGTGTCAAGTAAGAGTAAAAGCAGTGTAGTTTGAATATTGTAATTGTAATAACTGTAATTAACAAGATTTTCCATGTCCAAGCAAAGTAGGAGATTATATAGTGATTTTGACAAAGCCATTCCAGAATCTGGCGATGAATTAAGTGAATTATCTGAACATGAGGAGATTAATAGAACAATTGTTAATGTAGGTGGAGAATAGCTTTACAAAGGCAGACAAAATTATTACTCCTAGTGTATCTGGTTCTGGAATGGAAAGTAAGGTTATGGAACTAGATGATAATAATTCTGATTCCAAGGAGAAAGCAGGCAATGAATGCATGATGAATGTTGCACAAACCAGTTCAGGACATATAGATGTACTTAGTGCTATATTATCAATGTTAAATATGTGATTTAAATACTAAGTTAGCTGAACAACAAGAAACTTTCAATTTTCTGAACAGTGGGAGATGTTAGAAATTAGATTATCTGACATTGATGCTAGGATAATGGAGCAGCAAGTATTCATCAATGCAAAATTTAGGGATCGACAACAGGCCTTAGAAAATAAATTTGCAGAACAACAGGCTGAAATGGTCGCTGCTTGGGAGGACAAGTTAAGTCAACAGCAAGTTGATGTGGATCATAAAATTAGTAATATAGAATCCAGATTAGTTAGTCGAGGAAAGGGAGAAGTTAAAATTACTGACCATGTAAACAAGATACAAGGAAGTGTTGGTAATTTTTCAGAACAGTTTGGGATCATATCGGAAAGAGTTAACACCTTGACTGAAAATAATGGGAGTAAAAATAGAGGGATTAACTGGTCGTCTCAATGAGTTAGAGAGCAGTTCATTAAGTAAGGTAGATACTTACATGTTAGATCAGAGTAAGAAGCTAGAAGAGGATCTATCTGAGTGGATAGAACATAAGACTGTAGAAGTTGATGGCAAGGTGCGATCTGCCATCGAGAACGTACAGAGACAAATACCAATAAATGAGTCATTAAAAGAAACCTTTATTGAAGAATTTAAACAAATAAAAAATAAAATTGTAGATGAGTGTATTAAAGACTGCTGATCTGCAGTCAGCATTGCTCGATCTTACGAGCAACAATCAAATAGTAATGCCAAGCCGGAAAATGAATAAATACGTAGCAATATGAAATCTAACTGTGAGAGGAAACATCCGCGAATATAACAGAGCATGTATACAGGTGAACCATGCGAAGTAAACAGCCAATCGGATGGAGAGGATGACCCATATGTTCAAATAAGTTGTATTTCATCATTAAAGGTACAACATAGTATTTTCAAAAGTAGACAATTTCCTATTTTTTTTTGAGTGGAAAGAATGACATTAATCCTAAGGTATTTATTAATTCTTGTAAAAGGATATTTCCACATACTTGGTCAGAGCATGACAAATTACAATTAATAGCATCAAAAATTGTAGGAGAAGCAGCATTGTTGGCCACTGAGATAAGCGAAACCTGCAATTCGTGTTCCGAATTTGAAAAATTATATTTAGCAAAATATTCGTCAATAAGTAGACAAGAGAGATTACATAAAGAGATTTATCAGCCTGAATTTTACAATTCAAAAAACGAAACGTTGAGACAATATTTCAAACGTTTTTTAACAATACTCATTATTGGACTGAACCGATTTCGAGTAGGGAGGTTATTAGAATATTAAAGGGCTGATTACCTTTTGAGATTAGAGAGAAACTTACTCATGTACACGACAGTGATGTACAACGATTTCTATCAGCAATCGATTCGATTGATATGCTGATGGAAGATGCGAGACAATGGCAGAATAATAATAGTAATTATTATTCTAGGAATAATATGGGTAGCAATCAATGGAATAATAGTAATCGAAGTAATGGCCATTCTCCAGGCTTCAATCAAGGTAACAATAACTTTAAGAATAATAGTGGACAGGTGGATTGCTCACAAAACAATAATCAAAATTGGAATATGAATTACAAATATGCTAAAGGGAACTTCATAGGAAATCGTAGCCAAGTACCAGGAGCAGGAGGTTTTCAATGGGTGAACATTGTGACTACAAATAGGAAAAGAAAGTTTGGGGAGCAGCAATCATCAAACAATACATGTTGCAACGATGGCCGCAGGAATAATTGCGCTCCTATGGAGCCACCAAATAAAGTAAATTGGGGAATGTATCAAACGAATAACACAGGTTGGACGAATACTAATACAACAGGTACGTCTTCTGGTGCTACTGGACCCATACCATTGACAGATGGGAGAAATGTAGTTGTGGGCAATACATAGCCCCAAACAGGAACTGAAATTCATTTGGTAGAGGTACATGAACCGCCGAGGAACCTGAATGACGGATGGTCAAACTAGTACCAGTCATTTTAGGCCTTCCTCGGGTGGCTGGTACTGAGGAGGGAGGTAAACATCATGAGTCACTAAATATTCTCGAATATAATACGGAATTGGATATTTGGGAAGATCTCATGAAAGAACCGAGAAATGAAACGAAGGAAGAAGGACATACTTTGCAAGCGATTGTAGGAGCAAAGATAAATAATGTACTGGTTAATGTGCTAATAGTTACAGGGGCGACGGTTAGTGTGATGACGGTGAGTTGTTTGAATAAGGTTAGTCAGCAACAGAAATTACTCTTCTTACCAGTAACAGGCTGCACAGTATCAGGAGCATTTGGCGTGAAAGTGCAATGAGTAATTAAGCAGATACGGGTGGAAATGGAACTATTAGGCATAGCCTTAGAGTGCACTTTCTTGGTAGTGTCTAGAATGTCCATGCCATGTATTTGAGGTATGGATTTTTCATATGATTATGGTGCAGTGATTGATATGAAGGAAGGTGTGTGTACTTTTGTAGTTGAAGGCAAACCACTCAAGGTAACTTTATTGAAGACGGAAATTGTTTTAGGAAAATATTTCCAGAACCTAACCATTAATTGTCTTCCTGTTAATGCTTTGCATTTTAAGAATAATGATTGTGTTAGGCAAACTGATGATGAGATCAGTGTATCAAGTATCGCTGAAAAGATACAAGAATCAGAATATTTATTGCCACAACAACAAACTGAATTGAGAGAGAGTCTTGCAATTATTTTTGGCAGTATTTAATAAAAAAATCAGGTGTAACTAAAGACTTTGAATATAGTATCGAAACGTACCCTCATTCAACTTTTTGTAAAACTATGGATTCAGTCCCTTGGTTGAAGAGAGAAGCCGTAACTAAAGAGATCAAAAAACTGGGGAATTATTGAGACTTCCACATCCAAATACTCAAGCCCATTATTGGCAGAGACTAAGCCTAACGGTGACATTCGGTTAGTCTTAGACGCTCGTGATATTAATAATATTATTAAGCCTGTAAGGACTCGCCCAGAGAATTTAGAAGAACTATTACAGAAATTTCATGGGGTGAAGTTCCTGACCTCCCTTGACCTCCGAAGCTCATATTGGCAAACTAAGATATCTAAAGAATCAAGGAAGTATACAGTGTTCATTTATCTAGGACGTAGTTACCAATTTCAAGTAATGCCATTCGGGCTGAACATTAGTGGTGGTGTTTTTATAACTGCTTTAGATGCAGTGCTCGGTCCGGAGTTGCTAGAGCAGGTCACGGTATATGTTGACGACTTATTGATTGCCACAGAGACATGGGAAGAACATATTGAATTGATGAATCGTGTATTCGAAGAATTCCTAAAGTATGGAGTTATGGTTAATTTAATGAAATCCAAATTTGGAAGAAATCAGATTAAATTCTTGGGTCATATTGTAATTCCTGAAGGAATTATTCCTAATCCTAAAAAGTTGGATGCAATAAGGAATTGCCCGTATCCACAAAATAAGAAACAGCTTAAGTCATTTTTAGGTTTGGTGTCCTTCTTCAGAAAATTTGTATCTCAGCAGTTACTAAATAAAGACTGTCTGTTGCAACTGTCGAGGAAAAATATATCATGGCACTGGACAGAATCTTGTAGTGAGGCCTTTGACAAGATTTGCAATGCTTTAGTAAATGCTCCGTTGTTGCATCATCCACAGATGGATAAAGAATTTTTCATAGCAACAGATGCAGCAGAAATGGGACTAGGAGCTACATTATTCCAAATGGACAACGAAAATAATGTAGAAACTATAAAAATAATTGCCTTTGCTAGTCGAACCTTATCAGGTTGTCAATGCTCATACAGTACTACTGAGTTGGAAGTATTAGCAATTTTACGGGCCTTAA